>NC_135236.1:178731322-179034352 GCF_051348905.1 Ranitomeya variabilis | reverse complement strand
TTTAGTTAGGGATACTTTTATGGTCTTACCAATGAGGTGTTGCTCACCGCAAAGCAGACTAAATACATTCCCGCAGAGAATCTCATGATCAATGCACCCTTAATAAAGATCATAAAAATCAGCGACGAATACAAAGGCCCAAATTTTAGAAACATATGACTGATTTAAAAAATAAATAAAAATTGTGATACTATACATTATGAGAATAACATAAAAATAAAAACTGGCCAATTTTGACCTGATGATAGGACCTCTATAAGGTGAGATCATGGACTTGAGCAGGAGTTGATCACATCAAAATAGATTATGATCACTCAGCAGCACAGATTGCAGAAGGCAGCAGGCACAGTAGCACCAGGTGCACTAAGAGAGGGAGTACACAAAGGATCACATAGACCACTAAGGCGACATTCACATTTGCGTATATGTGCGCAGCGTATCATCTGCATGCGCAAATGCATGCCGAGAAGCATACAAAAGCATTTTACACTTCGTTTTTTATCCGCATCAGCTTACACATGACAGCAAAAAAAAAGCTACATATGCATGCGTTTTTTGCCTACGATTGCGTTGTTTATGCGCATGCGTTTGATATTTCCAGGAGGGCGTGTCTCAATGGGTGTGTCTGAAAACAGTTCCTGTACATGCGCAGTCAGAAGTACACAAGCGCATCGAACACATGCGTACGCATGCGTTCCCATAGACAGTAATGTGTTTTTTTAGCGCACTCATCCGCATGCCTGCACATATTTGACGGATTTTTGATGCCTCCAAAAATGCAACATGTTGAGTTCGCCGTGCCCCGCCGCACACCACGAAACGACACATGAGTGCGCAAAAGCATGCAAACGCATGTCCATGCGTACACCATGTTAAATATATGTACGCATGACGCATGCGGATCTATGTGGATCAAACTCTGCTCACAAAGACGCAAATGTGAAACCAGCCTAACCCCTGACAGCAGATGTACAGGAGATTCAGTTAACGTATGTTGGATTCCAACATGCCCGATAATTTTGTTCTATCTTGGAATAAGCTTGCTTCTCTTTCTTGACATTGACAGATTGCCACATCAATCCTGACAAGGAATGACTCTGAGATGAATATTCTCTTATATCTTTTTACCAGTTTGATGTAAAATTGCAATGTACAATATCTATTAAGAAGGACGGTACCTTGCAGATCCTGCGGTATGTCCCCATCATACTGAGCACTGGAGATGACTTGTTTTTGTTGATAGCTGAGATGATCATACTGGTCAGGAGTGACTGCTATGGCCTGGTCACTGGTGAAGCAGGAGAGCTGAGCCGGGCTGAACACAACCTGCCATCAATAATATCCATTCATTGCAAATGTACTGCCACTGCTTATACAGACGTACACTAGCCTGCTCTGGTGTCTGTGTGGAAAGGATCCTCAGTGTGCACTAATGTGTCTTGTGCAGGAAGTTTTCATCAAAGCAAAAATATTTTTGGTTAAAAAAAATAATTATTAACAAGTTTACTGCTTTGTATAAAGTGTTCCTTTTACACATTATTCATGGGTACACCTAATATAATGATAACAGGTCTGCTTTATACACATACTTACAGCAAACTTTGGTGCTGAAATAAGAGATATTGCATCAGGGGTTAATCCTTGAATCTGATCTCTTATCAAAGATGACAGAACGATGTCTGGGAGGCCAGCTAAAAAGTGTTCATGTGAGAAAAATAAAAGATCGAAGTCAGTAGCATATATATTTAGCAAATATTGAAATGACTCTCCACACCCTATTATGATGGCTGGTTTTTCCACCCCTCAGAGCGGTTACGGATCACTCTTGCCAGCGATTCTGCTACTCACTTCAACAGAGCAGCTCTTCTTTCCAGGCTGCTCTGTCGATCAGGCGTGACTGCTAGTGACATGCTAATTGACCGATGGCTTCTCACAGTTAGGCAATGAGGACAGGCTTTCAATCAGCATGACATTGGTATTCACAACCTATTCTGACTCCATAACTAGGCTTCTAGTATAGATGATTGAGACTTTGTTTCTATGGCTGTCTCTATGTACCAGTACTCACAGGAAGGACCAACACTTACTTGTATTCGTAATATATAGGATTTATTCCATATTCTTCAAAAACACCAAATGTGCCGTGTCATAGCATAACAGAAGCCTTTTTCAAACAGCATACATATTATGTTTGAAAAAGGCTTCTGTTAAGCTGACACACCTCAATTTTGATGACTAAGAAGAATATAAAATAAATCCTATATGTCACGAATACAGGTGAGTGCCATTTTTTTGTGCTAATTTGAAGTAGGAGACGCCATCTCTGGACGTGAGCACCACCTCACCTTGAGTGTAGTCTGGGACTATAGCAGTACTCACTCAAAGAGATATCATCAGATAGCTTGAACTCAACTATAGAGGCACATATGAAGATTCTAGAAGAAGGTGTATTTTCAAGGTGAGTTCTTGTAGTCATGCACAATTACAGTAGGTAAAACGACCATTCTGAACCAGAGGTGCAAGACATGAGGTTCTTAAGATAGCAGACATACAGAGAATGAGAAGAATTGAGGGGATACATGGCATAAGCAGAACCGCCAGCGGGAGCGTTGTGTGACTGGGCAGAGATTGGTGGTGGACAGAACATGAAGGTAGTTGCCTGTTAGTTCTTAAGCCCATAGTAAAAAATAAATTACTCCCGGAAAACCCCATTAACATTTTTCAATAACAGCATGGTAAGTGCAAGAATCTTTTCTTTATAAGCTCATTTTTTACACATCCTGTACACATCTTGACTCCATTTCTACCAAGTAGAGAATTCAGCTAGCCAGCAGATTATGCATTAGTGTCTATCTAGTTAAGAATAATAGGATGAACTGAGAAAAGAAAGTGAAGATTAGCAAAGGGCGTCATAATTAGTAAGGTATATGAGTATCTTGCAAAAAGAAACATTGCTTTAGCATACTGTATATTCTGATTAAATTAACATGTAATGGAAAGACAAGCCATTTACTGTAAGTCCTCGATCTCCTGGAACCACTCAGCCTGGTCCTACTGTGAGTGCACCAACAGCTCTATCAGCCGGCTGCATGCATACATATCATGCATAACCAATTATCTTCATTTTCAAAACTAATAAACGTCTATACCAATATAAAGTTATTAGAAATATATACATTTCTGCTGTTTTTACTATTTTAGCAAGGACATTCATATAAGTTAGCTACCAAATACAAGGACCCTACTATTACTCACCCGCAAGAGTTCCAATCTCAGTGAAGATCTCAGGACCCCATCTGCTAACTAAGCCAAATGCTGAATTATATGTTAAGAGTTCTGCCAAAGTCTCCATCTGAGCCTCAGTGCACTTCAATTTTAAGGTGCCCACAAACACAGCTGCCTGGCTGCAAAAATAAAAAATAGTAAAATTCTTCAATTAACCTGTCCATACTCCCAGAATCACAGGACTGGGATGCTACAAGTGTGAATGAGGTGTGACAATGCCTGCTCATCTAATTCATAAAAAGATAATTCCAGAAGTGTTCTCCAATCCATGACTCAAGTACATCTCTGAAGGCACATGCCAGTTAAGAGATGCTGCTAATACTAATTCATTAAGAGGCAAGCGCCTCTTAATGAATTAGGTGCATCATACTACAGTAAGCCTGTTCACTAAGGATGACTTGCACAATGCCTATCTTAATAAATTGGCCCATAATTGTCATGACTGCTCTGCCAGGAAGTGTTCTGATCCAAGTATGCTTATGAAGATGTTAAAACCGAAGAAAAAACCCGAAACAATGTCCCATGATGAAATATATAACAATATTTATTAAAAGATATATAACAACGTGAGGTAGAGTGAGGAACAAAATACCAAATGAGGGCACTACACCAGGGACATACAAAATTGTAAAGGAGTGGCACCAATAAGACACATATCAGCAAATAATATAAACACAATGGTATAAAAATGATGTATATATGTGTGCCATAGGTGAAAAACCGTAATCAACAAAATAAACAATATTCCAGGTAAAATACCAAGATGAAAAAGATAATAAAGTGCATAATAGAGGACCCCCTGATGAAGGCAGACGTCGAAATGCGCGTCGGGGCAGGGCACATCCTGGGGACTTCTCCTATACTGCCGGGAGACTTTTTTCCTTGGCACATATACTGTTAATACTTGCATTACATACATCTTATTACTATGCATTAAACCCTCTCATCACCCTTTTAGCCACCCCATCTATTATGCACTTGCACTTTATTATCTTTTTCATCTTGGTATTTTACCTGGAATATTGTTTATTTGGTTGATTATGGTTTTTCACCTATGGCACACATATATATATATATATTTTATACCATTGTGTTTATATTAATTGCTTTTATGTGTCATATTGTTGCCACTCCTTTACAATTTTGTATGTCCCTGGTGTAGTGCCCTCATTTGGTATTTTGTTCCCCACTCTACCTCACGTTGTTATATATCTTTTAATAAATATTGTTATACAGTATATTTCATCATTGGACATTGTTTCAGGTTTTTTCTTCGGTTTTCACTTTAATTTCCGATTTGTCAGTGTCAAATTCCATTGGTGCACATTGGTGGTGATAGTACCCCCTCCTATATGATTTTCATATGTGTACCGTGCCTTGAGATCTGAGTATTTATGAAGATGTTAGGATAGACAACTGTCAATTTACTATGCCAACTACAATCTCATGTGTGGCCACCTTAGTAAATGTTGCGAGAATAGTATGCTTTTATTATGCTACGGCCGGAACATTTACTTTTATTCAAACATAGAGCATTTTTATTCTATAACTCATCACGGGAAGGACATCTCCTTTTAAAAAAAAGTCATTAATATGTTTAAGGCTGTGTGGCCACGTTGCGTTTTTTATGCATTTCTGCTGTGTTTTTTGCCACAGCGGAAACACATAAAAACGCTTAAAAACCGCATTCCCATGCAAACACCTGTGGGGATTCCGCAGTTGCTGTGCCCATGCTGTGGATTTTCCCGCTGCGGAATCGCATAGTGGTTCATTATTTCTGTGGAATCGCGGCGATTCTGCAGTCATAGGATTGCATTGAAACGCTCATTTTACGCATGTGGCTATGCCCACCATGCTTAAAGTGAGTGCTGCATGTGCGGATGATACCCGGGTCTGGAGGAGAGGAGACTCTCCCCCAGGCCCTTGGGAACCATATTTCTGTAAAAAAAAAAAAAAGAATTAAAATAAAAATATAGATATACTTACCTTCTGATGGCCCCCGGAGTCATCCCGCCTCTCAGCGGTGTATGCGGCGGCTTCCGTTCCCAGGGACCAGGGCCGGACTGGCCATAGGGCAGTTCTGGCAAATGCCAGAAGGGCCGGTGGCAGTAGTGGGCCGTTCAAGTGTGCCGCTGTCGGCACATTCCCCCCGCTGTCGGCACACTCCCCGCCCTGCATTCAAGTATACCGGCGTCATAGATGCCTGGCTGCATTACATTCTATGGGGGCTGTGCTGCATTGCATTCTATGGGGACTGAGCTGTAATGCTGAATACAGCTGTGATTATATGTTATATAGTCGTGTTACACTCCCCTCACTTCTTGTAACCTACAAGTGTACAAAGATATTATACAGTCAGCATGCGACAAGTGGGCCTGTGTAACTTCAAATGCCAGGGCTGAATTTTAGTCCCAGTCCGGCCCTGGCAGGGACGCATTGCGCGAATCACCTGGTCCTTCTCAAAGGTCCTTTGCGCAAAGCATCCCTGGGAACGGAACATACCGGGAGCGCTGCTGAGGAGATCGGTGGCCATCGGAAGGTGAGAATAACCATTTAATTTTTTTTAATTATTTTTAACATTCTATCTTTTACTATTGATGCTGCATAGGCAGCATCAATAGTAAAAAGTTGATCACACTTGTCAAGCACTATGCTTGACAAGTGTGACCAACTTTTCCAAGTGATGCTTCAAATCGCTTGGAAAACGCAAGCATTCTGCAAGCTAAAAACGTTTGCAAAATGCTTGTGCTTTGCGGGAAAACACATGCGAATTCCGCATGCGTTTTACCAGCGGCAGGGATTTGCGGAAATGTTGCAGACATTTCCGAAATGTGGGCACATAGCCTAAAGAGTTTTGCAGTCTCTTGTTTCTATGTCTCAATAAACTTCCAGTCTCACTGCAAAAGCATTGTCATTGTATACTCAAGCATTGTAAAGAAATGCTAGTAAGCAACCTGAACTCTTGGGGATTTATTTTCTTTAACTCCTCCACTCCAAGACCACAGAGTAGATGTCCAAGAGCAGTCAGCTCCATAAGATCCAGGTCCGATGAGCTTTTCTTGTTCTGACGAAGGACACTGAATGTCAATGTTTTCATCTGCAGAAAAAAAATCAGAAAACAATCAAGAATATGAAATGTATTTATTTCCTGCTACTTATATAGCATGAACATATGGTGTAATGCTGTACAGAGATTGTCACCATGATTCGGGAAGTATACAGACAAGTTTACTGTAAAAAGACAAAAAGAAAGACTAAAACTATAATTCTCAATCCAATGAGCATCAGCTACAATTATCATATAGTAACATACCGTAGTTTGAAAAAGACATAATTCCATCAAATATTATCTAGTCCTAGTCCTTTGTAAGGTCTTTGGAAGGAATAAGTCATGTGCCAGTTCTTTGCATGGACCTCACATGTATTTATACATGTAAATGAGATCTCTTCTGAGGTGTCTTTTTTCTAAAGGTACCTTCACACGAAGCGACGCTGCAGCGATAGCGACAACGATGTCGATCGCTGCAGCGTCGCTGTTTGGTCGCTGGAGAGCTGTCACACAGACCGCTCTCCAGCGATCAACTATGCCGAGGTCCCCTGGTAACCAGGGTAAACATCGGGTAACTAAGCGCAGGGCCGCGCTTAGTAACCCGATGTTTACCCTGGTTACCAGCGTAAAATCTAAAAAAAACAAACAGCACATACTTACATTCACGTCCCCCTGCGTCCACTTCCTGACTGACTGAGCGCCGTACAGTGAGAGCAGAGCGGTGACGTCACCGCTGTGCTGCTTTCACTTTCACTTTGCGGCGCTGAGTCAGAGGAGGAAGCAGACTGCAGGGGACGCAATGTGAGTATGTGCTGTTTGTTTTTTTTACATTTTACGCTAGTAACCAGGGTAAACATCGGGTAACTAAGCGCGGCCCTGCGCTTAGTAACCCGATGTTTACCCTGGTTACCAGTGTAAAATATCGCTGGTATCGTTGCTTTTGCTTTCAAACACAACGATACACAGCGATCGGACGACCAAATAAAGTTCTGGACTTTATTCAGCGACCAGCGACATCACAGCAGGATCCTGATCGCTGCTGCGTGTCAAACGAAACGATATCGCTTAGCGAGGACGCTGCAACGTCACGGATTGCTAGCGATATCGTTATAATGTCGTTTCGTGTGAAGGTACCTTAAGCTAAACAAGCCCAACTTTTCTAACCTCTCATTACAGGAGAGGTCTTCCATCCCTTGTAATAGTCTAGTTGCCCACCTGTATACTGATTCTAACTTTCCAATATCCTTTTTACAATGTGAAGCCCAAAATTGGATCCCATATTCAAGATTATCAGACCTGTTTCCAAGTCCAGTTTTCCATTTTTCCCAATAAAGAAACAACGCCCCAGTCTGAAATATTGATCTCATTGAGGTCTTTCTCAGTCATGAAAGTAACAAGGTGACCGAGCTGAAGAAATTGTGCCGAACTCATAGATTTAACTGGTCCAAACACCTGTAACACAAATAGTGATGAGTGGCATGAAAACTGAAAACAGAAGTATTCAGATGACCAAGAAATTTGACATTACTGTTAGTCCGTACCCTAAGAGACCTCTAAATCAGCAAAATCACAAATTTTTGTACATGAAGGATTTTTACATAAAGGTTTGTCTGATCTGAGTAGAAAAGTCTGCAGTCGATCTATGTGACTGCAGACAGCCAAATCATGACAGTGTATGATGCGTAGGTTTTCACGATTACCCTGTGTGCCCTAGGCATCTGGGCAGTGACGTGACCACATGGATGTGATTTATATACTTATTTGTGGTCATGTGCCAACTAGTCTCACCCAGCTCCTCTCAATGTTCTTCTATTAAGAAGACCACAGAACTTTCTTCTTAAACCAGACAACTCCTTAAATATATTGTATGCATATTTATGTTTGCATATACTTTTACAATTATTTTCAAAATACATTTTTCCACTGGTGGACACAGACAGAAAAGGGTCCCTGTGAAAGAACAGTAATTGGGCCCTTTCCAGTCCAATAGTTCATCATAATGCTCAATTCCACCTGCTCTGGAGATGAAAATGGGCTCCATTACCCCTTGGGCCCTTGTGCGGGTGCACAGGTTGCACCTATGATATGTCCGCCCCTAAATTTTTCCTATAGTGTTAACAGAAGTCTTTCTTGTCATAGGAAAGGAGAAGTCTAATGACATCAGGTATAAACTATCCACCAACAATTTCACTTCTGTAGTGATCCACTATGAGGGAAAAATGACTCAGGCTAGTTTGATTGTATGTAGCTTTTTTGCTGCTAATGCCAGCATATGTGGTAACAAAGATGTTTATGATGGAATTAGGGGAATATGGTTGTTAGTTTCCCAATACAATGATAAAATACTGCACGTCATAATCAGTGACAGTCAGCGTCGGACTGGAGCACCTTGGGCCCACCAGAGAAAATCATTCTTGGAGCCCACTATGTAGTTACATTGAAATAAATACAAGACCACCAATTGTGTGGTAAAACACGCTAATATCAGGGTATAATATAAGGTAGTACACGTCTTAATTATGTAGCAGGGGTTGGGGTAGCCTCCCTCATAGAATATAATGTAGCCCTCTCATAGAATATAATGTAGCCCCCTCATAGAATATAATGTAGAACCCTCATAGAATATAATGTAGCCTTCCTCATAGAATATAATGCAGCCCCCCTCATAAAATAATGTAGCCCCCCTCAAAGAATATAATGCAGCCCCCTCTCATAAAATATAATGCAGCCCCCTCTCATAGAATATAATGCAGCCCACCTCATAGAATATAATGCAGCACCCCACAAAATATAATGCAACCCCCTCATAAGGTATAATGCAGTCCCCCCATAGAATATAATGTAGCACCCTCATAGGGTATAATGGAGCCCCCCTTATATAGTATAATGCAGCCCCCATAGAGTATACTGTAGCCCCCTCATAGGGCATAATGCTGCCCCCCTCATATAGTATGATGTAGCCTCCCAGAATATAATGTAGTCCCCTGAGAGAATAATGAAGTCTCCACAACAGAATATAATGTAGACCCCTCATGAAGTATAATGCAGCCCCCCTCATAGGGTATAATGCAGCCCCTGTCCTCCTCCATCATTGTTCTCCCCCTCCATCCCCATCATTGCCTTCTCCCCCACCACCATTTTGTTTTCCACCACTACCATCATTACCCTTTCCACCACCTCCATCATTGCCTTCTCCCCCACAACCCCCATCATTGCCCATTCCACCACCACATTGTCTTTTCCACCACTACTATCATATTCCTTTACACCACAACCATCATTGCCTTCTCCCCCACAACCCCATCATTGCCTTCTCCCCCACAACCCCATCATTGCCCATTCCACCACCACCATTGTCTTTTTCACCACTACCATCATTGTCCTTTACACCACAACCATCATTGCTTTCTCCGCCACCACCCCATCATTGCCCATTTCAACACCCCATCATTGCCCATTTCAACACCTCCATCATTGCCTCCCCCCACCAGTATCATTGTCCTTTCCACCACAACCATCATTGCTTTCTTCCTCACCACCCCATCATTGCTCATTTCACCACCTCCATCATTGCCTCCTTCCCCACTACCCCATCATTGCCAATCTCCAATACACACACACAGCACCGCACCACTGTCTCTCACTCATACACACACACAAAGCACCATACCACATACACACACCACCGCACCAATCACTCACACTCACACACAAAGCACCGCATCGCACCACATAAACACAAGTGTTATGGACTGGTAATTTAGGAGCGACATGTGACTAGCTCTGAGCAGGTGGTAACTATACAGACCGCAGTTCCTGATCTTAACACAACACTAGCAGTAGCCGTGGGATGTTCCTGTCACTCCCTGGACACCTCGTCACAGCCGGAGAACTAGCTACCCCTAAAGGTAGAAACAGGAAAGCTATCTTGCCTCAGAGAGAATCCCCAAAGGATAGGACAGCCCCCCACAAATAATGACTGTGAGTGGAGAAGGAAATGACATACGTAGTATGAAACAAGATTTAGCAAAGGAGGCCACTTCTAGCTAGATAGATAGTACAGGAAAGAACACTGTGCGGTCAGTAATAAAAACTATAAAAAGTCCACGGCAGAGATATGCAAAAATCTCCACACCTGACTAAAGGTGTGGAGGGCAAAATCTGCAGCACAGAGCTTCCAGCTTAGATAAATAGATCCATACTGATAAGCTGGACAAATGAGCAAAACATAGAATGTGCTGAACAATAAAGTCCACAACAAGTGGACTGCAAAAGGACAAGCAAGGACTTATCTTTGCTGAACTGGACAGAGTGTCAGGGAAATCCAAAAGAGCAGTGGCTCCAAGCAGGAACAATTGACAACTGGCATTGATTGAGGGATAAGGCCAGACTAAAATAGCCGAGCCAGAAAGACGATCAGTGGAAGCAGCTGCTGATGCTAAATCCAAGAAGCAGCTATACCACTCAAAACCACAGGAGGGAGCCCAAGAGCAGAATTCACAAAAGTGCTACTTACAACCACTGGAGGGAGCCCAAGAGCGGAATTCACAACACACAAGCACACACACAAGCACGCACATGCACGCAGACAAACACACAGCACCACTCACCTCTCGCAGCACATCCCAGCAGCCTCTTCCTCACTGGCAGCTTTCTGTCTGAAACAGCCGCACGCTGAATGATGACGTCATCCAGCTGCGCTGTCTCACGCAGGAAGCACCAGGCAGGAAGCAGGATGCTGGGGTGTGCTGCAAGACGTGCATGTGTGTATGTAGTGTGGTGCTTTGTGTGTGAGTGTGAGAGAGTGGTGCAGTGGTGTGGGGGCTTTACATGCGGGCAGTGTTAGCTGCAGCCTGCGGCTAATGCTGCCCACTATTAATGTGAAATGGTATTCACTCCTCTCCATGCCCATGGGGGCGTGGAGAAGCGTGAATATTCATTTCCCTTCAGCAGCGGGGACTGGCTTCCTGTCACCCACTGCTGCTCCACTGGCACAGGGTGGCCCCCCTTGACTCAGGGGCCCCATAGCCACTGGCTAGGGGCCCCTAGTGCAGTGAGGGCCTTAGGCAGCTGCTGGCCAGTATGCCAGCAGGTGTCAGTGCCTGGGCCCACTGGAGAATACTCCAGTTCTCCGGTGGGCCAGTATGACCCTGGTGACAGTGACTGCCACCTAAAGAGGCGTTCTGATCCAATCCACCAACGGAACCTGCATGTATATCAGAACAGGAGCCTGGCATGCCACCATTAGTGGAGAGTTGGTCTGGATTCTCATTCACTTGCTCATTCTCATGGAAATTTCAATCACCTCTCCACTAACAGTGCTGTACCCCTGTGGATACACTATAAATGCATAACATGGAAATTTAAAGGGAAAGTGTTGTCAGAAAATTATGTTAATGTCTTTTAACCAGGGTTTTATGTATATATGTTTTTATTTTGGCATTGTTTTTTTTTCCATACCATGATCTTTATTAAAAATAAAAATTAGACATCTTGCAATTGTCATAATTCTCAAGAAGGCTTTCTCCAGACTCTAACTTCCAGTTGTTTGAGACTCTGATGGCATTGAGCAGAGTCAGCTGTGACATTACCTACTGTGATCGGTGGATCATGTATGTATATAGGTGTTATCAATCAATGCAACCCAATCTTAATGATAAGGAAGCTAATTCAGTTCAGTGTGAAAATTGCAAGATTTCTCATTTTGTTTTTTCATATCATGATAAAAAAAACAACATTGGCAAGAAAAACCAAAAACATGTAACACAAAAATATAAATTAAGAATTGATAATTTTCTGATTACACATTTCCTTTAAAGGGATATTCCTATCTTTATAAATGGATATTTTATGATAGCGTTTGTAAAAACAAGCACTTTTGCAATTTACTGCTTATTAACCCCTTACTGATAAAGCCAATTTTGTACTTAATGACTGAGCCAATTTTTACAATTATGACCACTGTCACTTTATGAAGTTATAGCTCTGGAATGCTTCAACGGATCCCACTGATTCTGAGACTGTTTTTTCATATAATACCTATAGATATGATGTACGGCTACAACATATGTATTAGAACAAATAATTTTATTATATCATAAAAACATTCCCTTGTCAAAGCTCAGGCGAAACGCGCATCGGGCAGGTGCGGGCTGCCACGGGGCTCTGGTACTGGTCAGTATTACATTGGATCTCCTTTCCTTATGACACTATGATACTTTGTTTCTATAAGACCAGGCACTTATACTGGTAATATATGCACATATTGTAATGACTCCACAAGCACTACAGGGCAATTTTTATCTGCACTTTTTTGCACTATGACACTTTATTTCTATATGATTATGTCGTACTATGTTGAATACACGTGCATTCATTAGATATTATTGACCTATAATATCCATTCTATACTATATTTACTTGGCACCTTATTGTAATATTTTAACCCTTTTGTATAGTATGTGGATTTTATAGTCAATAATTATCACTTTATACATTATATCCTGTATTTAGGGTCAGGAGATCATACTATATAGGTACCATATATGAGCTATACTATATACATTTTATTGTCCACATAACTATTATTATCTATTATATTTGCATGTTTAATATCTGTATAGTTTAATTTATTGGAATTACTGTAGTTATGTGACACTATGTATAATAAGGCATCTCTATAACCCCGTGACACCCCGTATTTTATTTTCATCTGTCTTGTTCTCTCCCCTATATTATGTATCTTGTTATGTTTTTATGATAAAATAAAATTATTTGTTCTAATACATATGTTGTAACCGTGCATCATATCTATAGGTATTATATCTTGAGTGGATGCATCTCATATATTCTCTTTTGGTGTATTTGTATATTGACTGTTTTTTCATGACAAATTGTACTTCATGTTAGTGGTAAAAATTATTCAATATGACTTGCATTTATTTATGAAAAAAATGGAAATTTGAAAAAAATTTAGAAAATTTAGCATTTTTCAAACTTTTAATTTCTGCGCCCTTAAATCAGTCATATAATAAATGACATATCTCACAAGTCTACTTTACATCAGCACAATTTTGGAAACATAATTTCCCATTTTTCCAACAAAATTTACAAAACCATTTTTTTAGGGACCACCTCACATTTGAAGTGAGTTTATGGGGTCAATATGACAGAAAATACCCCAAAGTGACACCATTCTAAAAACTGCACCCCTCAAGTTGCTCAAAATCACATTCAAGAAGTTTATTAACCCTTCGTGTGCTTCACGAGAAGTAAAGCAATGTGGAAGGAACAAAAAATTTACTTTGGAACCAAACTTTTTTATTTACACAGGGTATCAGGAGAAAATGGACCACAAAAATTGTTGTGCAATGTCTCCTGAGTATGCCAATACCATATATGTGGGGGAAAGCCACTGTTTGGGCACATGGCAGGGCTCAGAAGGGAGGGAGCACCATTTGACTTTTTTCATGCAAAATTGGCTGGAATCAAAGGCTGGCGCCATGTTGCGTTTGGAGACCCCTGATGTACCTAAACAATGGAAACCCCCCGATTCTAACTCCAACTCTAATGCAGCCCTACCGCTGACCCTAATCCCAACCCTAATCCCAACCCAAACCACAACTCTAACCCCAACCCCAACACCACCCTAGCCCCAACACCCCAACTGTACCCCCAACAAAACCGTAACCCCAACACAACCGTATCCCCAACACAACCCTAACCCCAATACAACCCTAACTCCAACCCTAACCCCAACACCACAACTGTAACCCTAACACCACAACCGTAAGCCCAACACCACAACTGTAACCCCAACCATAGCCCCAACCCTATCCTCAACCCTAGCCCAACCTTAACCCTAGCCCCAACAGTAACCTTAGTCCAAACCTAACCCTAGCTCTAACCCTAGCCTCAACTCTAACCCTAGCCCAACCCTAACCCTAATGGAAAAATTGAAAAAAATACATTATTTTTTATTTTATTATTTTTACCTAACTAAGGAGGTGATAACGTTTTTTTTTTTTACTATTTATTTTATTTTAATCACTGTGATAGGGTCTATCACAGTGATCAAAATGAACCAATAGGAAAAAATCTCCTATTGTTGCTGGGTGCCGGCCGGCAGATAGCGGCTGGCACATTACTCCAGTGCCCACCATTTTCTTCAAGGAAGAAGATGCCGAGGGCTGGGGGACAGAGCCGGAGGATCCAGGGATACCGGAGGTACTGGGGGGCTCAAGGGACCCCATTTCTCCCTCCTCTGGTATGCTAGATCACATCAGAGGAGAGAGAGAAATAAATGAAAAATCTGACTTTTTTTTATTCGGTGAATAACAGCAATCGCAACATTGGGGATGGTAAAAACCGACCCAAATCATGTTCTCCGGGGTCTCAGCCAGTAGCCGAGACCCCGTAGATTTATTGATGCAGGGGGGCGGTATACCCTTATTTCTCAGCGCCGTTAAAAAGTGGCGACCAACCATCACTGCGGTCTACCTTGTAAGCACTGTGCTGAAACTGGCTGGGATCAGAAGGTAAAAGTTCACTTCAGAGATCCTGGCAAGCATTCAATGCTTACGAGCTAAATAGAAAAGTGATTATAACCTCTGAGCAGGGTTTGCTATTTTGCAGCAGTGGTCGGTCTCCAGGGCAAAGAGTTGTACACAAAAGAAAAGTATTAATACCTCAAGATCAGCTGAAAATTTTAATGAACAATAAATTAAAAAATTATTTGTATCTACGAGCACTATCTGACAAATCCCATTTATGAAGATGAGAATAACCCTTTAACGCAAAAAATAAACACCCTTTATTATAACTCAGGACATTTACCTGCTTTGCTTTTCCTATGGCAGCTTTTGCTTGATCCACTGAAAAACTCAAATCTTGAGTGATAATTGCCAAGCAGCCTTCAAATTCTGACAAAAGCATGCCACTAATCTGAGAGGGGCTCCAGGCTGATGGGAATGTCACTCTCATGTCCACACATTTGGGAATAGGGTCTATGACGACAGATACGAGCATAAAAAGACAGTTATCCAGCTACTGCTCATTAACATTAAATTAATATTTTCATGTAAAAAATCATGCAAACTTTTCCACATTTTTTCATGCCACACCCACAAACTTAAATGTATTTTATTGGAATTTTATGTGATATATCCACACAAAATAGCAAGTATTTTGAAGTGTTAAGGAAATTATACATAAATTACTTTAAAAATATAAATCTGAAAATTATGACGTGCATTTTTATTCAGCCCTCTGATACCTAATAGTCTGATACCCCTAAATAAAATCCTGAGTAACCAATTGCCTCTAGAAGTTACATGATTAGCAAATTTAGTTCACCAGTGTGTAATTTATTCTCAGTATAACTACAGCTGTTCGGTGAAGGCCTCAGAGGTTTGTGCGAGAACATTAGGGATCAGACAGCATCATGAAAACTAAGGAACACAAGAAACAGGTCAGAGATAAAGCTGTAGAGAAGAGTAAAGCAGGATTAGGTTATAAAAAAAGTAGCTCAAGCTCTGAACATCTCACGGACCACTGTTCAATACATCATCCAAAAATAGAAGGGGTATGGCACAACTGCACACCTACCAAGATATGGCCGTCCATCGAAACTAACATCCCAAGGAGCTAATTAATTAGAGAAGCAGCCAAGAGGCCCTTGGTCACTGGAGGAGCTGCAGAGATCCACAGCTATGGTGGGAGAATCTGTCCACAGGACAACTATAATTTGCATACTCCACATATCTGATCTTTATGGAAGAATGGCAAGAAGAAAGACAGTTTTGAAAGCAAGCCATAAAAAGTCCCATTTGCAGTTTGCAAAAAGACATGTAGGAGGCACAGCTTGCATGTGGAAGAAGGTGGTCTAGTCAGATGAGGCCAAAGTGGAACTTTTTGGGGCTAAATGCAAAATGCTATGTGTAGCAGAAAATTAACACTGCACATCGCCTTGAAAACACCAACCCCTCAGTCAAACATGGTGGCGGCAGCATCATGCTGCATGTATGCTTTTCTTCAGCAGGGAAAGGGAAGCTGGTCAGAGTTGATGGAAAGATGGATGGAGCTAAACACAGGGAAATCCTGGAGGGAAACCTGTTAACAACTTAAGACTGGGTTATAGGTTCACTTTCCAGCAGGACAATGACCCTAAACATATTTCCAGAGCTACAATGGAATGGTTTAGATCAAAGCATAATTATGTGTCTGAATGGCTGTCAAAGTTCAAACCTAAATCTCATTGAGAATCTCTGGAAAGACTCACGGAGCTAGAGCTAGTTTGCATATGGAGCGAGCGCCAGGGCTGTGGGGTACTCGGGCCGGGTCAGACAGTTCTTAAGGGGGATGTGTCACAGCAGCAGTGACCCGGTCCGTGGCCCTGGGCATCCAATAAAAGAGTCAATGAAATAAAAGGGGAAAATAAAGTTTATAGGGGAATTGTTCATGACGCCACCTGTGGTACTCGGCTACGAATGGCTGACGCTGCTTAACTGGGACTGCTGGGGCTGATGGTGATGCAGCAGAGTTGTTACAGCTCTACACAGGTAGTGCTTAGTCCCAGTGCAGTTATGGTGTTGAATGTGATGGTGGTTATTGTGGTGAAGGGCGGGTGATGCAGTAATAATTCAGAGGACACAGCAGGGTGCAGTTTCCACACCTTTACGCACAGTTCTTAAATGCAGTCCCCAGCCGGGGTGCTGTGTCCTCCAAGTCTGTGGTCCAGCCAGCTCTCAAGTAATTCGGGGTACACTTTGCCAGAACCCCCTTCTTATGTTCCTTTCCTGGCTGTCTCGCTATGCTGGCTCCCACCTCTCCTGCCCTCCTTCACACACAGTGTCCCAAGCCAGCAGCCTTGGATCCTACGTGGCTGCCTCTTCAGCAAATGTCTGTGGGTGTGGCTGTGGCACATACAGATACCACAGCCTCCGGCTTGCCAGCTGAGCCTTGTAGTTCTCCACTAGTCTTGGGGCTGGTTCCCCCACTGTGACCTGGTCCCTCCACCTGGCAATGGTCAGCGTGGATGCAGACCCCACGGGTGGATTCCTCACTAACCATACCCCTAGGACCCCTTCTTTCTCTTCCTTCTGTAGCTTCACCTTTCTCTAGCTCCCTCTCTCTCTGAGCTCCTTTCTTCACATCTCTCTCCTTCTACTTCCTCTCACAATCTCCCATGTCTGTTCTGCTCTCCTCCTCCCCACAGACTGACTACACACTCTCTTCCAACTGTCACCACCCTTCTTGCCTGAATGAGATCCCGCCCCTTTTTCTAGGGTCTGCCCATCTTGCCAGGCGGCTAAAGTGATGTGATGTTGAATGCAAGTGTGTGGGTCCTGGGTAGTGCCCCCTCCTTACCCGAGAGCGGAGTCCCACACCTCTAGATGAGGTACAGTACCTCTGTGGCGACCGGACCTCAGGGGCACCACACATAGATGAATGGGCAAAAATTTAAGCCTCTAGATGGGCAAAGCTGGTAGATATATGACAAAAGACTTTGTCGTTGTCTTTGATATATGACAGTAATTGCAGTGGAAGGAGGTCTTACAAAGTATTGACTGAAGGGGACTGAATACAAATGCATGTCACAATTTTCAGAATTATAGTTTTAAAATAACTAGAACACCATCATGTATCATTTCTTTTCACAGATACTTGCTACTTTGTGTTGATATATCACATAAAATACTAATAAAACATTTATTTTAAGTTTGTAGATGTAAAGTGAAAATATGTGGAAGAGTTCACAGGGTATGAATACATTTTCAAGCCACTGTATAAGAATTAGAAACCATAATACGTAAAATACATTTTATTCCTCATTTCATGAGTCATACACTGCAGTGTCAATATAACATCATATAATATTTATCATTGATAAAACAATTGTCAGCTGGAAAGTCTAGTTATTTTTTTAATAAGGCAATAAGAATATTATTTTTGCTACATAACAATAATTTAGATACCAGTTGCAAATTCTAGTCTACACTAGGAGAAAACATCATTCATTATCATTACCTAAATTCTTGAGACTGGTACCTATATTCTATTTTATATTTCCAATTAGTGATGGAGGTTCTTCTAGCAGTTTTTGAATAAGACAACTATCCAAAAGTGTCTCACCTCGAATGCCTCTAAAACCACTTTTAGTTAGAAAAGAGGCCAAGAACATCTTGTTCCTCCTTGTCTGCTCCTGAGCAACAGAATTTTGAGTGGTACAAATCTTTCCAATGTCACTGTCTTCCCATTCTCTTTGACTCTCTAGTAGCCATTCCAAAATATCTCGTCCCAACACATCCTACAAAACATCAACAGATATTTTTACAAAAAGACACAAACATCCGTGCACATTCATTTAGAAAAGCGTCCCACCAAAGTCTGAAGTGCTTAGTCCTGTTAAAATATATATGCAGTTTAGTGTAAGTGCTGTAATATACTCACCGACCGCCATCTTCCTCAATTTCCAGCACTGTGCCAGCCCTCTTCTTATTCATATGATGGCTATTCCAAGTTGCCGACTCACACTGAAGTCTATGTGTGAGCTGGAAACAGATTTTACATTTTCCTGATTTTAGCCTATGGAGTCCTTTTCTGACTCTCTATAGACTTTAAAGCGCAAGTCGTAAAAGCAGCTTCTGACTCCAGACATAAACTTCATTGTAGACAGGCAAGTCAGAATAGCCATCATATGATTCAATAGAAAATATGATAAAAAAATGGAGGTACTTAGCATACAAATTGGCCAATTTGTGTGAGTACAACAGCTAACAACAAGGCGTACCCCTTTGTTGGGACCATAAACCTAACATGATACCTCTCTCTGGCTAAAAGCCTACAATTCTATGGGTAGGTAGGATCAAGATCCATTTAAAAATACCTTAGGCTGATGAGAGGAGTGCTCAATCAGAAGCTGTGTATTACAAATATTAAAAAAAATCACTCGGATATTTGCAGTATACGCCTTCTGACTGAGCACTCCTCCCATCAGCCAAAGGCATCATGTTAGATTTAGGGTCCCAACAAAGGGGTACGCCTTGTGACCAGCTTATTGGGCTAACATGAATTGGCGAATTTGTGTGCTAAGTACCTTAATTTTTTAACATGTTTTCTACAGCAGTAATGCAGTTACAATTTCAGATATTAAATGTTTACATATTATATTGTTTCAGAGTGCAGCTAAAATTTATCAGTTATATAGAGTGGTTCTATTAGCTAGCACCTGTTTTAAGGCAGTGGCTTTCTCATCCGTGCGGTAATTAGGCAGTGACCCAAGAAAGTTCAACATAAATTACTTCATTTTCAAACTCACAAAATAAATGCAGAACTTTTATCCTCCAGTTTTATTGTCCATGTCAGTCTTTTACCGTGGGCGACTGCACCACCGTTGCACACGTTGGTGCATCAGTGGCTTTGCTTTGTCTGGCTCTGGCTGTGTTCATCTCACACAGACCTGTCCTGCACAGAGCTCCGGCTCTGATGCTTTCAAACCAGAACCTGAAACACCCAAACTGTAGCTGAAAGTTTAAATGGGAATAGTGGTCATGGGCCTATGAAAAGTGCTTAGATCGTGCATAAATCAACCTTATATTAAAGATCGTGTCCGATTATTCATGATCGGACACGATCTTTAATATAAGGATGATTTATGCACGATCTAAGCACTTTTCATAGGCACTGTCACTTTAGGCACTTTGTCATTTTATGACTATATATATGGTGTTATTATGCTGGTGTGCAGAACTTCCTGCGTTCTTGGCTCCTTACCCGATGGTGGTCCGTGTTGCGTGGTGTGGGCGTGGCGCCGACCCACTCACGTGACTGGGACCTGCTGTTCGGTGTGGAGGGCTGAGACGCAGGGATGAAGCTCGCTTGCGGTTCACGCATGCGCACTTGCAATTCTTAGTGTTATCACATGATCGGAAGCGATCACTATTTAAACCGGACTGAGATCTTGATTAAGCCACGCCCCCTGAGGAAGCGGTTATAATTGGACGCGAAACGCGCGTTGGGGTAGCTGACTAGGATCCGGACGGGACCTCTCGCATACATGGGTAATTAATCCCCTCATTTAACCTCACTAGGTACACTTTTCTGTATATAGGCATGTGGCGATTTCACTAGCATTACTAATAAGCTTATAATTTTGAATTGAATCACCATATGCCTACGATACTTATATTGATGTATTGGCAGCATGCCTGCTGTCCACTTGGCAACACTTGCTAGCATTTGTTACTTTTTTACCGTCTCGGTCTGTGATCCTGGGTCATTCTTTGTACCTATGGATGTAGTCACAAGTTTTCTGAAATTGTTTATTATATGGTAACATTTTATACTTATAATGTGAAAATTAGATTTTTGGGATTTTCTACTATTTTACCTACAGCTCCTATGTAGACCTATACATCTCCATGGAAACAGACTACACTTGTGTAGTCCTATCCTGGTGTCATGCTAAATGCTACTATTTTTTTAGCAAGAATCTGGGACATCATCACACAGAATCAAGAAGCAATTTTAGGTTCAAGAAAACTTAGAAATCTGCTCTAAGGTGAAAAAAAACAATAGGTAACAGACGACAGAAAAAAGTGAACATTTTTAAATACATATGTATTACAAATAGTAATAAAGTCACACAAATGTGACAACTGCAGAATATTACCTTGCGCAAAAAATGAATGTTTTCTGGTGGTAAATAGAAGATCAGTCTTCCCAGAAGTTGTATATGTGTATGTGACCAATGAGTCGGATTCCTGAGGATAGTAATAGGCATAGTATTAAAATGGTACATGTATATATCAAATCACAAATTATTATATAATTACACAGTACTGAGCAATATCATAATATAACTTAATATTGAAAGATGAGCTAATTACCTGAAAAAGGTTTTCTGGAAAACACCTGTCACTTGGCTGCAGTTTGTTTAAAAACATTCAAATATAAAATAGTCCTTTACTCACCCTTCTCACGTCCAGCACTGCGTCTCCGCCATGGCTCCTATTAATTGTTACTATCTACAGTGCTGATGGCAAAGCCCAATTATTGACTGTAGCGCTGTCATGACATCAACGTTGCAAACAACATACAAGTAAATCACTGGTAGTAATGGTGGACACTCAGCACTGGACATAGGGAGTATCATTAAAGCACAGGTTGGTTTTTGTTTTTTTTTTAAACAAACTGCAGCCAAGGAAATCGGAAAATCTCTTTCAAACTGTGATGTTAGCGTAAGTATAGATATACACCAATGGGAAAATTAAGGCTGCATTTACATAAGACAATTTTTGTTTAATTGCAACCAAAGACGTAGTAACAGAGGTAAATTGTAAATACCCCAACACATCATCTTCTGTTAAAATCCGTCCAAGCTTTCCACTGAATTCCTCAGACAGGCAGTATGACTTCAGCTCTTCCAGGTGGAATAGCAAATGTTTCCTATTAATGCGGGAAATGTCTTCTTCTCCAATAAACCCAACTAACGGTCCCAAGAGATCCAGGTCTTGTGCAGTTATCTCTCCAGACATTGGGATATGCTACAACAAAGGTATTTAATCATTCATCTACTTTATAATATTAGCAAACATTTTGAGATCTCTATTCTATATATTATAAATATTAGTAAAATACACTACATTAAAAGTTCCTAATAAACATTAACATATGCAGTATATATTTAGACAGTAAAAATTCACAGCGTTTTTTTGTATCTTAACATTGGAAAATTCTCCCAGAGATAAGCCACCAGCGGAGATGTCTGTTGGCATTTTTCTCATAAACGGCACAGAAGTGCTCAGCGGAACGAATGATCCTGTGTACGGGAGAGAGGGACGATATGGCTGTCAGCTGAACGATTGTCCAACGCATCGTTAATGTGTGTAGGGACTTTTAGTCTAATGTGTATGGCTACCTCTAGTCTTTAACCTTATCTCTATTTCTATCCTTTAAATATAAAACTGTCTCTGATACATTTTATGTCCTTTTGTTGCTAATTTTCAGGTCATAAATACAATAATAAAACAATGAAGTATACCCACTTTTGCACACAAATATACACCTCAAAGACAAACAATGCCCCCTTACCAGGATATGAAGAGCTCTCTGTGCCAGTATGGACTTTTTATGAAGGGGAAGTTCCATGAAACTCTTTGGATACTTATGAGCATGTTCCAGGAATTGCTTTACCGATTCATTAGAAAGCCTGTCAATAAGTTTAATTCTGGAAAAGTAAGAGAATTATGACACGTTTAAGTTTCTCCGTACCCTAAACTCATTCAATCGTATTTACTGGATAATAAATAGTTCTGCTAAGTATTGAATTAAAGTTTCTCAACCCTCTTGTATTAAAGGGAATCTGTCAGTAAGATCCAATCTCCTGAGCCATCTGTAGCTCACAGAAAGTTGAAAAAAAAAGATACCTTAGTATGTGCGATTTGAGGTCTCATAACCGAGAAAACCACTTTTTCTTAATATGTAAATAAGCTGTTAAGATCTAAGGGCCAGACACTGATCTGCATAAGAATCTGTCTCCAGAGATTATTTATGGAAGGGAGATAAAAGATTAGGGAAAGGAAAGATATAGTTGTTGTGTGAATGACGGGTATTTAATGTGCATGGCCATATGTACAACTAAACCTGAGCTCTCAGAACTATGGATGTATGGGAGTGGTGTTTATTTAGATGCAGCAATATGTAGTCATATTGCCTGAGACCAAATGTTTGACAAAAAGTAGTGCTGAGACAAGTGACCATAATTTATAAAAGCTGTACTTGATTTACATTGACAAAGCATCTGCTTCAGATATCTAAGCACCTAACGGCCCATTTATACTGGCTGATAATCTGGAACAAGTATTCCTAAGAGCTCTTATTTCCCAATTATTGGTGTGTCCAAACAGGCCAGCAATGACCCAATGAATACACAAAATTATTTTTTAGTAGGTGAAATGATTTTTCAGCTTGCCTAAAAGTCATGGTTCTTCATAGGACATCACCATGTGTAAACAGGACATGTGCTGCCGAGAACATTATGTTCCATCTGCACAGAGCGATAGTGTTAATGATGCTTCTGTGTGCACAGATGTGCAATCGGCCTGTCTAAAGAGGCCTGTCTAAAGAGGCCTGTCTAAAGAGGCCTGTCTAAAGCGGTCATTAACCAACTGCCGATCAGCAATTATTCAATAGTCTTGATCTTGTAAATGTTGCCATTATATTGGTGTTTTTGCACTTACGGGAGATCAGTGATGAACTCAGGCCCCATCCAGCCAGTGTCTTCCCAGGAAAGTTCTGGTCGCTTTTGAATTTCTTCCAAGATGCACTTCCTCTATGAAAGACAAATAGGGAAATCTTAATGAAAGAAATCTGAAAATGTAGGTGTATTTTTAATCAAACTTCATTTCTTACAAGACTTTTTCGCAGACCACTAGGGATCCCTTGGAGATACTTAACCACATCTCTGATTTCCGATAGGGTGTTTAGTTGCTGTAGATTGTCACATTCAATCCCATTAGCCAGGGTTCCTAGGCTTCTGTTAACATGGAATAGATATTACATTTTTGATTGCAACCCTAGCCTGCAGATAAGCTACAGAACACAAACAGGAGCAGTGTAGTGCTTATTCTCATTGCAATATTTAGTGCTCCTCCTGGAGGTTATCTTATCTCATTACACACAGACTTACAGGATTGTATTCTTGGTCAGGTTTGCACCAGCCTGAATCTTCCTCCAAAGGAATTGAGTCTGCTCCAAAAAATAACAGTGCACGGATTCATTACACATAGTCACTTTAAAGAGGTTTTACCACTAAATACATTTATCACCTATCCACAAAATAGGAGATTGCTGGGGTCTCACTGCTGAGAGGCCCACTGATACCGAGAACAGTGGCTCCAAAGTCCCCTGTGTGAAAGAAGAAGTCGTTGTCATGATCCGTTCCAGGGTTTATTAGTGTCTGCCCTTTTTTAGGACGTATCATGTCAAGGGTTAACTTTGCTCTGCCTCATTCTGGGTTCAGGTTTGCTATATAGCTCCCATGAATCTTGCTGGCAGTGTCAGCTATAGTTTTGCCTTCGGCGTGTGAACCTGACCCTGCTGGTAGCTCTTGATTTGCCCTGCTGTGAACCCTGACTTGTCCTGTGTCTGTTAACTCTGTTAAATCCATGTCTGGGGGATATACAGTTTTCAACCTGGACGGTGCTAAGATGCGACCGTCCCTGCTGAGAACCACTGGTGAATGAGATGCTGCGAGCGCAGCTTCAGTGACTAGCGGTGACTTCACTGATCCTGCGCTCCCTCACAGCCAGAACTGCGGTAACCTCTGGACCATGAGAACATGACAGTGCATTTTCCCACAGTCCAGAGTTCACCACAGTTCAGGCTGTGAGAGCGCAGGATCAGTGAAGTCACCGCTAGTCACTGAAGCTGCGCTCGCAGCATCTCATTCACCAGTGGTTCTCAGCAGGGACGGTCGCATCTTAGCACCGTCCAGGTTGAAAACTGAATATCCCCCAGATATGGATTCTTGATAACCAGCCTTGCTGAAGTTGACAGCTGAGGGTTGCAGCCCCCAGCTGTGAGCTTTGTCTGGCTTGTTATCAAAAATAGGGGGAAATCCATGTTGATTTTTTAAATTTAATTATTTATTTATAGCGCAGGAGTGGCAGATGAATACCCCCATCCGCCACACCTGCTCTTGCTGGTATTAGCGGTAGCAGGTGTCGGATGATGGGAGCAGTAGTCCTATCAGCTGGCACCAGTGACCGGAGGTAAAGTTTATACCTCCGATCACAGCTGAGCGATCCCGCTGTCTTCTTACAGCGTGGGAACCACAGCTCTCTGACCGACCAGAAGCGATGTTTGCTGCGCTGTCATGCATATGTCAGCGTGTCAAACACTGTAATGTCGGGCCCCCCATTCAAGTGAATGGGGTTCAGGTCCGCTCTACTGGACGATAGGTTGTATGGATGCATCATGCAGCTGCCATCTAGAGGTAGCAGAGCCGAGTGTGAGGTCACATCCGGTTCTCCTTGACTTTTCTGCAGCAAATACGCTGCAAAAAAGTCAGCCTGCATATTTGCAGTGTTTTTTCACCATCCATTCAAGTCAATGGGTGAAAAACGCTGCAAATATGCTGAAAGAAGTGACATGCTCTCTGTCAAAAAAATGCTGCAAAGCACAAAATCCTGATGACAAAAAAAAAAAATGTGTGTGTATGAGATTTCTGAAATCTCATAGGCTTTGCTGGTACTGTAAAAAGCAGCTGAAAATTAGCATAAAAGAATGCAGCAAAAAAAAAAATCGCCCAGTGTGAACATACCCTAAGTCCTTCATATTTCCCATTCCATTTGAATGCACTTGAATTTGAGAAAAAAATCCAGTACATTATTTTTCGAAACAAGCACCGCGTGAAATTGAAACAACTTTAAAAGTTCTACATTTTTCTCTAATTTGTATGTTGCATCTCATCACCATTTTCAAGATATACAGTGAAAAACAACACTTTAGTCAGTAGATACCTGCTGTGGCATCCAGGCAACTTCTCCATACAGGCTCATGTTCCGCAGTAATATTTGTGTGTCCAAATGTAACAGTTTCAGTGGTGCAAAGGGAAGAAGACAGGAAAATTGCTCAGGCCACAGCTCAACATCTTGGATATGCGCCTATATAAGTAAAAATAAAACTGCTATTTTATATAGTATATTGGAAACAACCATTTGTGACATCCTAGCCATATCCCACAATCAACAGAACATTTTGTTATAGTCATTTGTGTTATTTTGTAACTAAACCTAATGGAAAATAACAATAATAAGAGTGTTGGACACATATTTATCACAGGTACATGTTGTGGAGGACAGCAAAACAATAAAATGCATTGCTGCTATCTAGCACTATAAGGTCTCATTCACATGTATAGAGGATAACCTTTTCATCATTATGGAACTGACCACTGTGACACCTATAGATCAGAACCGGAGCTCTGAAGAGTCTCATCGATCATGCACACCTCCGCTCCATTCATTTTTAATGGCACCGTTTAAAATCCAGAGCGCAGCATTCCGCTGGTCTTTGGCCATTAAGAATGAATGGAGTGCATGTTCATTTGATTGACAAACTGCTTCATTCACACGGGGCTCTTCAAACCCCCGATACTTGAGATCTGTCGGGTCCCAGAAGTAGGACCCCTTGCAATCATGAAGTTCTTTACTTTCCTATGGATAAAGGATAACTTCAAAAACTTGAGACAATCTATATAAGGCTTGAGCAACAATGATGCCAACTGTACAAATAGGGAAAAATTATCATTTGTTTTGCACCTGTTACTGGCACTTTTTTTGTAATTTTTATTTTTTTGGATGCATTTATAAAAGTTATCTGCCATAGTTTTTATTTTGAGGTAATCAAAAGTGGCAGCACCCCAGCATTTTCTCTAATTTAGCCACATTTATGACTTGTTACTTTTTAAAAATGTTTCCTTTGTTTGTATTGGAACATCACAAAAAAACAGAAAAAAAGGCAAATTTGACATCATTTCACACAAAACCCCCAAAACAGGCAGGATAAAATTGTTAACACCCTCAACTTAATATTCGGTTGTACACCCTTTGGAATAAATAACTGCAATCATTAACTTCCAATAACCATCAACAAGCTTCTTACACCTCTCAGCTGGAATTTTGAACCACTCTTTTTCTGCAAACTGATCTAGGTCTCTCAAATTAGAAGTGTACCTTCTCTCAATAGCAATTTTATGCTCTCTCCACAGGTGTTCAATGAGATTTAGATCCGGACACATCCATTTCTGGGTGCTTCTTGAAGTATGTTTGGGGTCATTGCCCTTCTGAAAGACTCATAACCTAGGATGAAAACCCAGCTTTCTGATGCTGGGCACTACACTGTGACCAAAACAGTTGGTGGTAATATTCAGATTTCATGGTGCCTTGCACACAGTCAATGAACTCAGTGAAAAAGGCAGAAAACAACCCTAAAACATATTTGAACCGTCACCATATTTGACTGTAGATACTGTGTTATTTTCTTTGTAGGCCTTATTCCATTTTCAGCAAACAGTAGAATGATGTGCTTTACCAAAAGCTCAATCTTGGTCTCATCTGTCCACAAGATGCTTTGCCAGAAGAATTTTTGGCTTACTCATTTTCTCTGTCTAGCTTTTTTATGTCTCTGTGTCAGCAGTTGAGTCCTCCTGGGTCTCCTACCATTGAGTTTCATTTCATTCAAATGTCGACGGATAGTTAGTACTGACAGTGATGCACACTGAACCTGCAGGACAGCTTGAATTTCTTTGGAACTTGATTAAGGCTGCTTATTCCCCCATCTATACCATCTATACTATCCTGCTTTGCAACTTTTCATCAGTTTTTCTCTGCGGTCCACGTCCAGGGAGATTAGATATAGTGCTGTAAAGCCGATTTCCCTGCATGATCCCTCCCCCTCCTCCTGGCAGGGAAGCCAACATGCTCAACTCCATGGCCACTCAGTTGTTCCTTTTTCTCCAATCCCTGCTGCAGATTCTGGTTCCCAGGGACTGCACACTTGTGCTGGTCTCCTGGCAACACACTTAGGGCGCACATGCTCCCCCCTTTTTGAAGGAGCAGTGCTGCACTCCGGAAATGTCCCCAGCCTATAGCTGGGAGGCATCAGGTACCCTTCGCTGTAGGGAGGTGCTTGAGCCATCTTTAGTTTCTAGTTAGTGTTTGTACCCACTAGTCTGTTGTCAGGTCCCTGTTCCTGAACCCGTTTTGTCTGAACCTGTTCCCAAGCCTATCCTGTCTAAACCTGAGTCCTGAACCTGTCCAGTCTGAACCTGTACCTGTATCCTTTGCCAGCATTTCAGAACCTGTCTTGCCCAAATCCTGAGTCCTTCCCATCTGAATATCCTGTTCTGCCCAAACCTAATCTCGTTCTGTCTGAACCGGCTCTAATATCGATTCTACCAGTGATTCTGAATCCTGTACTGACAGTGACTCCGAGTTTGTGTCTGCATTCCTGACTCTTGGGGTCAGCTGCTGCAGTATCGAGGACTACCCTGGGGTGGTACCTGGTGGCTACCTGCAGCTCAAGCCTAACTCCACCATCAGGGGCTCTAGTTAAAACCATGTAACAGCTTACACACGCCCATACAGGGTAAGCCCTGCCCGTAGTGCCAGTGGGTCCATTATCCACCAGCATGACCGTGCCATGGGTTGTAAACCTTTTGATTATGTTGCGTATCATAGATAAAGGAATATCAAGATCTCTGGCGATAGACTTGAGATTGGTGATATTTTTTTTAACAATTTTAGTTCTTAAGTTCCCAGACAGTTTTCTTCTCCTGTTTCTGTTCTCCATGCTTTATTTGGCACACACAGACACACAATGTAAAGACTGAGTCATCTTCTCCCCTTTTTATCCAGTTTCAGGTGTGGTTTTCACATTGTCCACATCTGTTACATGCCACATGTGAGTTTGGATGAGCATCAGATGCCTGAAACAAAGTTGTTTGCCCGCAATTTTGGAAAGATGCCAACAATTTTGTTTGGCCCATTTTTGTGGCTTTGTGGGAAATGGTGTCCAGTCTGCCTTTTTTTCTGTTGTTGTCTGCGGCTCCAATACACACAAAGGAAATAAACATGTGTATAACAAAACATGCAAATTGCCTCTTCTGAGAGGAAGAGGACTAGAACTCTAGTGCCACCTATTGGAAGTAGCAATCCTAACAGTCAATGTCGACCTTTTAACGAGCCTTGTCACATGACTTTGGATAATAGCCAAACCAGAATCTCAATTTGCAGACACTGTGTTTCGGGGTACTGCCCCTCGTCAGTGCAAAGTGGAGATCTGGTGGAGATCACCTCGGCATGCTTATCATGTCACTCTCCGCAAGGAGAAACGATACTTCTTGGATCCCGGTCA
This sequence comes from Ranitomeya variabilis, assembly GCF_051348905.1. Lineage (NCBI taxonomy): Eukaryota > Metazoa > Chordata > Amphibia > Anura > Dendrobatidae > Ranitomeya > Ranitomeya variabilis. The sequence goes on along the minus strand of NC_135236.1, from coordinate 179,005,098 downwards.
GACGCCTCTCAATCAGCCAAACCAGATCTCCACTTTGCACTGACGACGGGCAGTACCCCGAAACACAGTGTCTGCAAATTGAGATTCTGGTTTGGCTATTATCCTAAGTCATGTGACAAGGCTCGTTAAAAGGTCGACATTGACTGTTAGGATTGCTACTTCCAATAGGTGGCACTAGAGTTCTAGTCCTCTTCCTCTCATAAGAGACAATTTGCATATTTCCCAGAGGATCATTGCGGCTTTAAGTCTCCTCACCTCGACATGCTTATCATGTCACTCTCCGCAAGGAGAAACGATACTTCTATAACAAAACAAGTAATTTCAATAATTTTCTGGGAAAGATACTTCATTCTCTGGAACAATTTAAAGGATGCCAACACTTTCAGCCATGACTGTATGTAAAAATGTGTATGTATGTTATCTATAAGAATTTATGATATATAATGAGCATCATACCCTTAATGACTGCATTAAAGCTGCTTTCTGAGCAGCAGTCAGTAGAGGCAAAGAAGGACGTAGACACTGACAAGTTTTGGCCATTAAAGAGGTGGAGAGAGAGCGCAAGTGCTCAGGGCTGAGTACGGGAAGCAGGGAGTGCAGCTCACAAATCACCTTCTCTGCAACCTACAAAATAATAGAATAGAATTATTTCTTGAATAGCAGAGTGCACAATCGATTTATGATATTATATTTCTCCTTTATAGTAAGGTGCCAACATTGCATAAAAAAGCATTTAGAAAATGAAAATCCAGGTAGATAGGTAAGAAGTAGGTGTTTTGATATTGCTAATATATTATAAAGGATATACGTCAGAGGTACAAATATTATTTTATAGATATGTGAAGAATACATTTTAAGGCCTCATAAACATGATTGTATTAAAGGGTTATCCTCAACTTGTATATTAAACATCACACAGATCTCCATTCTCTTCAGTGCCTTGTTGCTGGGGGTGGGTAATCCTCTTTGAGTGACAGTTTTGGTTAGGTAGCTTTGTTCTACTGCTGAGCTTATGCTACTTTGAAATATTACCAGTCTGTCAGTGATTGTTCTGAAGTCTACACTAGTATCACGATATTGCATAAAGAGATAGCAGGTTATTTGAACAAGCACAGGGCTCAAGTGAGCAATGATCAAGCGAACTGCTATGGAAATTGCTGGGTGCAGGTGATTTTGTATGACTGATTACAGGTCAGGAGCGGAGAGGAAGGAGAGCAGCTAACTGATGTACAGAAATCAATGTTCTGGAGAGAAGTGGCTGGAATTTCAGGAGTAAGCTCAGTGTGTAAGGCTACTTTCACACTCCTGTTTTTTTGAATCCGTCACAATGCGTCGGCGCGACGTATCGACGGATGCGTCAAAAAAAGTGAAAAACCGATGCAACGCATCAAGTATTTCGATGGATCTGCTAGACGGTTCCGTCGAAAAACTGGATCCATTGCATCCGTTTTGTCCATTTTTACCATCCGTTTCATCCGGTTTTTTTGACGGATCCATTTTCCATGCCTAAAAATGGGAGTCTCCCAAATGTGATTGGCTACTGGAAAATAGGGAAACCAATATATTGACTGGCTGGCTGTCTTCAGGCTGGCAGGAGTCTTGCTGGCACATTTGGGGGTGACGCCCTAGGCCAGGTTTATATAGATTTGGGGCCTGTCTGGCCAATTGGCTATAAATTCCTGATTCTGAGCATGCTCAGTGTAAAAAAACAGATTCCAGCGCTGGATTCCATCATACGACGTGTCACGACGGATCCTGCATCCATAGGCTTCCATTCTAGTCACCGACGTATGCCGCAGGATCTGCCGCGACACGTTTTCCCGACGCAGACAAAAAACGTTACATTGAATGTTTTTTCCAGATGACGGTCTGCCAAAACATGACAGATCCGTCGCACGACGGATGCGACGTGTGGCCATCCGTCGCGATCCGTTGCTAATACAAGTCTATGGGAAAAAAACGGATCCTGTGGGCACATTTGCAGGATCTGTTTTTTTCCCAAAACGACACATTGCAACGGGTCTGAAAAGACAGAAGTGTGAAAGAGGCCTAATTTAATTACTACACACAGTTGGCTAGGCTCTGGTTGTCGGTCTTCTTGGCAACAAGCTGTACTCTATGTAAGATAAAAGCTGACTCAGCAAGACAATACAACTTATTTTCAGACAGCCTGACTAATTATACCAATTTTCTAAACTTTGAATACCGTTTTAAAACTCTGTTAACCTCTAAGATGTAAAGAGATTACTCAATGGCTTGCATGAGATCCTCCATATGCACTTCTGTAAGCCTCCAATTTCATGGAGAAGCATGCGTTGTTTTTTATGTTGGATTCCTTTACTTCTCTGGGGAGTATAGCTTGATAATGTGATCAAAATGATTAAAAATGGCCCCAAGGACAGATGTGGGTGCACAATTTGTACAGAAAGCAGCAAATACTAGTATCATAGCTTGCAAAATATCTCTCATTATATTTTATTAAAAAAAAGGGCAAAAAAACAACCCCCAGCTTAACATTATGAATACTCTGGCAGGAGTAATAAGTGCACTATGTGTGCACACTGGCAACAACAGTATATTACTGTCATTTCATAGTTGAATAGTGTGCCGCTAGTGACCTCTTGTGTCCGCAGAAGTTTGTTACCATCCAGCTGTGTGATAGAAATATATATATCATGTGAATGGTTGACACGAACTAATATAACCCAGACAGATCATATGGGGTTTTCCACCCCTAAAAGCAGAACAGAGTCAGATGTTTGGTGACTGCTGATCAGGTGTCTCCACTTTGTCCTAGACACAGAACTCAAGTTTAGTTGCTTAATCAGCAGTCATATGAGCATTAATCACAATATTCCATATATGTTTAGATAACCAATGGCAGAGGAGATAGACAATATGGTAATTAACTAACCACCCCTGACAACCCCTAACCACTCCTTTCTATGTGAAAATATAAAACTATGTATGTACAATAAAGTTTCAGTATTGATGGAATGTTGTTCTGTCACAGTTGTGTACAGTCCATTCTTGATGAGCGCTCAAAATACTCAGTCTAATTGGGAGCGGCCGCAGCACACACAGGGATATATTTATCCAACCCTAATATTTCCATAACAAATGGCCCCCAACAGCGAGGCACGGATGAAACGCACGCGGGGACCCACTACTAACCGGAGATACGGAAGTTGTAGCCGTGGCTTTGGCACAGGGGCAGGAGACTGCGCAGCTCCATAAGTAAGGTAAGAAAATGTTATCATCTTACCTGAAAGTCCCCTGTGCCCAGTCCTTGTCTATACCTCTTGCCGGTCAGGTGTGGTCTGGTCACAAATTCCCAGGTAGTGTAAAAAATCCGTAGCCACGAATCCACCCTGGGAGGTGTCTGCTGTGGACCGTGTATGTGTTTGTGTAAAATCCGAGAGAAGAAGGAAAAAGTGACTTTTGTTTGTGGTTGCTGGGAAACAGACCGCAGGAGGTCAAATCGCTCGATAAGTTATTGCAGGATTCCCGTGCATAGGAGGAACACGCAGAGTTCCGGGGCAGGTAGTCCCATGTTCCAGGCACGGGTAGTGATAACTTAAGAGGGCTACTGCAGATTCCCGTAGTGCCGGCGATCCAGTCAGGACGTCCGGACCGGGGTGGTAGATTTCCCGCTTGTTGTGCTTCTCACTCAGGCAGCCCGGGCGCAGGTGCGTCCAGTGCGATTGGCAGTAGTCTGTTCCCAGCGCAACCTGCATGTGTCACAGAATTAAAAAGGGCATCTCTCGGATTGTCTATCTGTTTCTGTTTGTGTCATGTACTATTGCCGCTTTAAGAAGCAGAAATAGTTCTCTTAAACTTCCTCTTTTTTCAGCTGAAGCGGAGATATGCATTGTAAATCAAACTGTCACATCTGGTTTTTTCTGACTGTTTTCAGCTGCAATGCTGGCTATGTGTAGTTTGTTTTTTTTTGTGAAGAAGTGAAATTTAAATTGTATCTATCATTTTTGATGTGACATAAGTGTTTTCAGAAACGTGATTTTAGTGACATTTGATATTATTGCAATGGCATACGGATTAAAAAGAGGAAGTGTGTCTCTGACTGCATTTGAGCGCAGAGATTCTAAAGAAAAAAAAAAGAGAAAAGCCGTTTTAATTTTTAATTTTTTTACTCTCTTAAAGGGTCTTTTTCTTTTTGCGGCATTTTAAAATTTTTAATTAAGTTTTCCTCAGTCTTCAATCTCTTTACCCTTTTTACTTTTTTTGGAAAAAAGTTTTTTCCTTCCCTTTTGTGTCAAAATTTTGAGTTTTTGGTTGTGAACTAAGTTTTTGACGGTTTTTCTTATCGTTTTGGGTTTTTCTTAGAGTTTTATATACTCATTTTTAGAAGTTTTTTTTAGTACTGTTTTTTTTTTTTTTCATTTTTTTTTTCATTTTTGTGTGTTTTTCATTTTCATTTTTTGCTTTTGCCATGGGGAATAGAGTGGCCGAGCAACAGGAAAGTCTTTTTACTTCCTGATGAGAAAACAGCCCCTAGATAGTGGCAGGACACGAAGGTATTAAGTATGTGAAGATTTTGGAAGGTACAAAGTACGTGAAATTCATTAGAATGGCAGACTTCAAGCTGCGGAGTGGCATGACGTAGAAAGGAAAATAAAGGAAGTTAGCTGATGTTAGATTGCTGAATACTAATACATGGTATGAAGTGGCAGCAGCGCTTACATCGTTTAGGTGGTACAGAAAGTTATGTGAGCAAACCAGGAAGTGATTTTTGTGGGTATGAGACGGGAGAATCTGCGCAGTCTGCTTTTAGCAGAATCCATGGTATAGGTAGTTATTTTTGCACAGTATGTGGTGCGCCCCGTCTCTCCCTACAGGGAGAAGGCATGATTGCTCCTCTCTATTATTCTTGTTGTTCTCATCTATCCTCTTTTTTTCTCTGTCAGTCTTTTCTCTCCGCATTCTCTCTCTCCTTTCCTCTCCTCTTCCTCCACATTTTTTTCTCTTCTCTCTCTTCCCTTCTCTATCTCTCTCCTCACCCTCCCTCTCCCCTCCTTCTCTCTCCTCCTTCTCCACTCCTCTCTTCTCCTCCCTCTCTCTCCTCCATACCCTCCATCTTCTCCTCCCTCCTTCTTTTCCTTCTCCACACCCATCTCTCCTCCCTCTTCTCCTCACCCTCTTTCTCCCCTCCTTCTCTCTCCTCTCTTCTCCTCCCTCTCTCTCCACATTCTCTCTCTCCCCTCCTACTATTCCTTTGTCTCACTCATCAACCCCTTCTTCTTCTTCCTCTTTTTTCCTCTTCATTGCCGGCTGGGCCAACGCCCAAATTCAAACAATATGGTGCTTACAGCACAAGGTTTCCCTCTATGGCCCTGGCACAGTCCAGCCATTGCCATTTGTGATATCGGGGAAAGAAGGTGAAAGCCCCCCCTACAGTGGGCAGCCCTAGACACATCAGGTAGCAGACAGCTCAGCCCTGGGTGCAGAGGGGGGAGGAATGATATCAGAACGAGCTCACTGACAGATCCTCCGTTACCTCATTTCACAGTCAACAATATTGTAACCCTTAAGATTTTACATGAACTTTGATATCACCATGTATTGATAATGTACAGCTTCTGCACCGGTCAGAGCTGACTACATTCACACCAACATGAAACTATAAGCCTAATCCATCATAGCTTCAGCAAGGGGGGAGACATCCTCACATAAAAAAGCAACTTCTAAGTTCAAAATCAGTCAGTGTACGACCCCAGTACAAGCTATCACAACTATTCCTCTGATGAAGATGAAAAGGGAACATCATACATGCTGTCTAGTACTAGAAAAGAAACCCACAGGCACCAAGAATGCAGGGGCAGATAGAGGCACCACCATTACACTATGTGCACTGCACTTCAAGTCAGGTGACAATAGTCCAGACCCAGGGATGCATCCCATGCCATTTTACCGAAGAATGTAGCGGAAGCAGCAAACATATGCAGCCACCTGGAATGATCTCTGGGCCATGAATGAAAATAGAAGCAGGTGATGCACTCTGGCCAATCATGAAGGAACAATTCAAACTTCCAGCAGAATCAGACGTACACGCTTGGGAGTCAGGGACACAGCTAATTGAACAGCTCAGAGAGTGGGCCAAAGGCAGATTGGCAGGACAAGCCATGACATGAGCCAAGATAAGACAGAGTCTGTAAAGAAGTTTCATTGCAGAGTAATGCAAGTATTCCAAGACTTGGGCTTCACCATTCATGACCAGATACACAGGCCTTTGGGCATGGACTGAGACAGCCAATCAGGAAACCACTGATAGTGGCTAGGCCTAGGAACAGGTCAATAGCAGTGGACTGACCCAGAAAAAATGTTTTATGTGCGCCTAGGAGACTGTTTACTGCCGATTGTCACCAAAACTGCCGCCATTATAGCACCACAAAGAGCGCGAAGAAGGAAACGGGTGCCGTGCTGCTGAGAACGCTGGAAGGGGAGCCAGAGGTGAAGACGCTGCAAAGTGCCGACCAACACACCAGAAGAACCGCTGCAGACTCCAGAGAGGAGACACCGACCTCAATAAGGTTAGCAAAGGGGAGAAGCTATGTCGGAGCAGGGGGAAGAAGTGATGGCAGATGCAGCCGCAGCCCCTGTAATGCCCCAAGACCTTGGGTTGGATGCAGGCGCCGGTCTCATGGCACCCCCGGGCCTCGTCACTGACGCACCTGCAGGCCCCGTCTTACCACCGCAGCTTCAATCAGCAGACCGGACCCCGCTGCCGCTACAGTACCCATCATGCCGTTGTCCACAGTAGCCAAAAGGATTGAGTCTCAACCAGGGGTGCAGAAGACAGCCCCTCTCATGGTGACTACTGACCTGGAAGCGCAACCACCCTACAAAGACAGAAGAAGTGTCAAGGGTTACATCTGTGGCAAGTTTGGCCATTACCAGAACCAGTGCAAAAGCACCCACGCCCCCGAAAAAACTGGACCCATGCAACCCAAGAGTTGGTCCAGAGAAACAGGTCAAGGAAGAAGTGCAGAAAGCAGTGAAGTACCCCGTCCATAGGACAGAGGCAAGCAAGCCAGGCCCGCAAGACACTATGCTCCTGACATGTAAAACTTCATCTGCAAGACCAATACCTCAAATTACCCTTAAAGTGGATGGCGTTGTCAGATCCAAAGTGGTGCAGCCAGAAGTGTGATTACACCTGTGGAACTCGCTGATCCCACCTGCCTATCAGAATTCTCTGTGTCTCGCATGGGCATTGATGGTCAAGTCAGACATTCTCAGCTTACAAAGCCACTGAGCGTGTTCACTCAGCCAGGACACTCTATCCTGTCCCAGTTTGTGGTGTAAAGGACCTGCCACTCAACCTGCTGGGAGCGAACCTACTGCAGAAGCTGAAGGCAACCACAGTGTTCCACGAAGATGGGTCATGCTGGCGGCCCTACAAGAACATTAAGCAACCAATGAGGCCTACTCAAGGAGGTACTGGATGTAGTACCAGAAAGTCTATGGTCTAAGGGACCCCAGCACGTGAGAAAACCTCAAGTTGCCCCAGTCCGGGTGTCACTCAAGCCATGTACCCCGTACCCTCATAAGGCCCAGGCCAGGCCTAGAGTCAAGCTGCCTCTGACCAACTGAAGGTCTACCTGGAAATAGGAATCATTGTTCCTCGCACATCGCCTTGCAATACCCCGCTTTTCCCCGTCAAGAAAAAGACTGTAAAAGGAGAGCCAGCCAAGTTCGGAATGGTATATGACCTGAGAGCTGTGAATGACGCCACGGTGTTTGAAACTGCAATTATGCCGAATCCGCACACTCTGCTCTCAAATGTGCCTGCCACAGCAAAAGTGTTCACAGTGACCGACCTGGCTAATGTTTTCTCCAGTGTTCCCCTTCACCCGGATGACCAGTTCCTGTTTGCCTTAATGCACCAGGGGGGACACCACACATGGACAGTGATGCCACAGTGGGCCCAGAACAGCCCTTCACAGTTCACCAAAGCAATGTCCACAGATCTCACCAACTGAGTCACAGAACAAGCAGAAGTAACCCTGCTACAATACATGGACAATCTACTCCTTTGTGCAGTTGACCTTGACACGTGTAAAGCCCTTTCCTTGTATCTCCTACTCTACCTGGCGGAGCAGCACTGCAAGATCTCAAAGAACAAAGTCCAGTGGTGTCTGAAGCAAGTTACGTTCCAGAGACACTGTATTGCTCACCAGGCGAAACACCTGACAGATGACCAGAAGACCACAGTGGAGAAGATGGATCTACAGGCCTTCCTTGGTCTAGTTTCGTAATTGCAGAGCCTGGATCCCTGATGCTTTCGTCCTAATGCAGCCTCTGTGTGAATACGTCAGCGTGACCCCGTTCCTCCAGAGAGATGTGGCCTTCAGTTCGTTCAAGAAGTTAAAAGGCTCTGTAGTCTCTGCCAGCACTAAGCCTATCTGACTACAAGAAGCCAGTCCATCTCTACTTGATGAGAAGAGAAGGCCTTGCTACTGGAGTCCTGACACAGCTTCAGGGGGGAAAGCAGAGACTTTCGGACTACTTTTCAGCTTGCCTGGATCCAGTTGCAAGGGGAGCCTCTTCCTCCCGCATGAGAGCAGCAGTTGCAGCACACGCCCTCCTGGACAGGACTACTGACATCAGTGGAAAAACCATTGGAAATCCTGGCTGTGCATGACATCTCAGCAATCCTCAACCAAACCCAGCTAAAACATCTCTCCACCGCCAGGCATCTTCGCCTCCAGTGCTCTCTACTCCTGCCCAACAATGTCACCATCTCCAGATGCACAGTCCTCAATCCGCCCACTCTACTCCCACTCCCAAGGGGGGATACAGATACGGATCCTCAGAAAAAAAGTCTGATCAAAATCTGCATGATACCTTCTGCAGGGATCTGAATTTGCTCCGGACGAATGACCATGATTGCTTCAGCATCATGCAACAGGAAACAGCAGGACTACCCAAGGTGGCAGAAGAGGCACTGACCAACCCAGAGTTGATCCTCTATGTGGATGGCTCCAGATTTGCAGATGATGAAGGAAGATTCCACACGGGAGGTGCAGCGACCAGCAATCAAGAGATCCTGTGGTCCAGAAGTCTGCCGCCCAGTCTGTCAGCCCAGGAAGCAGAACTGATAGCGCTGATGAAAGCCTACCAGATGGCAGAAGACAAGACTGAGAAAATGTATACCGATTCAAGGTACTTGCATGGCATAGCACACGACTTCGGACCCATCTGGGCTGCAAGGGACTTCATCACAGCAAGCGGAACAACCGTGAAGCATCAATGGAGCCATTAAGGACCTGCTGAACACACTTCAACTTCCAAAAGTGGTGACAATGCTAAAAGTCAAAGCGCATGGAAAACTGAACACAGTAGGGGCACGAGGCAACAACATGGCGGATATGGCATCCAAAGAAACAGTCAAGGGAAGACAATATGGACAAGTGGAAGAGGTCGTAGAGCCGGACGGCTACTACAGGACGGCTGAAGACAGGAAACCTGACAAGATGACATCCTGGGATCTGCTCAAAAAAGTTGCAAGAGCAAGCCCCAAAGGACAAGAAGGAATGCTGGATGCAGAAGTGAGCAACACATGAAGAAGGAAGGGTATACTAAATGGACTACAAACCCTGTTTACCCCGAAGCATGTACCCTATGGTGGTCCAGTGGGCACATGGGCTCACACACAGATTAAAGACACAGATGAATGATCCGATTGGTGCTTACTGGTTCGCTCCAGAAATCTCCACCCTAACAGCCAAGTTCATAAACAGCTGTCTGACCTGTGGCAAATGCAACCCTGGAAGAATGAAGAAAGTTCCCACACATCAACTTGCCAGACCACTGTACCCCCTTCCAGAGGATCCAGATAGACCACATCCAGATGCCGCCAAGTGGAGAATTCGAATATGCCCTTGTGGTCGTGGACATGTTCTCAGGATGGCCAGAAGCTTTCCAGTGAGTGAGGAACCAGTCAGCAGAGACTACTGCAAAGAAGCTACTCTCAGAGACGAGATATGCAGCTATGGGGTCCCAGAAGTGATAGAGAGTGACCAGGGACCCGCATTCACAGCAAACCTCACATGAGAGATCTAGTCAGCAGTAGGGTCAGACTTAGGCCTACACACTCCCAATCACACTACTCAGTGTTAAGCACACTCCCAGAGGCCCAGGAAAGCTGTTACCATATGAAATTTTGTTTGTGTCTAGTCCCAGGTTAGGGGTATCCTTTCCCTTAGCAGCTGATTATGTAATATGATACTTTGTCTGCTTATGTAATTGAACTCACCAAGAAACTTGCTAACATCCATTCTCGAGTTTTTTTCTTCATTGCCAGATCCAGATTCAGTGTCCGGTATGCACTCCTAGAAGCCAGGAGACTGGGAGTTGGTGGAAAAAAGTTTGTAAGGAGAACACCACTCGATCCCAGATTTGATGGTCCTGCTCAAGTGCTGCTGATGACACCAAACTCTGTGAAACTGGAGGGAAGACTCGCTTGGATCCACTCATCGCATGGCAAGAAAGCTCCCCTACCAGAAGATGACACCCAAGCTAGAATGATGTCGTGGATGCCCTGCCTGACCGAACAGATGACCTACCTGATAAAGACTGCACATCGCTCACTACACCTGCTATTGACTAAGAGACTGATTGCAACGAACCCCCGTTAGGGACAGATCTCCTGACCGCCCATTTGCGAAAAGTCTGTATGGAGTGGGGCACAGGCGTTAGGCTTGTGTTAGTTCGCCAACAGCACAAAAGAGTTGCAGCGCTTTGGGACAGGAGGCTAGGATTAGGGCAAGTGATATCTAAGGGGGGCTTGTGATAGAAATATATATATCATGTAGATCTCACTTGCATGTATACTCCTCTATAATCAAATATATACTTATATGCTCACAGCTAATATATACATTATAATAAATGGTTTAAAATGGTTGACACGAACTAATATAACCCAGACAGATCATATGGGGTTTTCCACCCCTAAAAGCAGAACAGAGTCAGATGTTTGGTGACTGCTGATCAGGTGTCTCCACTTTGTCCTAGACACAGAACTCAAGTTTAGTTGCTTAATCAGCAGTCATATGAGCATTAATCACAATATTCCATATATGTTTAGATAACCAATGGCAGAGGAGCTAGACAATATGGTAATTAACTAACCACCCCTGACAACCCCTAACCACTCCTTTCTATGTGAAAATATAAAACTATGTATGTACAATAAAGTTTCAGTATTGATGGAATGTTGTTCTGTCACAGTTGTGTACAGTCCATTCTTGATGAGCGCTCAAAATACTCAGTCTAATTGGGAGCGGCCGCAGCACACACAGGGATATATTTATCCAACCCTAATATTTCCATAACAGCTGTACTGTGCATAAAGTACATTTATCACCGATGCACAGAAGATGAGATACGTGTATGATCACTGGGGATTCAATCACTGTGATCAATACTAATCCAAATAATCTGCATAAATTACCCTGGAACTGCTGGAATTTGCAATCTCATTCCATATTTCCTGCTGTTACCTGGATTGATAATGTATTTCTTGTTCGTTCGCCAGGCAAGTATAGAATGAACATTTACCACACAAGTTTGATCCAAATACCTTAGATCACCCTCATCCAATTGTCCCTCTGTGGGGATTCAAGGAGGCTACTGTATATGCTAAAATATTCTCTGACTTTCCCCTTTCTTGTATTTGTAGCTTGAAAAGATAAATTCACAGAGTTTTTTTAAGTGGATTTTGCAGAAACCTCTGCTTCAAATTTCACCTGAAGTAAACGCTTCAAATTGTTTGAATAAGCTTCTTATTAATTTTAATGTAAATCTAAGCTGGAACGTTTTTCCTTGGGGAGAGTGCCAAGTCAGCATAAGTAGACACATAGGTCATGCAGTGCTCCTCTGGAAAACTAAATATGTAAATATCCTCTTTAGAGAGGAGGAGGACTAGAATTCTTGTGTCACCTTTTGGGGTTAGGAATCCTAAATGGCAATATTGACCTTGTCAGATGACTTAAAATAAAGTCCAAACCAGACACTCCATTTGCAGACACCTGTTTTGGGGTGTTTGCCACCCATCAGTGCAAAGCAGGAGATGTGATATGGCTAAGTGAGAGTCCTCTGACTGGAGGTCCAAGGAGGAACGCGTCTCCCTTTGCGGAGTGTCAAGCTGGTGTAAGGAGATCATACAGGGCTCCTCTGGAAAATTAAATATGCAAATAGCCCCTTCAGTGAAGAAGATAACTTGAACTCTAGTGCCAATTATTGGAGGCAGCAAACCTAAAAGTTAATATCAATCTTTTAACAAGCATTGCCACATGACTTAGGACAAAAAGTTTCAGATCACTGAACAAACTTAAATATTAGACAAAGATAACACAAGTAAACACAAAATGCAGTTTTTAAATGAATGTCTTTATTATAAAGGAAAACTAAATCCAAACCTACAGGACGCTCTGTAAAAAAAATGATTACACCATCTTTCCTTAAAACATAAATTAACTGTGATTTATCACATCTTTGGGGATCTAAGTTCAAATTCCCTAGCCACACGCAGGCCGGATTATTGCCACACCTGTTCTCAATCAAGAAATCAATTTAATAGGACCTGCGTGACAAAGTGAGGTAGACCAAAAGTCCTCAAAAGTTAGACATCATGCCGCAATCCAAAGAAATTCTGGAACAAATGAGAAACAAAGTAATTGAGATCTATCAGTCTGGAAAAGGTTATAATGCCATTTCTCAAGCTTTGGGACTCCAGCGAACCACAGTGAGAGCCATTATCCACAAATAGCAAAAACATGGAACAGTAGTGAACATTCCCAGAAGTGGCCGGCTGATCAAAATTATCCCAAGAGGACAGCAACAAATCATCCTAAAGGCCACATAAGGCTCCACAACAACATCCGAAGAACTGCAGGCTTCACTTGCCTCAGTTAAGGTCAGGGACTGGGCAAAAATGGCTTGCATGGCAGAGTTCAAAGACAAAAAACACTGCTGAGCAATAAGAACATAAAGGCTCGTCTCAGTTTTGCCAGAAAACATCTTGATGATCCCCAAGACATTTTTTAAGAATACTCTGTGTACTGATGAGATAAAAGTTGAACTTTTTGGAAGGTGTATGTCCCATTAAATATGGTGTAGAAGTAGCACAGCATTTCAGAAAAGAAACATCATACCAACTGTAAAATAAAGTGGTGGTAGTGTGATGGTCTAGGGCTGTCTTGCTGCTTCAGGATCTGGAAGATTGCTGTGATAAATGGAACCATGAATTCTGCTGTCTACCAAAAAATCCTCAAGAAAATGTCTGGCCATCTGTCGTGATTTCAAGTAGAGGCGCACTTGGATTATGTAGGATGACACTGATCCAAAACATACCAGCAAGTCCACCTCTGAATTGCTTAAGAAAAACAAAATTAAAATTTTGGAGTGTCCTAGTCATGATGTACAATAACAAATTGTGTTGTGGTACCGTGTTAGCCAGAAAAATCGATGTGAATACTTTTCTGCCCAATGATGACAGAAGTATTCTAGGAGTGATACCTTTATTGGCTAACCAGAAAATAATATGTTTGCAAGCTTTCAGAGCACAGAGGCTCCTTCTTCAGGCAAGATTAGAAATAGATTAATAAGAAAAAAGCACAACATTTAAAGAATATTACAGGAGGACATTTGTTAGGGGGTGGGAAGTGTGATGAGTCCATAGATAAGCCATGGTAATCCAATTAGGCATTTTCTTACAAATGGAGAGGAGGGGGAAAAATGTTCTTAGGGTACCGTTACACAAAACGATTTACCAACGATCACGACCAGCGATACGACCTGGCCGTGATCGTTGGTAAGTCGTTGTGTGGTCGCTGGGGAGCTGTCACACAGACAGCTCTCCAGCGACCAACGATGCCGAAGTCCCCGGGTAACCAGGGTAAACATCGGGTTACTAAGCGCAGGGCCGCTGTGCTGTGCTTTTACTTTCCGTCCGGCAGTCAGTCAGAGCGGGAAGCAGACGGCTAGGGACCTGACGGACACCGGAATGTGAGTATGTACGTTTTTTTTTTTTTTTACATTTACGATGGTAACCAGGGTAAACATCGGGTTACTAAGCGCGGCCCTGCGCTTAGTAACCCGATGTTTACCCTGGTTACAAGCGAACGCATCGCTGGATCGGTGTCACACACACCGATCCAGCGATGACAGCGGGAGATCCAGCGATAAAATAAAGTTCCAAACGATCTGCTACGACGTACGATTCTCAGCAGGGTGCCTGATCGCTGCTGCGTGTCAGACACAGCGATATCGTATGGATATCGCTGGAACGTCACGGATCGTACCGTCGTAGCGACCAAAGTATCACTGTGAGACGGTACCCTTAGTTATCTGGAGTCCTTCTGGTGGAGGTGTGAATTGTATCCATGTAGTGACTCATAAATCCAGGTGTTAAATTGAGTCCTAGTGTCAACGAATTAAACATATTCATTAGTTTGTATTCCAACATTTTTCTTTCCCTGTGGTCCTTAAAATTACCTTTTAGTATTAAGACTTTTAAGTCTGTCATACTGTGTCCAGATTCACAGAAATGTTTTCCCACAGGTGTGTCCATTTCATTCCTGATTGTGTGTCTGTGTAGATTCATCCTAGTTTATAGTCTTTGCATAGTTTCCCCAACATAGATACTCCCAGGGCACCTCGTACATTGTATCATGTACACCACGTTGGAGGATGTACAAGAAAAGGAACCCATGACCTTATATGTTGTGATCCTAATGGCAAAAGGATCTCAGGGTCTTAAGCTAAATCTGCAAACATAAAAAACTAGCTCTTAGGGAGGTGGTAACTGAGCCGACCACATACCTGATCCTAGCCCACAAATAATAGCAGCCGGGGAACGTGCCTACGTTGGTTCTAGACGTCTCGCGCCAGCCGGAGATCTAACTAACCCTTTCAGAGAAAATACAGACCTCGCTTGCCTCCAGAGAAATACCCCAAAGTAGATACAAGCCCCCAACAAATAATAACGGTGAGGTAAGAGGAAGGGACAAACGTAAGTATGAACTAGATTCAGCAAAGAGAGGCCCACTAAATAATAGCAGAAATATAGAAAGCAGACTTATGTGGTCAGCGAAAAACCCTGCAAAAATGTCCACGCTGAATATCCAAGAACCCCCGTACCGACTAACGGTACGGGGGGAGAACACCAGCACCCCAAGAGCTTCCAGCAAAATCAGGAATCACATTATGAACAAGCTGGACAAAAAACAGTATAATATAAACAAACAAAAAACAAGAAAGCAGGACTTCGCTTATGTTGCAAAAATCAGGACCAGCAGACAAGAGCCAACAGACTAGGACTAATTACATGGATGCCAGGCACTGAACTAAGATTCCAGGAAGTTTAAATAGAAACACCCAGAACCTTAACGAACAGGTGACCACCAAACTGAGGAATGAGAATCCAAGAGCCATACCGCGAGTGACCACAAGATGGCGCCCAAAAGTATAGTTCATAACAGTACCCCCCCTTTAAAGAGGGGTCACCGAACCCTCAACACGACCACCAGGGCGGTCAGGATGGGCAGCGTGAAAAGCACGAACCAAATCGGCCGCATGAACATCAGAGGCGACCACCCAGGAATTATCCTCCTGACCATAGCCCTTCCATTTGACCAGATACTGAAGCCTCCGTCTAGAGAGACGAGAATCTAAGATCTTCTCCACCACATACTCCAACTCGCCCTCAACCAAGACCGGAGCAGGAGGGTCAACAGCAGGGACCACAGGCACAATGTATCGCCGCAACAAAGACCTATGGAACACATTGTGAATGGCAAACGACGCAGGAAGATCCAAGCGAAAAGACACCGGATTAAGGACCTCCAAAATTCTATAAGGACCAATAAAGCGAGGCTTAAACTTAGGAGAGGAAACCTTCAGAGGGACAAACCGAGAAGACAACCAAACCAAATCCCCAACACGAAGTCGGGGACCCACACCGCGGCGGCGGTTGGCAAAACGCTGGGCCTTCTCCTGTGACAACTTCAAGTTGTCCACCACATGATTCCAAGTCCGCTGCAACCTATTAACCACAGAATCCACCCCAGGACAGTCAGAAGGCTCAACATGACCCGAGGAGAAACGAGGATGAAAGCCAGAGTTGCAGAAAAATGGCGAAACCAAGGTGGCGGAACTAGCCCGATTATTGAGGGCAAACTCAGCCAATGGCAAGAAGGTCACCCAATCATCCTGATCCGCAGAAACAAAACATCTTAAATAAGCCTCCAGCGTCTGATTAGTTCGCTCCGTTTGGCCATTAGTCTGAGGATGAAAGGCCGATGAAAAAGATAATTCAATGCCCATCTTAGTACAAAAAGATCGCCAGAATCTGGACACAAACTGGGATCCTCTGTCAGACACGATATTCTCAGGAATGCCGTGCAAACGAACCACATTCTGAAAAAACAAAGGAACCAGATCGGAAGAGGAAGGCAACTTAGGCAAGGGCACCAAATGGACCATCTTGGAAAAACGATCACACACCACCCAGATAACAGACATTCCCTGAGACACCGGAAGATTTGAAATTAAATCCATGGAAATGTGCGTCCAAGGCCTCTTCGGGACGGGCAAGGGCAAAAGCAACCCGCTGGCACGAGAACAGCAAGGCTTAGCCCGAGCACAAGTCCCACAGGACTGCACAAAAGCACGCACATCCCGTGACAAGGAAGGCCACCAAAAGGACCTAGCCACCAAATCTCTGGTACCAAAAATCCCAGGATGCCCCACCAACACCGAGGAATGAACCTCGGAAATAACTCTGCTGGTCCATTTATCAGGAACAAACAGTCTCAGGTGGACAAGAGTCAGGTCTACCAGCCTGAAATCTCTGCAACACACGTCGCAAATCAGGAGATATGGCCAACAAAATCACTCCCTCTTTAAGAATACCAGCCGGCTCTGAGACTCCAGGAGAATCAGGCACAAAGCTCCTAGAGAGAGCATCAGCCTTCACATTTTTTGAACCAGGCAGGTATGAGACCACAAAGTCAAAACGGGAGAAAAACAATGACCAACGAGCCTGTCTAGGATTCAGGCGTTTAGCAGACTCGAGATACATCAGGTTTTTGTGATCAGTCAAGACCACAACACGATGCCTAGCTCCCTCGAGCCAATGACGCCACTCCTCAAATGCCCACTTCATGGCCAACAACTCCCGATTACCAACATCATAATTCCGCTCAGCCGGCGAAAACTTCCTGGAAAAGAAAGCACATGGTTTCATCATAGAGCAACCAGAGCCTCTCTGTGACAAAACAGCTCCTGCACCAATCTCAGAAGCATCCACTTCCACCTGAAAGGGAAGTGAGACATCAGGCTGGCACAAAACAGGCGCCGAAGTAAACCGGTGCTTCAGCTCCTGGAAGGCCTCCACGGCTGCAGGAGCCCAATTAGCAACATCAGAACCTTTCTTGGTCATATCCGTCAAAGGTTTAACAACGCTAGAGAAGTTAGCGATAAAACGACGGTAGAAGTTAGCAAAACCCAAGAACTTCTGAAGACTCTTAACAGACGTGGGTTGAGTCCAATCATGAATAGCCCGGACCTTGACTGGGTCCATCTCCACAGCAGAAAGGGAAAAGATAAAACCCAAAAAGGAAACTTTCTGCACTCCGAAGAGACACTTTGAGCCCTGCACAAACAAAGCATTATCACGCAAAACCTGAAACACCATCCTGACCTGCTTTACATGAGTGTCATGATTCCCAATGGCAGGGAAACATCAAAACACAAAGATAACGGACGAGCTCTGGGTGATGGAATCTCGAGCTGACCGTGAGCTAAATCTACCACACAACTAATAGTAGCCAGGGAGCATACCTGATTAACCCTAGATGCCACGCGCCAGCCGGAGGACTAACTACCCCTGGTAGAGGAAGGAACAGACCTGGCTTACCTCTAGGGAAATACCCCAAAAGATGATAGCAGCCCCCCACATGTAATGACGGTGAGTTTAGAGGAAAAGACATACACAGTATGAAGGTAGATTTAGCAAAGAGAGGTCCACTTACTAGATAGCAGAAGGATACAAAAGAGGACTTCACGGTCAACTGAAAACCCTATCAAAAAACCATCCTGAAATTACTTTAAGACTCCTGTGTCAACTCATGACACAGGAGTGGCAATTTCAGCCCACAAGAGCTTCCAGCTACAGAGAATAACAAAACTGCAAACTGGACAAAAGATACAAAACAAAAGGACAAAGTCCACTTAGCTGATCAGCAGACTAGTAGCAGGAACATGCAACCGAAGGCTCTGGTTACAATGATGACCGGCAAGGAAATGACTGGAGAGCAAGGCTAAATAGGAAACTCCCAAACACTGATGGGAGCAGGTGAACTGAGACAGCAAAGACACACAAGTCACCAGTACCACCAGCAACCACCAGGGGAGCCCAAAAGCGGATTCACAACAGTACCCCCCCCTTAAGGAGGGGGCACCGAACCCTCACGAGAACCACCAGGACGATCTGGATGAGCCCTATGAAAGGCACGAACCAAATCCGAGGCATGAACATCAGAGGCAGTTACCCAAGAATTATCTTCTTGACCATAGCCCTTCCATTTAACCAGATACTGAAGTCTCCGTCTGGAAATACGGGAGTCCAGGATCTTCTCCACAACGTACTCCAATTCACCCCCTACCAGCACAGGAGCAGGAGGTTCAGTAGAAGGAACCACCGGTACCTCATACCTCCGCAACAACGACCGATGGAATACATTATGGATAGCGAAAGATGCCGGGAGGTCCAAACGAAAGGACACAGGGTTAAGAATCTCCAAAATCCTATAAGGACCGATGAACCGGGGCTTAAACTTAGGAGAAGAAACCCTCATAGGGACAAAACGGGAAGACAACCACACCAAGTCCCCAACACGAAGGCGAGGACCAACACGACGCCGGCAGTTAGCAAACTGCTGAGTCCTCTCCTGGGACAACTTCAAATTGTCCACCACTTGTCCCCAAATCCGATGCAACCGATCCACCACAGCATCAACTCCCGGACAATCCGAAGATTCCACCTGACCAGATGAAAAACGAGGGTGAAACCCTGAATTGCAAAAGAAAGGGGAAACCAAAGTGGCAGAACTAGCCCGATTATTAAGAGCAAACTCTGCCAACGGCAAAAAGGCAACCCAGTCATCCTGATCCGCAGACACAAAACACCTCAAATAAGTCTCCAAAGTTTGATTAGCTCGCTCCGTCTGGCCATTAGTCTGAGGATGGAATGCAGACGAAAAAGACAAATCAATTCCCAACCTGGAACAGAATGTCCGCCAAAATCTAGACACGAACTGGGTTCCCCTGTCAGAAACGATGTTTTCCGGAATCCCATGCAGGCGAACCACATTTTGAAAAAACAGAGGGACCAATTCAGATGAGGAAGGCAACTTAGGCAATGGCACCAAATGGACCATTTTAGAAAAACGGTCACACACCACCCAGATGACAGACATCTTCTGAGAAACAGGGAGATCAGAAATAAAGTCCATAGAGATGTGCGTCCAAGGCCTCTTCGGAATAGGCAAGGGCAACAATAACCCACTAGCCCTAGAACAACAAGGCTTGGCCCGAGCACAAACATCACAAGACTGCACAAAAACACGCACATCTCGAGACAGGGAAGGCCACCAGAAGGACCTAGCCACCAAATCTCTAGTACCAAAAATTCCAGGATGACCTGCCAGAGTAGAAGAATGAACTTCCGAGATGACTCTACTGGTCCAATCATCAGGAACAAACAGTCTACCAGGTGGACAACGATCAGGTCTATCTGCCTGAAATTCTTGCAAAGCACGTCGCAAGTCTGGGGAGACAGCAGACAAAACCACCCCATCCTTAAGGATACCAGCAGGTTCAGAATCCCCAGGAGAGTCAGGCTCAAAACTCCTAGAAAGAGCATCTGCCTTCACATTTTTAGAACCCGGTAAGTATGAGACCACAAAATTAAACCGAGAAGAAAACAACGACCAGCGTGCCTGTCTAGGATTCAGGCGCCTGGCAGACTCCAGATAAATCAGATTCTTGTGATCAGTCAAAACCACCACCTGATGTCTGGCACCCTCAAGCCAATGACGCCACTCCTCAAATGCCCACTTCATGGCCAAAAGCTCCCGATTACCAACATCATAGTTTCGCTCGGCGGCCGAAAATTTACGAGAAAAGAACGCACAAGGTCTCATCACTGAGCAATCGGAACTTTTCTGCGACAAAACCGCCCCTGCTCCGATCTCGGAAGCATCGACCTCAACCTGAAAGGGAAGAGAAACATCAGGCTGGCGCAACACAGGAGCAGACGAAAAGTGGCGCTTAAGCTCCCGAAAGGCCTCCACAGCAGCAGGGGACCAATCGGCAACATCAGCACCCTTTCTAGTCAAATCAGTCAAAGGTTTAGCAACGCCAGAAAACCCAGTTATAAATCGACGATAGAAATTAGCAAAGCCCAAGAATTTCTGAAGACTCTTAAGAGAAGTAGGCTGCGTCCAGTCACAAATAGCCCGAACCTTAACAGGGTCCATCTCAACAGAAGAAGGGGAAAAAACCCTTTACACACAAAGAACTAGTCCGCAAAACCTGAAAAACCCTCCTGACCTGTTGAACATGAGACTCCCAGTCATCAGAAAAAATCAAAATATCGTCCAAATACACAATCATAAATTTATCCAAATATTCACGGAAAATATCATGCATAAAGGACTGAAAGACCGAAGGTGCATTTGAAAGGCCGAAAGGCATTACTAAATACTCAAAATGGCCCTCAGGCGTATTAAATGCGGTTTTCCACTCATCCCCCTGCTTAATTCGCACCAAATTATACGCCCCACGAAGATCAATCTTAGAGAACCACTTAGCCCCTCTTATGCGAGCAAACAAATCAGTCAACAAAGGCAACGGATACTGATATTTGACTGTAATTTTATTCAGGAGTCGATAATCAATACAAGGCCTCAGAGAGCCATCCTTCTTAGACACAAAGAAAAAACCGGCTCCTAAAGGAGATGAAGAAGGACGAATATGTCCCTTTTCCAGGGACTCCTTAATATACTCTCGCATAGCAGCATGTTCAGGCACAGATAAATTAAACAAACGACCCTTTGGAAATTTACTGCCAGGAATCAGATCTATGGCGCAATCACAATCTCTGTGGGGAGGGAGAGAACCAATCTTAGGCTCTTCAAAAACATCACGATAATCAGACAAAAATGCTGGAATCTCAGAGGGAGTAGATGACGAAATGGAAACCAAAGGTACATCCCCATGAGCCCCCCGACATCCCCAGCTTATCACAGACATTGTTTTCCAGTCAAGGACTGGGTTATGAGATTGTAACCATGGTAATCCAAGCACTAAAACATCATGTAAATTGTACAACACAAGGAAGCGAATCACCTCCTGATGGTCTGGAGTCATACGCATAGTCACTTGCGTCCAGAATTGTGGTTTATTACTAGCCAAAGGGGTAGAATCAATACCCTTCAGAGGTATAGGGACTTCCAGTGGCTCTAAATCAAACCCACAGCGCCTGGCAAAGGACCAATCCATAAGACTCAGGGCGGCGCCAGAGTCCACATAGGCATCCACAGTAATAACTGATAATGAACAAATCAAGGTTGCAGACAGAATAAATTTAGACTGTAAAGTGCAAATAGACTTGTCAGCCTTCTTTGTGCGTTTAGAGCATGCTGATATAACATGAGCAGAATCACCACAATAGAAACATAACCCATTTTTACGCCTGTAATTCTGTTGCTCGCTTCTGGACAGAGTTCTGTCACATTGCATATTCTCTGGCGACTTTTCAGAAGATACCGCCAAATGGTGCACAGGCTTGCGCTCCCGCAAACGCCGATCAATCTGAATAGCCATTGTCATGGACTCATTCAGACCTGTAGGCGCAGGGAACCCGACCATAACATCCTTAACGGCATCAGAGAGGCCCTCTCTGAAATTTGCCGCTAAGGCGCACTCATTCCACTGAGTAAGCACAGACCATTTACGAAATTTTTGGCAGTATATCTCAGCTTCATCTTGCCCTTGAGATAGGGCTATCAAAGCTTTTTCAGCTTGAATCTCCAAATTAGGTTCCTCATAAAGCAAGCCTAAAGCCAGAAAAAAGGCATCCACATTGAGCAACGCAGGATCCCCTGGTGTCAATGAAAATGCCCAGTTTTGAGGGTCACCTCGCAGCAAAGAAATCACAATCTTAACCTGCTGGACAGGATCTCCAGAGGAGTGAGGTCTGAGAGAAAGGAATAATTTACAATTATATTTGAAATTCAGAAACCGAGATCTATCTCCAGAAAACACCTCTGGTGTAGGAATCTTAGGTTCAGACATCGGAGTATGTATAACAAATTCTTGTAAATTTTGAACCTTAGTAGCAAGATTATTTAAACCTGCAGCCAAGCTCTGAGGATCCATCTTTAAACAGGTGAGATCAGAGCCATTCAAGGATTAGAAGGAGAGAAAGGCAAAGGCTGTAATTAGAGCTGAAATACAACTGATCCAACTATGGAGCAAACATAGGAAAAAAAAAAAACTCTACAGACTTCTTTTTCTCTCCTTTCTTCTGCCAGTAACTTTAACACGGGCCGGTCATACTGTCATGATTCCCAATGGCAGGGAAACATCAAAACACAAAGATAACGGACGAGCTCTGGGTGATGGAATCTCGAGCTGACCGTGAGCTAAATCTACCACACAACTAATAGTAGCCAGGGAGCATACCTGATTAACCCTAGATGCCACGCGCCAGCCGGAGGACTAACTACCCCTGGTAGAGGAAGGAACAGACCTGGCTTACCTCTAGGGAAATACCCCAAAAGATGATAGCAGCCCCCCACATGTAATGACGGTGAGTTTAGAGGAAAAGACATACACAGTATGAAGGTAGATTTAGCAAAGAGAGGTCCACTTACTAGATAGCAGAAGGATACAAAAGAGGACTTCACGGTCAACTGAAAACCCTATCAAAAAACCATCCTGAAATTACTTTTAGACTCCTGTGTCAACTCATGACACAGGAGTGGCAATTTCAGCCCACAAGAGCTTCCAGCTACAGAGAATAACAAAACTGCAAACTGGACAAAAGATACAAAACAAAAGGACAAAGTCCACTTAGCTGATCAGCAGACTAGTAGCAGGAACATGCAACCGAAGGCTCTGGTTACAATGATGACCGGCAAGGAAATGACTGGAGAGCAAGGCTAAATAGGAAACTCCCAAACACTGATGGGAGCAGGTGAACTGAGACAGCAAAGACACACAAGTCACCAGTACCACCAGCAACCACCAGGGGAGCCCAAAAGCGGATTCACAACACATGAGAATCCCAATCATCAGAAAAAACTAAAATGTCATCCAGATAAACAATCACAAATTTATCTAGATACTTCCGGAAGATGTCATGCATAAAGGATTGAAACACTGAAGGGGCATTAGAGAGCCCAAAAGGCATCACCAAGTACTCAAAATGACCTTCAGGCGTATTAAATGCAGTTTTCCATTCATCTCCCTGCCTAATGCGCACAAGGTTGTACGCACCACGAAGATCTATCTTGGTGAACGAACAGGCACCCTTAATCCGAGCAAACAAGTCCGACAATAGTGGCAGAGGGTACTGAAATTTAACAGTGATTTTATTCAGAAGCCGATAGTCTATACAAGGTCTCAAAGATCCGTCTTTCTTGGCCACAAAAAAGAATCCCGCACCAAGAGGGGAAGAGGATGGACGAATATGTCCTTTCTCCAAAGACTCCTTTATATAAGACCGCATCGCAGCATGCTCAGGTACCGACAGATTAAATAATCGTCCCTTAGGAAACTTGCTACCAGGAATCAAATCTATAGCGCAGTCACAGTCCCTATGAGGAGGAAGAGTACTGGCCTTGGACTCACTGAACACATCCTGATAGTCAAGCAAAAACTCAGGAACTTCTGAAGGAGTGGAGGAAGCAATAGACACCAGCGGGGAATCGCAATGAATTCCCTGACAACCCCAACTTGACACAGACATAGCCCTCCAATCCAGAACAGGATTATGAGCCTGTAACCATGGCAGACCCAAAACGACCAAATCATGCATTTTATGCAGAACAAGGAAACGAATCACCTCCCGATGTTCAGGAGTCATGCACATGGTCACTTGTGTCCAATACTGCGGCTTATTCTCTGCCAATGGCGTAGCATCAATTCCTCTAAGAGGAATAGGATTTTCTAAAGGCTCCAGGACAAGACCACAGCGCCTGGCAAACGACAAGTCCATAAGACTCAGAGCAGCACCAGAATCCACAAACGCCATAACAGGGTAAGAAGACAATGAGCAAATTAAAGTCACAGACAAAATAAATTTAGGCTGCAAGTTATCAACGGCGACAGGACTAACAAACTTTGTTAGGCGTTTAGAGCATGCTGATATAACATGTGTAGAATCACCACAGTAAAAACACAACCCATTCTGACGTCTATGATTTTGCCGTTCAGTTCTAGTCTGAATTCTATCACATTGCATTAAATCAGGTGTCTGTTCAGACAACACCGCCAAAGGTTGAGCGGATTTGCGCTCCCGCAACCGCCGATCAATCTGAATGGCCAGCGTCATAGAATCATTTAGACTTGTAGGAATGGGAAAGCCCACCATCACATTCTTAATGGTCTCAGAAAGGCCATTTCTGAAATTTGCAGCCAGAGCACACTCATTCCACTGAGTAAGTACGGACCATTTACGAAATTTTTGGCAATACACTTCGGCTTCATCCTGGCCCTGAGAAATAGCCAGCAAAGCCTTCTCAGCCTGAATTTCAAGATTGGGCTCCTCATAAAGCAATCCGAGCGCCAGAAAAAACGCATCAATATTCGCCAATGCCGGATCTCCTGGCGCCAATGAGAAAGCCCAATCCTGAGGGTCGCCCCGCAAGAAGGAAATAACAATTTTAACCTGCTGAGCTGAATCTCCAGACGAACGAGGTCTCAAAGATAGAAACAATTTACAATTATTCCTAAAATTCCTAAATTTAAATCGATCTCCAGAGAACAGCTCAGGAATAGGAATCTTAGGTTCTGACATAGGACTGCCAATTACAAAATCCTGAATGCCCTGCACACGAGCAGCAAGCTGATCCACACTAGTAATCAAGGTTTGCACATTCATGTCTGCAGCAGAGTTTCAAGCCATTCAGAGGTAAAGGGGAAGAAGAAAAAAAAAAAAACTCAGAACTTCTTTCTTTTCTTTTAATCCCACTTCTGCAATGCATTAACTATTCAGTGGCCTGGCATACTGTTGTGATCCTAATGGCAAAAGGATCTCAGGGTCTTAAGCTAAATCTGCAAACATAAAAAACTAGCTCTTAGGGAGGTGGTAACTGAGCCGACCACATACCTGATCCTAGCCCACAAATAATAGCAGCCGGGGAACGTGCCTACGTTGGTTCTAGACGTCTCGCGCCAGCCGGAGATCTAACTAACCCTTTCAGAGAAAATACAGACCTCGCTTGCCTCCAGAGAAATACCCCAAAGTAGATACAAGCCCCCAACAAATAATAACGGTGAGGTAAGAGGAAGGGACAAACGTAAGTATGAACTAGATTCAGCAAAGAGAGGCCCACTAAATAATAGCAGAAATATAGAAAGCAGACTTATGTGGTCAGCGAAAAACCCTGCAAAAATGTCCACGCTGAATATCCAAGAACCCCCGTACCGACTAATGGTACGGGGGGAGAACACCAGCACCCCAAGAGCTTCCAGCAAAATCAGGAATCACATTATGAACAAGCTGGACAAAAAACAGTATAATATAAACAAACAAAAAACAAGAAAGCAGGACTTCGCTTATGTTGCAAAAATCAGGACCAGCAGACAAGAGCCAACAGACTAGGACTGATTACATGGATGCCAGGCACTGAACTAAGATTCCAGGAAGTTTAAATAGAAACACCCAGAACCTTAACGAACAGGTGACCACCAAACTGAGGAAAGAGAATCCAAGAGCCATACCGCGAGTGACCACAAGATGGCGCCCAAAAGTATAGTTCATAACACTTATAGTCCTGATTTGTGCTTGGTACATGGACTATATCTATTGGTAATATGTGGGTACACTTTTTGCATTTTTTATTGTTACAAGGGAATGTGCCAGTCACTGATGGTGATGAGAGGACACTTCTGACAAGCAGATTCCTTAAGTTAGGGGGCTGTTTATAGGAGAGAAGTGGTAGTTCTGGGAATATGTCTTTCATTTTGTGATCTCTATGGAATATGGGTTGGAGATCAGCACCAATTTTCCTTAGGATGCTCATGTGGGGGTTGTATGTGACCACAAGAGGTACCCTGTTGTTATCCTCTCTCAGTTTGTAATCCAGGAGGCTGTTTCATGGGATCCTTGTAGCCCTGTGGATCTGCTCATCTATTACCAGTGGATGGAATCCTTGCTGTAGGAATGTATTCCTCAGTGATCGCAGCTGTAGTTCCCTGTCTTTGCTGTCTGAACAGATCCGAATATACCTCAGAGCTTGACTGTAGATGATGGATTTTTTTGTGTGTCTTGTATGAAAGCTGTTCCATCTAAGATAAGGCGGACGTCTGGTGGGCTTGTGGTAAATGGATGTCTGTATGGCATTGTCCTTGATGTGTATGGTCATGTCCAGAAAATGTATTTGGGTCTTTGAAACGTTGAGAGTGAGCTTGATGGTTGGGTGGAACTTGTTGAAGTTATTGTGGAAGGTGAGTAGATCATCTTTTGAGCCTGTCCATATTATTAGCAGATCATCAATGTAGCGGAAGTATGCAAAAGGTTTAACAGAACAAGATGACAAAAATTCTTCCTCTAGTTTCGCCATAAATAGGTTAGCATATTGTGGGGACATTTTGCTTCCCATGGTGCTGCCCATACACTGTTGGTATAAATTGTTCCCAAAAGAAAAATAATTGTGATGGAGCACAAACCTGATAAATTGCAGTGTTGGTTCTGTGGCTAGATTGTTCTTTTGAAGGAAATATTTACATGCTGCAATTCCATCCTCATGAGGAATGTTGGAATAGAGAGACTCTACATCCATGGTGGCTAGTAGCGTGTTCTCTAGAAGTGGGCCCAGCGCTGACAATTTGCAAAGAATATCCGTGGTGTCCTGGATATAGCTGGGTGTGCGCCTCACCAAGGGTTTCAGAATGTTCTCCACCCAACCTGAGATATTCTCAGTTAAAGTCCCAATACCAGAGATGATAGGCCTCCCAGGATTACCTTCTTTATGTATTTTAGGCAACATGTAGAAGGTACCTGTTTGGGGATTGTCTGGTATTAGTTCCAGCAGGGAGGATGAAGTGGAATCAAATCCATTGATGATATGTGTTAGTTCCTCTGTGTATTTTTTGGTCGGATCTCCCTGAAGTGGAGTGTAGTATTTTATATCCAAGAGTTGTCTGTTTGCTTCCTGGATGTAATCTGTCATGTTCATGATGGCTACAGCTCCTCCTTTGTCAGCTGGTTTGAGTTTGATATTGTTATTGTCTCTTAAGGATTGTATGGCTTTTCTTTCCTCCATAGTGATATTTTGTGGCACTTTATGGTGTCTGTCCAAAATGTCAGATTTAACTTTTTTACGGAAACAGCCAATGTAGTGATCCAGCGTTTGGTTGTGCCCAGGTTGGGGGGTCCAGTTTGTCCTCTTTTTCTTTTTTGCTGTGTCGGTCACATTGTCTTGTGATGTGATATCTGCATGGTTATGAAAGAATTCTTTGAGTCGCAATCTGCGGAAGAATTCCTCGATATCACTACAAAACTGAGCCCTATCAAGCTGTTTTGTAGGACAGAATGTTAAGTTAAATCTGACATTTTGGACAGACACCATAAAGTGCCACAAAATATCACTATGGAGGAAAGAAAAGCCATACAATCCTTAAGAGACAATAACAATATCATCATCAAACCAGCTGACAAAGGAGGAGCTGTAGCCATCATGAACACGACAGATTACATCCAGGAAGCAAACAGACAACTCTTGGATATAAAATACTACACTCCACTTCAGGGAGATCCGACCAAAAAATGCACAGAGGAACTAACACATCACATATCATCAATGGATTTGATTCCACTCCATCCTCACTGCTGGAACTAATACCAGACAATCCCCAAACAGGTACCTTCTACATGTTGCCTAAAATACATAAAGAAGGTAATCCTGGGAGGCCTATCATCTCTGGTATCGGGACTTTAACTGAGAATATCTCAGGTTGGGTGGAGAACATTCTGAAACCCTTGGTGAGGCGCACACCCAGCTGTATCCAGGACACCACGGATATTCTTTGCAAATTGTCAGCGCTGGGCCCAGTTCCAGAGAACACGCTACTAGCCAACATGGATGTAGAGTCTCTCTATTCCAACATTCCTCATGAGGATGGAATTGCAGCATGTAAATATTTCCTTCAAAAGAACAATCTAGCCACAGAACCAACGCTGCAATTTATCAGGTATGTGCTCCATCACAATTATTTTTCTTTTGGGAACAATTTATACCAACAGTGTATGGGCAGCGCCATGGGAAGCAAAATGTCCCCACAATATGCTAACCTATTTATGGCGAAACTAGAGGAAGAATTTTTGTCATTTTGAAATTTTGGATTACAAACTGATAGAAGATAACAACAGGGTACCTCTTGTGGTCACATACAACCCCCACATGAGCATCCTAAGGGAAATTGGTGCTGATCTCCAACCCATATTCCATAGAGATCACAAAATGAAAGACATATTCCCAGAACTACCACTTCTCTCCTATAAACAGCCCCCTAACTTAAGGAATCTGCTTGTCAGAAGTGTCCTCTCATCACCATCAGTGACTGGCACATTCCCTTGTAACAATAAAAAATGCAAAAAGTGTACCCACATATTACCAATAGATATAGTCCATGTACCAAGCACAAATCAGGACTATAAGGTCATGGGTTCCTTTTCTAGTACATCCTCCAACGTGGTGTACATGATACAATGTACGAGGTGCCCTGGAAGTATCTATGTTGGGGAAACTATGCAAAGACTACAAACTAGGATGAATCTACACAGACACACAATCAGGAATGAAATGGACACACCTGTGGGAAAACATTTCTCTGGACCTGGACACAGTACGACAGACTTAAAAGTCTTAATACTAAAAGGTAATTTTAAGGACCACAGGGAAAGAAAAATTTGGGAA
This sequence comes from Ranitomeya variabilis, assembly GCF_051348905.1. Classification (NCBI taxonomy): domain Eukaryota; kingdom Metazoa; phylum Chordata; class Amphibia; order Anura; family Dendrobatidae; genus Ranitomeya; species Ranitomeya variabilis. Next base: position 178,975,861 of record NC_135236.1, on the reverse strand, counting down.
TACAAACTAATGAATATGTTTAATTCGTTGACACTAGGACTCAATTTAACACCTGGATTTATGAGTCACTACATGGATACAATTCACACCTCCACCAGAAGGACTCCAGATAACTAAGAACATTTTTCCCACTGCCTCTCCATTTGTAAGGGTACCTTCACACTAAGCGACGCTGCTATGATATCGAAAACGATGCCGATCGCTGCAGCGTCGCTGTGTGGTCGCTGGGGAGCTGTCACACAGACAGCTCTCCAGCGACCAACGATGCCGAAGTCCCCGGGTAACCAGGGTAAACATCGGGTTACTAAGCGCAGGGCCGCGCTTAGTAACCCGATGTTTACCCTGGTTACCAGTGTAAATGTAAAAAAAACCAAATACTACATACTTACATTCCGGTGTCCGTAACGTCCCCCGGCGTCTGCTTCCTGCACTGACTGTGATTGCCGGCCGTAAGGCACGGCACAGCGGTGACGTCACCGCTGTGCTCTGCTTTTACTTTACGGCCGGCACTCACAGTCAGTGCAGGAAGCAGACGCCGGGGGACGTTACGGACACCGGAATGTAAGTATGTAGTATTTGGTTTTTTTTACATTTACACTGGTAAATGGGGAGGCGGGGGACGTGTGTCAGACAGCAGAAGGTGAGTATGTACTGTTTGTTTTTTTTACTTTTACAATGGTAACCAGGGTAAATATCGGGTTACTAAGCGCGGCCCTGCGCTTAGTAACCCGATATTTACCCTGGTTACCATTGTAAAACATTGCTGGCATCGTTGCTTTTGGTGTGAAACACGACGATACACGCCGATCTGACGACCAAATAAAGTTCTGGACTTCTAGCTCCGACCAGCGATATCACAGCAGGATCCAGATCGCTGCTGCCTGTCAAACACAACGATATCGCTATCCAGGACGCTGCAACGTCACGGATCGCTATCGTTATCGTTGCAAAGTCGTGTAGTGTGAAGGTACCTTAAGAAAATGCCTAATTGGATTACCATGGGTTATCTATGGACTCATCACACTTCCCACCTCCTAACAAATGTCCTCCTGTAATATTCTTTAAATGTTGTGCTTTTTTCTTATTAATCTATTTCTAATCTTGCCTGAAGAAGGAGCCTCTGTTCTCTGAAAGCTTGCAAACATATTATTTTCTGGTTAGCCAATAAAGGTATCACTCCTAGAATACTTCTGTCATCATTGGGCAGAAAAGTATTCACATCGGAGTGTCCTAGTCAAAATCCTGACCTTAATCCGATTGAGAAGCTGCGGCATGACCTTAAAAAGGCGGTTCATGATCGAAAAACCCTCCAATGTGGCTGAATTACTACAATTCGGCAAAAATGAATGGGCCAAAATTCCTCCAGAGAGTTGTAAAAGACTCATTGCCAGTTATTGCAAACGCTTGATTGCAGTTGTTGCTGCTAAGGGTGACCCAATCAGTTATTATTAGGTTTAGGGTGCAATCACTTTTTCACACAGGTCCCTGTAGGTTTGGATTTCCTTTTTCCTTATTAATAAAGACTTTCATTTAAAAACTGCATTTTGTGTTTACTTGTGTTATCTTTGTCTAATATTTACACTTTTTTACACAATTGTAACTGTGTAACGATATATGTAACTATGTAGAATGACACCTGAGAAAAAAAAACAATCCATTTCTCACGGATGGTAAATTCTCCGGTTCTCTGGTGGGCCAGTCTAACCCTGGATGAGTGACAGCAGCAAAGAGAGCCTGTTGACTTTAGTTCAGAAAGATAAAGCTCACATTTACTGGGCATTCTCTAACATAAAAAAACTAAAATTTTGTCAGGCAGTCTGGATTTCCAGAATAAAATTACAGTGGAAATGTCTTATAATTGTAGTTTCCCTTTAAATCTACAAGAATTACACGATTCCTAAGATTAGTTGGTGGTCCACATGTGCACATGTATGAGGGTCAAAGGAGCCTGCAGATGGGGGAAGATATAAATAAAGGAGGAAATAGAAATGTTTAGCACTGGAAATACATTTATGTAGAAAATTATCATTTGCCTGCATTAAATACTTACATTCGATTTTGAAGTAACGTTATTAAGTATTGAAAGTGCCTGGAAAGAATGAGAAAGACAAGCGTTATCCCAACTACCGTATGTGGGAAAGTTATGCTGCATTTACATATATGAAGAACAAAGTAAGTGAATTGTGTCTTGTAAAATTCATCATACATCACTGACAATACCTGATTTTTCCCAGTCCACAACACGTATTATCTGTCGTGAAGGTCTTTTTGAATTTTGTGGGTCTTTGCAAGAGAGTAGGGTTATCCAAAAATTATTGTTTCTCCTTGCGGAGATCGAAATGCTAAGCATGCCGAGATGAGGAGACTTAAAGCCGCAATGCTCCTCTGGGTAATATGCTAATTATGCAAATTGTCTCTTCAGAGAGGAAGAGACCCAGAACTCTAGTGCCACCTATTGGAAGGTAGCAATCCTACAAGTCAATGTTGACCCTTTAATGAGCTTTGTCACATGACTTAGGATAAAAAAGAATCTCAATTTGCAGACACAGTGTTTCGGGGTACTGCCCCTCATCAGTGCAAAGCGGAGATCTGGTTTGGCTGTGTGAGAGGCGTCAGACTGTTATCCAAAACGTATCATTTCTCCTTGTGGAGACCAACATGCTAAGCATGCCGATATGAGGAGACTTAAAGCCGCAATGCTCCATTGGGTAATATGCTAATTATGCAAATTGTCTCTTCAGAGAGGAAGAGAGCTAGAACTCTAGTGCCACCTATTGGAAGGTAGCAATCCTACTGTAACAATATCTAAACCAAACTTCATGGCAAAACATGTTTAGATATTTTAAGGTCATAGCTGCAGGATAAATTTTTCACTACCTGTACAGTAACTTTATCAAACTCCATACATTTTTGTTTCTTTAAAGGGAACCTGTCACCCCCCTCAGATGTTTGTAACTAAAAGAGTCACCTTGTGCAGCACTAATGCTGCATTCTGACAAGGTGTCTTTTTAGTTACTAACGCCAGCACACACTGAAATAAACACTTATAAAATGTACCCCCACATACCCTAAAATTGTCCCGAGGGCGGGACTTTCCTTCCTAATTAGACACAGCACAGCCGTCACTCCGGAGCCTTGCGCGCCGGGTGCCGCCTCCTCTTGCTGCATTATCATCCCGGCACCTGCGCTGTAAGTACGAAGGGCAGCGCAACTGCGCAAGCCCGGAAAAAAACTTATAGCGCAGTCGCCGAGGATGGTAATACAGCAAGAGGAGGCGGTGCCCGACGCGCACAGGCCCGGAGTGACGGCTGTGCTGAGTCTAATTAGGAAGGAAAGTGCCGCCCCGGGACAATTTCAGGGTATGTGGGGGCACATTTTATAAGTGTTTATTTCAGCGTGTGCAGGCGTTTGTAACTAGAAAGCCACCTTGTCAGAATGCAGCATTAGTGCTGCACAAGATGGCTCTTTTAGTTACAAACGCCCGAGGAGGGTGACAGGTTCCCTGTTATGATCCGGTGGTAGGATCACAAAACTGACCTGATAGGTAAACCTGAATTGTAAGACAAGCTCCGGGAATGTGGGAACTATACCGACCGCAATCCTGATCCTATCCACACACACTAAAGGCAGCCGTGGAGCGTTACCTAAAAACCTAGATGCCTCTTCACAGCCTAAGAAACTGGCTACCCCTAGAGAGAAAGCAAAGCCTCACTTGCCTCAGAGAAATAACCCCAAAGTTTAGACAGCCCCCCACAAATAATAACGGTGAGTTAAGGGGAAAATACAAACGTAGGAATGAAAAACAGGTTTAAGCAAATGAGGCCCGCTAACACTAAATAGTCAGAAGAAAGCAAGGGATCTGTGTGGTCGGTACAAAAACTATGAAAAACTATCCACGCAGAAAGTACAAGAACCCCCACACCGACTCACGATGTGAGGGGCGCACTCTGCACCCCAGAGCTACCAGCAAGCGAAAAAACACATATAAGCAAGCTGGACTGAACACATCATATACTGAGAAACATATTCAAGGAAACAATGAGCAAAAAGAACTAGCAAGACTTAGCTTCTCAGAAAGAGACAGGTCACCAGGGAGATCCAGGAGAGGTCAGAACCAGTACTGAATACAACGACAGCAGGCAACAAATAAAGGTCCAGGTGGAGTTAAATAGGAACCAGCATAGCAGGAAATGAGGCAGCTGAGCCCAGCTCCAGACCCGCAGTATCGCTAAAGGCCACCAGAGGGAGCCCAGACGGAATTCACAACAGTACCCCCCCCTTGAGGAGGGGTCACCGAACCCTCACCAGAGCCCCCAGGCCGATCAGGACGAGCAGAATGAAAGGCACGAACCAAATCGGCCGCATGGACATCAGAGGCGACAACCCAGGAATTATCCTCCTGACCATAGCCCTTCCACTTAACCAAGTACTGAAGTTTTCGTCTCGAAACACGAGAATCCAAGATCTTCTCCACCACATACTCCAATTCTCCCTTGACCAAGACCGGAGCAGGAGGATCAACAGAAGGAACCACAGGCACCACATATCTCCGCAACAATGACCTAAGGAACACGTTGTGAATGGCAAATGATGCCGGGAGGTCCAAACAAAATGACACAGGGTTGAGGATTTCCAAAATCTCATAAGGACCGATGAAACGAGGCTTGAACTTAGGAGAGGAAACCTTCATCGGAACATAACGAGAAGAAAACCATACCAAATCCCCCACACGAAGTCGGGGACCCACACAGCGCCGGCGGTTAGCAAAGCGCTGAGCCTTCTCTTGTGACAACGTCAAATTGTCCACCACGTGGTTCCAAATCTGCTGCAACCTATCCACCACAGAATCCACCCCAGGACAGTCAGAAGGCTCAACCTGACCTGAGGAAAAACGAGGATGAAAACCAGAATTGCAAAAAAAAAGGCGAAACCAAAGTAGCAGAACTAGCCCGATTATTGAGGGCGAACTCAGCCAATGGCAAAAAAGTCACCCAATCATCCTGATCAGCAGAAACAAAACATCTCAGATAAATCTCCAAGGTCTGATTAGTTCGTTCGGTTTGGCCATTCGTCTGAGGATGGAAGGCCGATGAAAAAGATAATTCAATGCCCATCTTAGCACAAAAGGACCGCCAAAATCTGGACACAAACTGGGATCCTCTGTCAGACACAATATTCTCAGGAATACCATGCAAACGAACCACATTCTGAAAAAACAGTGGAACCAAATCGGAGGAGGAAGGCAGCTTAGGCAAGGGCACCAAATGGACCATTTTAGAAAAACGGTCACAAACCACCCAGATAACAGACATCTTCTGATGAGAGACTGGAAGATCCGAAATAAAATCCATGGAAATATGCGTCCAGGGCCTCTTCGGGACAGGCAAAGGCAAAAGCAATCCACTGGCACGAGAACAGCAAGGCTTGGACCGAGCACAAATCCCACAGGAATGCACAAAGGAACACACATCCCGCGACAAGGAAGGCCACCAAAAGGACCTAGCCACCAAATCCCTGGTACCAAAAATCCCAGGGTGACCCGCCAACACCGAAGAATGAACCTCTGAAATGACTCTACTGGTCCATCTATCCGGGACAAACAGTCTCTCCGGTGGACAACGATCAGGTCTATTGGCCTGAAATTCCTGCAGTACCCGTCGTAAATCAGGGGAGATGGCAGATAAAATCACCCCTTCTTTGAGGACACCAGCCGGTTCAGTAACTCTCAGAGAGTCAGGCACAAAGCTCCTAGAAAGAGCATCAGCCTTCACGTTCTTCGAACCCGGAAGGTATGAAACCACGAAATCGAAACGGGAGAAAAACAGCGACCATCGAGCCTGTCTAGGATTTAGCCGCTTAGCAGACTCGAGATAAGTCAAATTCTTGTGATCCGTCAAGACCACCACACGATGTTTGGCTCCCTCAAGCCAATGTCGCCACTCCTCAAATGCCCACTTCATTGCCAATAACTCCCGATTACCAACATCATAATTCCGCTCGGCAGGCGAAAACTTTCTTGAAAAGAAAGCACATGGCCTCATCACAGAGCCATCAGAGCTTCTCTGTGACAAGACAGCCCCTGCTCCAATCTCAGAAGCATCAACCTCGACCTGGAAGGGCAGAGAGACATCCAGCTGACGCAAGACAGGAGCCGAAGAGAACCGACGTTTGAGCTCCTGAAAGGCCTCCACGGCCGCAGGAGACCAATTCGTCATATCAGAACCCTTCTTGGTCAAATCCGTCAAAGGCTTAACCACACTCGAAAAATTAGTGATGAAGCGACGGTAAAAATTAGCAAAACCCAAGAACTTCTGAAGACTCTTTACCGATGTAGGTTGAGTCCAGTCATAAATAGCCTGGACCTTGACTGGATCCATCTCAATGGTAGAAGGAGAAAAAAAAGCCCAAAAAGGAAACCTTCTGGACTCCGAAGAGACATTTAGAGCCCTTCACAAACAAGGCATTGGCTCGCAGGACCTGAAATACCATCCTGACCTGCTTCAAATGAGATTCCCAATCATCAGAAAAGACCAAAATATCATCCAGGTACACAATCATAAACCTATCCAGATACTCTCGGAAGATGTAGTGCATGAAGGACTGGAACACAGAAGGGGCATTAGAAAGCCCAAAAGGCATCACCAAGTACTCAAAATGGCCTTTGGGCGTATTAAATGCTGTTTTCCATTCATCGCCCTGCTTTATACGCACAAGATTATACGCTCCACGAAGATCTATCTTGGTGAACCAACTGGCCCCCCTAATCCGAGCAAACAGATCGGACAACAGTGGCAAAGGATACTGAAATTTGACCGTGATGTTATTTAGAAGGCGATAATCTATACAGAGTCTCAGAGAACCATCCTTCTTGGCCACAAAAAAGAACCCCGCACCCAAAGGGGATGAGGACGGGCGAATATGCCCCTTCTCCAAAGACTCCTTGATATAACTCCGCAAAGCGGCATGTTCCGGTACAGACAAATTAAAAAGTCGTCCCTTAGGGAACTTACTACCAGGAATCAAATTTATGGCGCAATCACAATCCCTATGAGGGGGTAGGGCACTGGACTTGGGCTCATCAAATACATCCTGGTAGTCCGACAAAAATTCAGGGACTTCAGAAGGAGTAGAAGAAGCAATTGACACCAAAGGAGCATCGCCATGAATTCCCTGGCAACCCCAACTTGACACAGACATTGCTTTCCAATCCAGGACTGGATTATGAGCCTGCAGCCATGGCAGACCTAACACGACAACATCATGCGAATTATGTAACACAAGAAAGCGAATCACCTCCTGATGTGCAGGAGTCATGCACATGGTCACTTGAGCCCAGTACTGAGGTTTATTCTTGGCCAATGGCGTGGCATCAATTCCCTTTAGTGGAATAGGGAATTGCAAAGGCTCCAAGATAAAACCACAGTGCCTGGCAAAAGACAAATCCATCAAATTCAGGGCAGCACCTGAATCCACAAAAGCCATAACTGAGTAGGATGACAGAGAGCAAATCAAAGTAACAGACAAAATGAATTTAGGCTGTACAGTACCAATGGTGACAGATTTAGCGAAGTTTTTTGTGCGCTTAGAACAATCTGAGATAACATGAGCAGAATCACCACAGTAAAAGCACAACCCATTCTGACGTCTGTGATTTTGCCGTTCAATTCTGGTCAGAATCCTGTCACATTGCATAGACTCAGGCTTCTGCTCAGAAAATACCGCCAGATGGTGCACTGGTTTGCGCTCCCGCAAACGCCGATCAATCTGAATGGCCAAAGACATTGACTCATTCAGACCCGCAGGCATGGGAAACCCCACCATAACATCCTTAAAGGCTTCAGAAAGACCCTTTCTGAAAATTGCTGCCAGGGCACACTCATTCCATTGAGTGAGCACAGACCATTTCCTAAACTTCTGACAGTAAACCTCTGCTTCATCCAGACCCTGGGAGAGAGCCAGCAAAACCTTTTCTGCTTGGTCTACCAGATTAGGTTCCTCATAAAGCACTCCAAGCGCCAGAAAAAACGCATCCACATTTTGCAATGCAGGATCTCCTGGCGCCAGAGAGAATGCCCAATCTTGAGGGTCACCACGCAACAAAGAAATAATAATTTTAACTTGCTGAACCGGATCACCAGAGGAACGAGGTCTCAGAGAAAGGAACAATTTGCAATTATTTTTAAAGTTCAAAAACCTAGATCTGTCTCTGGAGAACAGCTCAGGAATAGGTATCTTAGGCTCTGACATAGGACTGTGAACTACATAATCCTGAATGCCTTGTACCCTAGCAGTGAGATGATCCACACTAGAAGACAGACTATGAAGGTCCATAGCTGCAGCTGAATTCTGAACCACCCAGAGATTAAGGGGAGGAGAGAGGCTAGACAAACTGCAGAGGGAAAAAAAATGAACTCAAGATTTCTCTTATCCCTCTTTTGTGATGCATTAACTCTTTATAGGCCTGCTGTACTGTTATGATCCGGTGGTAGGATCACAAAACTGACCTGATAGGTAAACCTGAATTGTAAGACAAGCTCCGGGAATGTGGGAACTATACCGACCGCAATCCTGATCCTATCCACACACACTAAAGGCAGCCGTGGAGCGTTACCTAAAAACCTAGACGCCTCTTCACAGCCTAAGAAACTGGCTACCCCTAGAGAGAAAGCAAAGCCTCACTTGCCTCAGAGAAATAACCCCAAAGTTTAGACAGCCCCCCACAAATAATAACGGTGAGTTAAGGGGAAAATACAAACGTAGGAATGAAAAACAGGTTTAAGCAAATGAGGCCCGCTAACACTAAATAGTCAGAAGAAAGCAAGGGATCTGTGCGGTCGGTACAAAAACTATCAAAAACTATCCACGCAGAAAGTACAAGAACCCCCACACGGACTCACGATGTGAGGGGCGCACTCTGCACCCCAGAGCTACCAGCAAGCGAAAAAACACATATAAGCAACCTGGACTGAACACATCATATACTGAGAAACATATTCAAGGAAACAATGAGCAAAAAGAACTAGCAAGACTTAGCTTCTCAGAAAGAGACAGGTCACCAGGGAGATGCAGGAGAGGTCAGAACCAGTACTGAATACAATGACAGCAGGCAACAAATAAAGGTCCAGGTGGAGTTAAATAGGAACCAGCATAGCAGGAAATGAGGCAGCTGAGCCCAGCTCCAGACCCGCAGTATCGCTAAAGGCCACCAGAGGGAGCCCAGACGGAATTCACAACAGTTCCCTTTAAAGGGAATATGTCATAAAAAATAAAAACTGAAAAAATGTAAAGTATTTATATTTTAATTAAATAAAATAATTTTTAATGGGAAGAAATTTTTTTTCAAAAGTGTTGATATTTTCAGCTTTTTATTGCATATTTTGTGAGGTGGGTGAACAACAAATCCACAATTCAGGTATTTTGATTATTCTTTTTATGGCATTTACCGTAACGGTTAATTAATTTTCAATTGATAGCCCGGACTTTTACAGATGTGGCGATACAAACTATTTTCATTTTTTAAATTTAATTTTAAAGAAATGGAACATAGAAAAAACTGTGGCACTCACACCCTGTGACTAAAAACTATTTCTTTATTACATACTGGGTGGAGGATACAGCCAGACAGTAAAAAGAGCGCCTGCCATTTCACGCTGCCAAGGGCTTCATCTAGGCCTGACTTATCAATGAAATTTATCTCCATATGTTACTCTATTAACTTAATTGCTAACATTAGTAGTGCCGACTTATCCTCTCTTCATATATTTTTAAAGAATCGTTCCCATTATTTTTTTTATTCCTTAAACCTGTGTAAAGTTACATGTATGTAGTGTAGGTGCATTGACATACCCACCGATTGCCGTCTTCATCTGGTTCCAAGCACCTCTCCGGTCCTCTTCTCAGTCACGTGATGGCGACTCCAACCAGCAAGATCACACTATGTTCTATCTGTGAGCCGTAAGTCAATATCAATGTGAGCCTTCCAAGTCACATGACTGAGAGGTGGCGTAAAACATTGCTGGGAACCAGGTGAAGACAGCAAATAATGAATATATAAATACACTTAAACCATACCACATACAATTTTAGATAGTTTAGGGAATACAAATATTAATAGGAGTGCTTATTTATGATTTTATTTTTCACTTTATTTTTTAGTCTAGGGACCTTGTTTGGCTCAGTCAATCAGAATCAGTGTAAAGCCTCATTCAGATGTCTGTGTAGGAAAAATGTCAGACTGCCCTATGAATGCACACTGCTGCTTCCTTGGACCACCACTGCATGGACCTACTGCCACTGCTCACCACTGAACGCTGCATGATCAATGGCAATGGCAAATTGTACCTCAGCACATAACACTGGGCTACAATAAAATAGCGCCTGGCTCCCCGACAGATGTGAAATTGACAACCCAGGGGTTGTGCAGAGTTCATAGTTGAGGCAGCCGTAATGTAGGAGCTGCTGTATCTGGGCTGTGTAAGGCCAGCTGCACATGTTCAGTATTTGGTCAGTATTTTACCTCAGTATTTGTAAGCCAAAACCAGGAGTGGAACAATCAGAGGAAAAGTAAAATAGAAACATATGCACCACTTCTGTATTTATCACCCACTCCTGGTTTTGGCTTACAAATACTGAGGTAAAAAAATCAACAAATACTCAACGTATGCACATGGCCAAAGTGTCATGCTCCACACCAGCAATTAACCCCTTTCCGACATCGAGCGTAAAAGTACGCCGATGTTGGAGTCCCTCCCTTTGATGTTGGCTCCGGCGGTGAGCCCACATCTTTCCCGGTACATGTCAGCTGGTTTAATCGTGATCCACCTGCGGCTATTACCATATCTCATTAAATGCTGCTGTCAAACGCTGACATCGGCATTTAATTCGCGCTTCCGGCCATCGGGCCAGAAACCTGCCCGCCGATGACCCCCGTCTCGTGATCGTGGATCACCGGTTCATTGGCATGACAAACAGAGGTCTCCTGGAGACCTGTATGGTTGTCACTGCCAGATTACTGTGAGCGCCACCCAGTGGTCGGTGCTCATAGCAAGTGAGTAATTCTACTACATTGAGGCGATCTGATCATCGCCTTTATGTAGCAGTGCCAATCGGGTTGTGGCAGCTTCTAGTCTCCCATGGAGACTATTGAAGCATGCCAAAGGTAAAAAAATGTTTTTAAAAATATAAAAGAAATATAAAAGTTCGAATCAGCCCCTTTTGCCCCATTCAAAATAAAACAATAAAAAAAATCAAACATACACATAATTGGTATTGCTGCTTTCAGAATCGCCCGATCTATCAATAAAAAAAGGATCAATCTGATGGCTAAACGGTGTAGCAAAAAAAAAAAAAGTCAAAACGCCAGAATTACTTTTTTTGGTAGCCGCAACATTGCATTAAAATGCAATAACGGGCGATCAAAAGAACGTATCTGCACAAATGTGGTATCATTAAAAACATCAGCTTGGCACGCAAAAAATAAGCCCTCACCCAACCCAAAATCTTGAAAAATGGAGACGCTACGTGTATCCGAAAATGGTGCTTTTTTTTTTTTTAACAAAGTTTGGAATTTTTTTTCACCACTTAGATAAAAAAGAACTTAGACATGTTTGGTGTCTATGAACTTGTAATGACCTGGAGAATCATAATGGTAGGTCAATATTAGCATTTAGTGAACCTAGTAAAAAGCCAAACAAAAAACAAGTGTGGGATTGCACTTTTTTTGCAATTTCACAGCTCTTGGAATTTTTTTTCCCATTTTCTAGTACATGACATGGTAAAACCAATGGCTTCGTTCAAACCTACATCTCATCCCGCAAAAAAAAAGCCCTCACATGGCCATATTGATGGAAAAATAAAAAAGTTAGGGCTCTGGGAATAAGTGTAGCAAAAAATGAAAATGCAAAAACAAAAATACCTCCGGGGGTTAAGGGGTTAAAAATGGCAACCTCAGTGGCTGCAGGAAAAAATAATAATAGAAAAGATGTTAACACAGTAGATCTTATTTCTTTAAAATATAAAGGGAAATATATTAACAATTATAATTAAAAAAGTAAAAATTGTGACACATCATTTCCCTTTAAGGCTGCACAGTGACATGTCATGTGAAACTGAAATTGCTTTGAGACATCGCATCTAATGATTTCCTACGGTGTTCCATTGCGACCTGCAATCTCTTGCAACAAAGAGTTGCAAATGTTTCCAAATGTGTTGGATTTTCTGTTGCTAGTGGCACATGACTATGACTTTTGCCATAGACTTAAATTAATTCACGGATGACTGCGATTTGCGTGCAATTTATCTGTGATTTGGTTATTTTTTAAAAGCAAAATCGCAGCTCTAACAGAGTTGCAGGACAGCAAGTCGCAGATGCTTTTGTTGTACGACTTGTGTGAGAATTGCTGCCGCATGATTTACAGTGGGGGAAATAAGTATTTGATCCCTTGTTGATTTTGTAGGTTTGCCCACTGACAAAAACATGAACAGTCTATCATTTTAAGGGTGGGTTAATTTCAACATTGAGAGATAGAATATCAAAAATAAAATCCAGAAAAAAATCACATTGTATACTGTAAATTATATAAATGTATTTGCTTTTTGCAGAGAGAAATAAGTATTTGATCCCCTACTAACCATTAAGAGTTCTGGCTCCAACAGACCAGTTAGACGCTCCTAATCAACTCGTTACCTGCATTAAAGACATCTATCTTACATAGTCACCTTTATAAAAGACTCCTATCCAGATACTAAATTAATCAGTCAGACTCTAACCTCTACAACATGGGCTAGACCAAAGAGCTTTATAAGGATGTCAGGAACAAGATCATAGACCTGCACAAAGCTGGAATGGGCTACAAAACCATAAGTAAGACGCTCGGTGAGAAGGAGACAATTGTTGGTGCAATAATAAAAAAATAGAAGAAATCCAAAATGACTGTCAATCGACATCGATCTGAGGCACCATGCAAAATCTCACCTTGTGGGGTATCCTTGATCATGAGGAAGGTGAGAGATCAGCCTAAAACTACATGGGGAACTTGTTAATGATCTCAAGGCAGCTGGGACCACAGTCACTAAGAAAACCATTGTTAACACATTACACCGTAAAGGTTTAAAATCCTGCAGTGCCCGAAAGGTCCCCCTGCTCAAGAAGGCACATGTGCAGGCCTGTTTCAAATTTGCCAAAGAACACTTGGATGATTTTGTCAGTGATTGGGAGAAGGTGCTGTGGTCAGATGAGACAAAAATTGAGGTCTTTGGCATTAACTCAACTCGCCGTGTTTGGAGGAAGAGAAATGATGCCTATGACCCAAAGAACACCATCCCCACTGTCAAGCATGGAGGTGTAAACATTATGTTTTGGGGATGTTTCCCTACTAAGGGCACATGACTACTTCATCGCATCAATGGGAGAATGGATTGAGCCATGTACTGTAAAATCCTGAGTGACAACCTCCTTCCCTCCTCCAGGACATTAAAAATGGGTCATGGCTGGGTCTTCCAGCAAGACAATGACCCAAAAAATACAGCCAAAGCAACAAAGGAGTGGCACAAAAAGAAGCACATTAAGGTCATGGAGTGGCCTAGCCAGTCTCCAGACCTTAATCCCATAGAAAACTTATGGAGGGAGTTGAAGGTCCGAGTTGCCAAGTGACAGCCTCAAGAGCGTAATGATTTAGATATGATCTGCAAAGAGGAGTAGACCAAAATTCCTTCTGAAATGTGTGCAAGTATTGAGTCTTGTTTGCCAGAGGGATCAAATGCTTATTTCTCACCGCAAAATGCAAATACATTTATATGCTTTATACAATGTGATTTTCTGGATATTATTTTTGATATTCTATCTCTCAATGTTAAAATTAACCTACGCTTAAAATTATAGACTGTTCATGTCTTTGTCAGTGGGCAAACTTACAATATCAGCAAGGGATCAAATACTTATTTCCCCCACTGTATGTAACCCCAAACTAAGGTGTAGGAAATTATGAAGAGTGATGTAAATGAAACCAAGTACAAGTGCACATATAAGAACAAGAGCAAAGTTGGCTTAACCTACCAATTTCAGTAGGACTGACCAACAATCTAAGGCCGGCGTCAGACTCAGCGTATGAAATTACGGTCCGTTTTTTACGGCCGTAATACGCAGAAATGTTCCCAAAATAGTGATCCGCATGTCATCCGTAGGCAGGGTGTGGCAGCGTATTTTGTGCATGTCATCCTCCGTATGTAATCCGTATGGCATCCGTACTGCGATATTTTCTCGCAGGCTTGCAAAACCGACATCTAATGGATTTATGTGCTCAAATGTTCGTTAAAACATATATACAGTATATATATATATATATATATATATATATATATACACACATGTCATTGAGACACATATATATATATATATATATATTTATTTAAATATATATATATTTATATTTAATTCAGAGCTAGACAGCATAAAAGCCGGTAATTCAATTGCCGGCTTTTGCTATCTCCTTCCCAAACCCGTCGTGATATGAGACATGGTTTACATACAGTAAACCATCTCATATCCCTTTTTTTTTGCATATTCCACACTACTAATGTTAGTAGTGCGTATGTGCAAAATTTGGGCCCTCTAGCTATTAAAGTAAAGGGTTAAATCATGGAAAAAATTGGCGTGGGCTCCCGTGCAATTTTCTCCTCCAGAGTGGTAAAGCCGGTGACTGAGGGCAGATATTAATAGCCTAGAGAGGGTCCATGGTTATTGGCCCCACCTGGCTAAAAACATCTGCCCCCAGCCACCCTAGAAAAGGCACATCTGGAAGGTGTGCTTATTCTGGCACTTGGCCACTCTCTTCCCACTCCCGTGTAGAGGTGGGATATGGGGTAATGAAGGGTTAATATCACCTTGCTATTGTAAGGTGACATTAAGCCAGAATAATAATGGAGAGGCGTCAATTATGACACCTATCCATTATTAATCCAATAGTACGAAATGGTTAATAAAACACACACACATTATTACAAAGTACTTTAATGAAATAAAGACACAGGGTGTTTTAATATTTTATTAGACTCTTAATCCACCTGAAGACCCTCGTTCTGTAAAAAAGGAAAAATAAAAAAACAACAATATCCCATACCTTCCGTTGTTCAGGTCATGTCCCACGATGTAAATCCATCTGAAGGGGTTAAATCATTTTACACCCAGGAGCTCTGCTAATGCAGTGCTCGTGGCTGTTAAACCCCGGGGAATGAATGGAAAGCAGGGGAATGTCCTGTAGTTACCTTGAGTCGCGGTGATGCGCCCTCTGCTGGATGAACTCATATGAACTCGAGCGTGGGAAAAATTCCCACGCATGGTCCGTGTGTAATCCGTATTTTTCTCACCCCCATAGACTTTCATTGGCGATTTTTTTGCGCAATATGGTGACAAACACAGCATGCTGCGATTTTCTATGGCCGTACAAGACCGTATAATACGGATCAGTAAAATACGGCAGATAGGAGCTGGGCCATAGAGAATCATTGTACCGTATGCAATCCGTATTTTCTGCACCTCTCATACGTCCGTAAAACTCGCTAGTGTGACGCCGGCCTTAGTGTAACAATACTGTAGCAGGATTTTCCAGGGCAATGGGCTCCTTCCTTGTCCCTCAAGTTAGGCGGACCCCAGGCTATCCCTGTACCCAAGATTACCCCTGAAGGTGGAGATGCTGGGGTTTTGTACTTGCTATGCTCCTATCTGCACACTGATCTGTTGCCTTCCTCACACAGGGAAGCATGCAAGTGTTTAGGATAACACTAACCTGACAGACAGGGGAACAGACAGGGATAAAAGAAAACTACAATCATACAAATACATGTACCAAACAACTGAGTGGAAATCAAAGGAAGAGCAGGAGGGATAAACCAAATGAGAGAGGATTAAGATAAACATACAGTATTAAATCCACACATATATCTCCTGTAAACTACACTAACTGACTGCTACTAATTCAGAACTCTCATTTACCATCAAACCAGGAAGTTGTAACCATCACCAGCAAGGCCGGACTGGGACTAAAATTCAGCCCTGGCATTTGAAGTTACACAGGCCCACTTGTCACATGGTGACTTTATAATATGTTTGTACACTTGTAGGCAGGGCCGGTTTTAGGCAAAGTGGGGCCCTACGCCTAGGCAAAGTTTAAAATGGGGCCCCAAATGCTAACATATTGCACATCACACAAAAGCATTTCGGTTGTATTTACAAGCGCTGAGTTCAGGCCGCTAAATGAGTTTGATCGACAATACTGAAGTTGTTCAACACTTGTTTCCCGGCCTCTTTCCACCATCTGAGAAAGAATGATGGGACAGAACGATCACTAACAGATCACTAACCGATCCCCATACAGTATCATGTTATCAGCAGCACATCTACAGTTTACAGCGGCGGTGTGCTGCTGAGAACAATGATTTTTGTTCCGGTAAAAACAATCTGAATATGCAGCATTTTACTTGTTTAATAAAATACACCCCATAGTCCTCCATATATTATAATGTGCTCCACAGTCCTCCATATAGTATAATACACTCCCTATAGTCCTCCATATATTAAAATACACTGCTCAGTCCTCCACATAGTATAATACACTCCTCATAGTCCTCCATATAGCATAATACACTCCTCATAGTGCTCCATATAGTAAAATGCACCGCCATAGTCATCCATGCAGTACAATTCACTTCCCATAGTATAATGCACCCCATAGTTCTTCATATAGTATAACGTATTCCCCATAGTCCTCGATACAGTATAATGCAGCCCACATATAGTACAATGTAGCCACCACCCTACAGAATATAAAGCGGCAACCACAGAGTATAATGCAGCCACCCCACAGTGTATAATGCAGCCACCCCACAGAGTATAATGTAACCCCATAGAATATAATACAGCCCACCTCCCCATAATATATAATGTAGCCCCCCCATAGAATATAATGCAGCCCCCATAGTATATAACACAACCTCCCCCATAGTATATAACCCAACCTCCCCCATAGAATATAATATACCCCCACAATAGTATATACCACAGCCACATAGTACATAACATGGCCTCCCCATAGAAGATAATATACTCCCCATAGTATATAGCAAAGCCCGCATAGTATATAGCACAGCCTGCATAGTAGATAACACAGCCCACACAGCAGTATACAGCACAGCCCACACAGTAGTATATACAGCACAGCCCACACAGTAGTATATACAGCACAGCCCACACAGTAGTATATACAGCACAGCCCACACACTAGTATATACAGCACAGCCCGCACAGTGGTATATACAGCACAGCCTGCACAGTGGCATATACAGAACAGCCCGCACAGTAGTATATCCAGCACAGCCCGCACAGTGGTATATCCAGCACAGTGGTATATACAGCACAGCCCGCACAGTGGTATATCCAGCACAGCCCGCATAGTGGTGTATCCAGCACAGTGGTATATACAGCACAGCCCGCACAGTGGTATATCCAGCACAGCCCGCACAGTGGTATATCCAGCACAGCCCGCACAGTGGTATATACAGCACAGCCCGCACAGTGGTATATCCAGCACAGCCCGCATAGTGGTATATCCAGCACAGTGGTATATCCAGCACAGCCCGCACAGTGGTATATCCAGCACAGCCCGCACAGTGGTATATCCAGCACAGCCCGCACAGTGGTATATCCAGCACAGCCCGCACAGTGGTATATACAGCACAGCCCGCAGTGGTATATTCAGCACAGCCCGCACAATGGTATATACAGCACAGCCCGCACAGTGGTATATATACAGCACAGCCCGCACAGTGGTATATACAGCACAGCCTGCAGTGGTATATACAGCACAGCCCACAGTGGTATATACAGCACAGCCCACACAGGGGTATATACAGCAAAGCCCACACAGTGGTATATACAGCACAGCCCACACAGGGGTATATCCAGCACAGCCCGCACAGTGGTATATCCAGCACAGCCCGCACAGTGGTATATCCAGCACAGCCCACATCTCTCCCCCCCCCAAGAATGTCCCCACAATCCAGTAAAAAAAAAACACTCTCCTCACCTTTCCTCTTGCCAGCGTTGCTTCCTGCTCCTGTCTCGGCGGCTGCAGTCTGCCCGGGACACAGCAGGTGCGCGATGATATGATGTCATCGCACACCCGCAGTGTCAGAGCAAGGCAGAGCGGGGAATGATGGGAGAGGGAGCGTCAGTAGACGCTCTCTCCTCCATCATTGCATTGCATTCAACTGTACCGACGTCATAGACGCCGGTATAGTTGAATGCGGCGGCAGGGGGGTGAGTCGGCGGCGGCGGGGGAGGCGGATCGAGCGGCCCACGACTGGCACCGGCCCTTTTGGCATTTGCCAGAAGTGCCCGATGGCCAGTCCGGCCCTGATCACCAGCAAATCCCTAGTGTAAGAGGTATGCATACCTGATAGGAGAGGCCAACACAGAACAGCTGATACAATTCAGGAGAAGAGCTCCAGGAGATAGACAGAACTGATTAACCTTTGCAATAACAGAGCAAGGAAAACTTGCACTACTAACAGGATGGTGAAGCAGATCTACTATGTGCATGGGTTTGTGTAACCAGAAGTCGCAGTCTACTGGCCCCTCTCTGTCACGGTATCCCCGTGACAGTACCCCCTCTCCTAAGAGGGGTCTCCGGACCCTCAGAAACAGGTTTATCTGGATGTGACGCTTGAAAAGACAGGACCAACTTGATAGTATGAACATCAGATGCTGGTACCCACATTATCTCCTCATGACCGCAACCTTTCCAATGCACCAAATATTGAAGAGAGTGGCGTACCAAGCAAGAATCGATAATTTTAGCTATCTGGAATTCCAGATTCCCTTTAACAATGACTGGGGAAGGTGATGGTGGAGATGGTTCAGAGGAAGCAATATATTTTTTGAGATCAGTGAAACACATTATGGATTTTGAAAGTGGGTAGCAAAGCAAGGCGAAATGCTACTAGATTGATGATTACTATTATCTTGTAGAGGCCAAGAACCTGGGTCCCAGTTTCCAAGGCGGAACCTTCAACTTTCAACTTAATTTTCTTCAAGGACAACCACACAGAATCACCAACACACAGGTCCAGACCCACCAAGCATTTCTGATCAGCCATTCTCTTATATTTAGACACAATCCTCCTTAAATTATTAAGAACACCTTGCCACACTGATGTAATAAACAAAGAAAACTGAACTTCCTCATGTATTCCTGAAAGATGATTGAAGGTGCAGAGTTGAGGACGCAAATCATATCCACCAAAAAACGGTGACTTGCCAGTAGATTTATGACGTTTTTTCAATGTGAACTCAGCTAAAGGTAAATAAAAGAAACCCAACCCTCCTGATTTTAGGATACAGAGCACCTAAGATATGTCTCAAGAGTCTGGTTCACTCGCTCAGTTTGCCCTCTAGGCTGTGGATGAAAGGTGGAAGAAAATGAAAGATGAATGCCTGAGCAAGCACAAAATGCTTTCCAGAATTTAGAAATAAATTGAACCCCACCGGTCGGAAACAATATCAGATGGCATCCCATATAATTTCACAATTTCTTTAATAAAAATTTGTACAAAAGTCATTCAGTAAAACAGGTAGCGCAATTAAATGAGCCAACTTGCTGAATCTAACCACCACTACAAATATTGTTGTGTTACCTGCTGACACTGGTAGGTCAGTAATGAAATCTACAGACAAATGAGTCCAAGGTCTACAGGGAATTGCCAAAGATTGAAGAGCCCTGGACAGACGAGTATGTGGGGTCTTAAAACGTGCACAACCACTGCAGGCAACTACATAATTACTAACAGCTTGATGCACACCAGACCACCAAAAACTATAGTAAGAAGATCTTTGGTGGCTTTACTACTAGGATGTCCAACCAGGACCAAATCGTGATGTTCACTCAGGGACAAACAGTTTACCTGAAGGAAGGGCTGTAGGGGCATCCCCCCTGAGCCTCTATGACACTCTTCTCCAGACTAGATCATATTGTAGCAATAACTACTCCTTTCTGTAATATAGGAATCGGCTTGCAATTACTTCCCCCGGAAAACGAGACAAATCATGGGCCGTAATGTTCTTATCACCCGGTCACAAAAAAATTGAATCTGGTAAAAAAAACAATGACCATCTTTCCTGTCTAGGTACCAGCCAATTAACACATTACAGATACATTAGATTTTTATGATTGGCGATTACCATAACCGGATGAACTACCCCCTCCAAAAAATGACACCTTTCCTCAAAGGCTATCTTTATTGTCAAGAGTTCCCTATTACCAATGTCATAGTTCCTCTTGCCGGACAAAATTTTCTTGGAGAAGTATGCACATGGACACCATTAACATGGAGATGAACTCTGCGACAGTACAGTCTCAACCCCCAAATCTGTTGTGTCAATCTCTACAAGAATCGGCGCAGAATTAAAACATGTCTCCAAAGTAGCAAATGCCTCAAAGGTCGGACTGATCCATTTAGAAAAGTCTGCCCCTTTCCTGGCCATACTGTAAGTGGTTTGGCCACTACCAAAAAATTCTTGATGAATTTACAGTAATAATTAGCAAAACCCAAAAACTTTGTAAAGCTTTTAAGTTTTCAGGATGATCCCAATCCAGTCCCGCCTGGGCCTTTGCTGGACAGTGGACGATAATAAATACACCAGAAAACTGATCTCCTGAACCAAAAACCTACATTTCTCTGTTTTTACATACAATATATTTTCCCTGAGTACATGTGAGACCTGCCTGACATGTACCTGATGTGACTTGAGGTCCAGCGAATAAATATGCAGCGCCCCAGAGTCCTGGTCGTTGCAGTAATGTCATTCTTCCACCAGGGGGAGTGATATTACATCTGATGGCAATAAAGGAGATCTTCCTACCAGGTATCACAAACCATACACCACACTTCACACTCCAAACCACCAGGGGGAGCCTTGCTCCTATCTACTAGGGCACTCATCTCAGAAGGGTAAAACTGGTGGGCTGGATAGAAAGTTAGGGAGAAGCTGACTGGGTTTGCCCAGGCAACACCTGTCAGGCAGACAGGCAGGAAAGGAGGAACATCGGAGCTGCAGACAGAGGGTCCCTGACAGGGGTGGGATCCTGTCAGAGGCCTAGCAAGACAGAAAGACACGGAGCTGCACCTGCCCCACGTGTGGCAGCATCCTAAGAAAGGACACGAAGAGAATTGTGTTGTAGAGGGTGAGAAACGAAGTCATAGCATAAGGAGATAACAGCAGAAGGAGTTCTGCCCTGTAATAGGCTGCCTCCTTCTGAGGCGCGTAGCCGGTGGCTGGAACACCGAGGGAGCAACCGTCTCCAAGCCTTGCTTCAGAGACCGGCAGGACAGTCAATTCCAAGTTGGCTGCCCGACCTTAATACCTAAGAAGACACGGTGGCAACTTGTGAAGGTAGGGGCGTCTCTAGGGTCCTTATAAACAAGCCTCAGGCCATCAGTCATATGGGTTTGTTCTATCCATACCATCTGGGGGACAGAGAGGAAGAAATAACATCTAGAACATCTACAACAGTTGTGAGGACCTTACCGAGAAGCTTGGCAGGGAGGTACTACAACACACAGGCGCTAGAGGAAGGCTACTGATTTCCACCTGGATAAGGGGACTCTGGATTTGCCTTCAGACCGGCTGGACTCTGCCTACCCTGTGGTTTGTACCCTGGACTGTGGATGCTGAAGTCTTCAGTAAAGGTAAAGAGACTGCAACCTTGTGTCCTCGTTATTCACTGCGCCTTACATCACCCACCATCACCGTTTACACCTCTGGGAAGCCCTGGGGATACACTTCACCTGTGGGAAGGTATAACCAACTAGCTGCCATAACATCACCCCAGCGGACCCCTCACAGCAGCGTCGATCACCCTGACCAAATACCACAGGTGGCGTCACGAACTTCCCCTTTAAAGACCTTTCCCAAAACCATATATATATAAACTCTTTTACTGGACACCCCCTGAGAGCCATGGATCGGGTCAGCCACCGTGACATCCCCGAACCGAGCCCTTACGTGGGGGCGATCCATCTTCATTTGTCATCCAGATAGACTACCACAAATCTACTTGCCAGATGAAGGAAAATGTTGTTTACAAAGTGCTGAAAAACAGAGGTAGCATTAGTCAACCCAAATGGCATAACAAAGTTTTCGCAGTGTCCCTCTGTTGTATTAAAAGCAGTCTGCCACTCATTCCCTTTCTTTATCTGAACATATGCCCCCCTGAGGTCCAGTTTGGAAAACCACTTAGCCTCGATGATTTGATTAAAGAAATCTGGAATGAGAGGGAGAGGGTATGGATACCAAAACGTGAGCCAATTTAGTTCTTGGAAATCTAAGCAGGGATGTAACCCCCCCATCATTTTTCTTAACAAATTAAAACCCTGCTGCAATGGGAGATGAGGAGGGTCTGATATGATCCTTAGCCAGACTTTCAGTAATATAATCCTTCATGACCTTCTTCTCCAGACCTGAAATGTTATATAACCTACTCTTAGGCAACTTGGCCTAAATTAAATAAAATTTTGGCCTGAAATTAAATTAATGGAGCAATCATATGGTCGATGAGGTGGAACGTCTTGACACCTTTGTTCAGAGAACACATCCTCAAAATCAAACAGGTATTCCTGGAGAGATCAAGTGGTAACCATGCACATTAATCCCATAGAAAACTTATGGAAGGAGTTGAAGCTCTGAGTTGCCAAGCGACAGCATCAAAATCTTAATGATTGAGAGAGGATCTGCAAAGAGTGGACCAAAATTCCTCCTGACATATGTGCAAACCTCATCTCCAACTAAAAAAAAAATCTGACTGCTGTGCTTGCCAACCAGGGTTTTGATACCAAGTATTAGTCTTGATTGCCAGAGGGATCAAATACTTATTTCTCGCTGCAAAATGCAAATACATTTATATAATTTATATAATATGATTTTCTGGATTTTATTTTTGGTATTCTATCTCTCAATGTTAAAATTAACCTACCCTTACAATTATAGACTGTTCAAGTCTTTGTCAGTGGGCAAACTTACAAAATCAGCAAGGGATCAAATACTTGTTTCCCCCACTGTATATGTTTTGCCTAAAATACAATGGAAATGTGTCATCTTTAACTTTAGGCTTTTGAGAAATCATTTTATATTCAACTTGCTTAACTGTTCACAATAAAAGTAATTATGACCACGGGTTACCAAACTTTTACATGGCACTGTAGATATGTAAATAACAATAAAGATATTAACTTTTTTTTTAAAATCTAAACATTTAAATTTCCCCTTCTTTTCTTCAAATGGAAAGTAACATTAGCGCATGTATAGCTGCTAATAAAATATAATTAAAAAAAAGTATAAACATATTTATCCCATACACTGAAGTTAGAAATGGAAAAAAATACCAATATTGACATTTTTTAGACACTGCAGATCCTTCCAAAAAATGTAATTGAAATGGATAAAAATGTCACATGTATCCTGTGGTATAAAATAAAACATCAGTTCGACATGCAGAAAACAAACCCTCACACAAGTCCAACAATAGAAAAGTAAAAAGTTACGGGATTCATGAAACAGTGACATAGACTAAATTTTTTTAACTAATTAAAAAAAAAAAATAAGATTGGTATCGGTGTAATCATATTGTCCAGGAAAATCATAATGCCAGAACATTTTTACAGCATAATGAACGTCGTAAAAACAAAAAGGAGGAATTGTGTTTGTTTCACCATTTCACAGATTATTTTTTTTTCTTATTTTTAAGTACATTAGATGAGTGTCAAAGTAAAAAAAAAGGGGGTTGCCTTGGCACTGCATAAATAAAATATCAAAAATTTTATTGTATTTGAATAAAATAGGATATCCAAGAGAACCAAAGATAAAAACATGTTCATATGTTCACTCTGATGCCTTTCTGGCATTACAGCCCTTAATCATAGAGTACACGATATGAATGGTGCCATTCAAAAGTACAGGAAAAAACCCTCAATCAGTCTTATGAGTGGAAAAATAAAAAAAGTTATGACTCCTCAAAGAAGGGGAATAAAAGATGAAAGTGCAAAAATGAAAAATTGCCCTGAACTTAAGGAGTTAAGGAAGTATGTTGCAAAGACTTGTCATAGCAAACATTTATTTGCCAATAGTTACCAAATAAAGAAATATACATTGAAATTAATATTTCTTGGGGGACATTGTCATTAAATAATAGAATTTATTGAACTAGAATCAATAATTTAAAATTAATATGGTGCATATAATTTCTAACTGCAAGATTACTAACCAGCAGCTCCCTCCAGAGACATGCATATAACAGACCTGGGCAGTCGAAAGATCGGATGATTGTAGCTGAGGAAGTAGAGAGGTAATATCATTCCTTGGAAGAGACTGGAAGAATGTAACTCCCATTTCAGGAAGCAAACTTCTCCATCTGGTCAACTCCTTAAAGTCCGCTGGCTGTAAATTAGCTCTTTTCAGTAGACTCACTAGGGAGTAAGCCAGCTGAAATGCAAAGTAAGTCATAATAAAAACAAGTAGTGTCGTAAGGCAAAGTTTACACCCCAACTATAAAACTAGCAGAATTATTTGCGTGTTCACAGCAAAAATATGGCCATTACATAAAGCTAGAACATTTTCAATGAGAAAATAGTATATAATAGCTTAGAATTCGCTCTTAAAATTCCCTACATTATAATTTCCCTTTACTATCATAAAACTGGGAACACTTAAAGGGGTTGTCCACTTTTGTGGGCAGTTTTTATTTTCTTAAATGCATTTATTTTTAGCTAAAAATATATTTTTTTAATTGTTTTCAGTAAAAGTTTAAGACCGTTTTTTCTTTTACAAGCTTTTTTTTCTCTGCACATTCAACTTTGATGTGGTCCGTGATCATAAATCAGCTAAGAAGTGCTCAGAAAAAGACAGGTAAAAGAATTAAAAACTCCCCATTCGGTGCTCACATACAAATTCCCTTACAAAAAGATCTATTAGATATACATTAATACCTGAAACCCAACAATAACTAAAAAAAAAGACAAACATAATAAAAACCTTATAAAGGGTATAACGGGCAAGTAGATAATACAGCCCTATCTGATACCAAGCAAAAAAAAAAGCACAAAAAATAATACCCTATAGATAAACCTGGTACTTTGTACAACCTAGCCGTGGAGGTTGGCACACTAAATATCAAACTACAATGGTGCACCAGCTCACTGACCCTAGATTGCCCCTAAATAATCCCTCAGATAGTTACACAAAGAAACATTGTTCATAAATAAACTTTGTCAGCAGATGAGCAAAGGGAATAAAGGCACTATAGTCACAAAGTAAACAACCAATTCCTTATAATGAGGGTGTAAAAGAATGAGTATCTTTTATACCCCACGCGTTTCACCTCTGGATCTGGTCAATCACAGGGCCAGCAGAGTACCGGAATAAAGGGTGAACATCACAGGTCCAGTATAGTGTGGGATAAGGGGAATTGTATGTGAGCAATGTGTTGAAGATTCTCATATCACCAGGGACGGTTTTAGAGAAAATGGGACCCTGGGCAAAAGTTTAAAGTGGGGCCCCAAATGCATCATCACACAAGCATTTCGGTTGTATTTACATGCGCCAATTTCAGGCCGCAAAACGTGTGTTGAATCTTGAAGTCGTTCGATGCTTATTTCGCGGCCTCTTTACACTGGATGAGGCGCAATGATGGGCACAGAATGATCACGAGTAGATCAATCTGTCCTCATACATTATCATGTTATTAGCAGCATATCTGCAGTTTTTACCGGGCGCTGTGCTGCTGAGATCAGTGATTTCTGTTCCAGCATAAACAATCCAATCACTCAATGAATAGGCAGCATTTTGCTTGTTCAGTATAATGCATCCCATAGTCCTCCACATAGTATAATGCACTCCCCATAGTCCTTCATATAGTATAATGATTCCCCATAGTAGATATAGTATAATGTAGGTCCCATATAGTATAATTTAACCCCCATATAGTATAATGCCCTCCCCATGGTCTTTGAGTATAACACAGCCCCCATATAGTATAATGCAACCCATAGCCCTCCACATAGTATAATACACACCCCATAGTCCTCCATATGAAAAACAGAAAACCTGGAGTAATTAGTCCAAAGAAAAAATGTACTAAAACGTTTTTCTTTATTACATCACAAAAAGGCACAAAAATTTACAAAAATGTATCATCACAACAATAGTTTATACAGAGAGGGATTTATAACAAAAAATGTGGGTCTCAAAGAACATGTAATGAGGTGGGTATAGCGTTCATCAACACATACATGCAGTATAATACACACCCCATAGTACTCCATACAGTATAGTACACATCCCATAGTGCTCCATACAGTATAATACACATTCCATAGTGCTCCATACAGTATAATACACCCCATAGTGCTCCATACAGTATAATACATGCCCCATAGTGCTCCATACAGTATAACATACACAAAAGTGCTCCATGCAGTATAATACACACCCCATACTGCTTGATACAGTATAATACACATCCCATAGTGCTGCACACAGAATAATACACCCCATAGTTCTCCACATAGTATAATGCACACCCCATAGTTCTCCATTCAGCATTATATACACCCATAGTCCTCCACATAGTATAATGCACCTTATAGTCCTCCATATAGTATAATGTGCACCACAGTCCTCCATATTGTATAATGCACAATCCATAGTCCTCCACATAGTATATGCAGCGCCCCAGAGTCCTGGTCGTTGCAGTGCTGTGGCTTCGCCGCTAAGGGGAGCCATGGTACGTTCGATGGCACCGAAGGAGTTCCTCCAATCAGGTATCACAGACACCAATATGTTTCACAGCTGGGCCTCCGGGGGGAGCTAAGGGTGCTATTCATTAGGCCACTCCCCACCATAGTGGGTAAACTGGGGGTCAGGCAGGAAGTTAGAGAGAACGCTGACGGGATTGAACGGAGCAACACCCTGTGGCAGGGGGTGTTGTGAAGGGAGAGACTGTATGGTCTCTGCCAGGGGTGGGATCCTGGCAGAGGCTTGGCATTGAAAGAACGTAACGGGTCCGCGCAGGCTCCTGGAAGCGGCGGGACTCAGGAAAGGACTAGAAGCGAGACAGATTGTGCTGAGTGAGAAACGAGATCAAGCAGAAGGAGAATACCAGCAGGGGTTGTGCTGAAAGAGGCAGCACCTTGCTGAGGCGCAATACCGGTGGCCGGAACGCCGAGGGAGTGGATTAGAATACAGCTTCAAGCCATACTCCAAACAGCGGCAGGACAGTCGGTCTCAGGCGGGCTGTCTACCACATATCACCTATGAAGTCTTGGGGGGCAATTGCGGGAGAGGGGCGTCTCTAGGGTCCCGGAAGAACTCCAGGCCTACCTGACAAACGGGTGCCATTCCAACCTGAATACAGGGAAGGGGTGGATTACAGAGGAACATCAAATCGAGTTGTGAGGGAACTTAAGAAACAGACACAACCGTTGTGGGGTCACTTTCCGAGAGCACAGCAGGGAAGGACTACAACACATAGCGCTAAGAAGGAAGGCACAGATTTCCACCTGAGAGGAGAACTCTGGAGGTGCCATTGGACCGGCCGGACTTGCGCAGCCTGGTGAACCGTGTTCTGGACTGAGGACTCAGAGATCTCCAGTAAAGAGGTAAAGAGACTGCAAACTGGTGTCCTCGTTATTTACCGCGACTTACACCCCACAACTGCACCGCTACATCGCTACCATTACTACCACCTATTGCACCGGACGTCCCCCACTGACGGACAGGGCCACGGACCGGGTCTAGCCACCGTGACAACCCCGAGACTGAGAACTAGAGGCCCGGCTCCGGGTACCCCTCGGCCCTGCGGCGGTGTGGGGGCGCTCCAAATAATGTGCCAAATAGTCCTCTATATAGTATAATGCACTCCATAGTCCTTCATATAGTATAATGCATCCCCCCATAGTCCTCCATGTAGTACAATGCACTGTCCATAGTATAATGCACCCCATAATTCCTCACTTAGTATAATTCAAACCTCATAGTCCTCGATATAGTATAATGCAGGTCCCATATAGTACATATAGTATAATGCACTGCCTATAGTCGGATAGAGTAGAATGCAGCCCCCATATAGTATAATGCACCCCTTAGTTTTTCATAGAGTATAAAGCAGCCCTCCTCATAGTATGATGCAGTCACCTCATAGTATAATGCAGCCCTCTACCGTGTATAATTCAGCCTCCTATAAAGTATAATGCAGCCCCCATGGAGTATAATGCAGCCCCCATAGAGTATAATGCAGCCCCCATAGAGTATAATGCTGCATCCATATAGTATAAGGCAGTCACCCCATAGAATAGAATGCAGCCCCATATAGTATACAGCCCCTCTCTTTTAGTATAATACAGCCCCCTATATATTATAATGCAGCACCCCTCATAGAGTATAATGCAGCCCCCATAGAATGTAATGTAGCCCCCATAGAACAAAATGTGGCCCCATAGAATAAAATGTAGCCCCCATAGAATATAATGTAGCCCCCATAGAATATAATGTAGCCCCCATAGAATATAATGTAGCCCCTATAGAATATAATGTAACCCCTATAGAATATAATGTTGCCCCCATAAAACAATGCAGCCCCCTCCATAGAATATAATGCAGCTCCCCCATAGAATATAATGTAGCCCCCTGTATTATGGCCAACACATACTCACTGATATATATATATTTAAAAAATACAATACACACCTCTCCTCATTCCCCTGCCGATCCTGGCTCTGCAGAGCGTCTCAGTAGCTGCACTGCCAGCACACAGCGGGTGCGCGATGACATCACTTCATCGCACACTCGCTGTGTCAGGGGTAGAGGGGAATGATGTTGGACGGACACTGTCCTCCATTATTGCTTTCAACTCTATAGGCATCTATGATGCTGATACTGTTGAATGCGGCGGGGCGGCGCTGGCACCAGGTGGGCCCCCTGACTCACAGGACCCATAGTGGCCATGTGATGTACCGCATGCCACTGGCTAAGGGCCCCTGGGTGTGCGGGGGCCCAAGGCAGCTGCTTACTCTATCTGCCCCTAATGCCGGCCCTGCATACCACTGTATGTAAGGTTAGACAAACTCCCCATTGGGTCATCATAGGGTGCTGACTGATGGATTCTCAGCTTAGAATTTACACAGCCAATACTAACCAATCAATCCAGTGATGATGCTTTTTGTGACATAAACCCATGGCGCTGGGCGGTAGCCGTGGGCGAGGTACTTGTACTTCATGCCCCACCACACTACATGAAAATGGGGGTCCTGGCTGGGTGTGTGGACTTTAGTTGTGATGGTGATATGCCCTTGCAGACAGCATGGTGCCATTGTTTTCCGCTGAACAGGACCAGATATTGCAAAGTTCAATGAGAGAGGTCATAGTTCATAAATAAACATTTTTTTCTGAACAATAACTTTGTAGAAACTATGTACAACAGATAGTAGGCATTCATCTTCATGGACGTTTCGCTTATTACATGGAACATTATCACACACTTCTTCCTTTTCCTAGAGTACTGTCGTTTTCCACTTCACTTAGCACTTCTTCTTAGCTCTATCCCAGGTCATCCCCAATAATGGCATTACAGTCCAGCAACCAAAAGTCCTATACTTTCACCCGCGGTTCCGCATTCTTCTCCCCGGGGGGTCGTTTTCTATGCCAATATGGCTGCTACAGAGCTTTCCATTTCAATGATGCCTCACCACATGGGGCATTTTATGTTCATCTCTCTTATTCTTACTTCTTCGTTCAGGTACCCGACTGACAGACAATTCCAAACTGTCCGCTTAGGCTCCTGCCCCAGGCCCATATACTTTTTACCTTCCTCTCTTTCATGCTGGACCGACTCCAGACTGTGGCTCACTTCTCAGAATGATGTTACTATCCGCTGAGCGGTCGTTCCCTGGACAGGACTGGAGTTACTATGGGTAATCAACCTTTTATTTAACTCACGTTTTACATGCTATTTGGTGCAGCGTTCTAACATAGGGTATATGCAGCGCTTATTTTTTACTGGAACAGCCCTATTTTACAAAAAAAACTTTTTCTCCCTCTACATGCAGCTTAAAGGCTTACTTTTGTTTCATGTCACGACTATAGGACTATACATATATTTCCACTTGGACTTTGTCTTTAGTTCTGCACCATATAGGTCCAGGGTAGCGATCACTCAGTTTTTTCACCATTCAGGATCACACTTTTTTCCATACAAATGTAATATTTATTTAAATAATTGGATTGTTTTTTACATCATTATTTTCTGTTTGTCTATTTAATAAATGGTATTTTAAATATACAAAGACTCAGGTTCTCCTATTTCAAAATTAAAAAATAGAACTTAGACACCTTGTTCAGCTTCCGATCATTGCAAAATCACCATTCTCCATCTGGTTTTGACACTAAGACTATTGGACAGAACCAGCCACTCTTGGATTCCTCGATGACTCCCAGGCTCAACATCCGCTTCACCTCTTTTGAGATCACCTCTCAGCGGGCTTTCAGGAATCCGATAAGGCTTCAAGTTGACCCTGACATGAGGCTCCGCTAGGACCTCATGCTCGATGACCTTCGTACAACCTGGCATTTCAGAGGAGAGGTTCCTGTTCCGCTGTAGCATCTCCCGACACTGATGCTTTTGGTATGGCTTCATTCTCTCTAGTTGGTGGACTTTATAGTTGACATCTCCAGCCTTTTCAACTATTTCATAGGGGTCCTGCAACTTGGCCATGAATTTGCTCTCCACCATAGGTACCAGCACCAGTACTCGATCCACAGGGTCAAAGTGTCTCACCCTCGCTGACCTATTGTACACTCTCGACTGCGATTCTTGTGCTTTGAGGTGGTGTTCTCTCACAAGGTGCATCACCTTGGCAATCCTCTTGTGCATCTGGTCCACATGCTCGATCACATTCAGGTAGTGTAGACTCTGCCTCCCACGTCTCTTTGAGGAGTCCATGGGGGTGTCAGCCACACAACAGTTCAAAAGGGGAGAACCCAGTAGATGCCTGTGGGACTTCTCTGATGGAGAAAAAGGTACCGTAGTAGATAGTCCCAGTCCCAGCCGTCCTTCTCTATGACCTTCTTCAACATGGCCTTCAAGGTTTTATTGAACCTCTCTACCAAGCCAGATGTCATGGTCAGGACATAGTTATGTCTTGTACTCTCGGAGTTAATGTTCTTAGCCTCTCTTTCATGATGGGAGGGCTATTTATACTCGCTCCTAACCTGGTATCCTTGTCAGCTATAGGTTTTCTGCAGTCTGTATGCTTGACTTCTGTAGTGTGTGCTGGCTTGCTTTGTGTCTTGCTGTCACCTGCTTTATTCACTTTCCTGGATTACTGACCCCTGGCTTGGCTTCTGACTATTCTCTGACTCTCCCTGTTGGTATCTTGTAATCTCCTGGCTACGATCTCGGCTTGTTTCACTATTCTTTCATGCTTGTCCCTTCTCTGTTTCCACAGCATCTGGCTCCGCCCCCTGACCGCCTCCCACTCTGTCACATGATCATTGGTCCTTCTACTTTGCCTGTTCACTCTGTCTCATGTGAAAGGTCCCGTTGGTGTTCATGTTAGCTACCCGGTGTCTGGTTCAGTTCTGTTGCTGCTGGGTGCAGTTTCCCCTGCAGCATTTATACCCGGGTATCGTAACATTATAGCTGACCTGATAGTTTTGTGGGGGGTGGTGTTTGTATGCCATGGACCCGGTAAAGGCTCTCACAGCACAGGTTAATGAGCTTTCTCAGCTGTTTCAGAAGCTGTCTGTGGAACAGCAAGCCCTGGTCCAACAACAGGTGCAGAGAGATGTGGCAGGTGCTTTACAGGTGTCTGCTCCATTTTGGTCTCTGGAGGGGGGTCCCTCTGATGTATCCTTAGCGGACCCCGAACCACCGGTAAAATTACCCGACACTTTTTCTGGGGATAAAAAATTGTTCAGGGTCTTTAAGGAGGGATGTAAGTTGTTTTTGAGTTACGTCCCCGGGCCTCTGGAAATGAAAGGCAGAGGGTGGGGGTAGTTATGTCTTTATTAAGGGGGTCCCCGCAGGCATGGGCCTTCTCTCTCTCTTCCTCTGCTCCTGAACGCATGTCTGTGAACCTGTTTTTTGAGTCTCTGGGGCACATTTATGATGAGCCAGATGGAGTGCTTCTGGCAGAAGATATGGTAATGAGTGTGACACAGGGGAAGCACTCCGCTGAATGGTTCTGCTCAGAGTTTAGGCGCTGGGCAGCTGAAGTTTCTTGGAACGATGCGGCCCTGAGGGGGTTGTTCCGCATGGGTCTGTCCGACCCTCTGAAAGACGCTCTAGCACTTCATCCTCCTCCTGATACCCTGGAGGACGCCATGACACAGGCAGTTCAAATGGACCAGAGACTCCGTGCTAGAGGAATGATGCAACAGGAGACTTCCTTGTTCTCTAAGTTATGTGACTTTGCACCTGAATCTGAACCCATGGAGATTGGGTCAGTCTCGGTCTCTGAAAGTGAGAGAAGACACCACAGAGACAATCAACTGTGTTTTTACTGTGGAGCCTCTGGACATTGGAAAAGGAACTGTCCATCCTGCCCTTCTGTGAAACCATCTGAGAAACGACTGAGTCTGGGCAACAATTAAGGAGGTTGTCCAGACTCCCAGGTACATTTTTTCTCGCTTACAAAACTTGTGCTCCAGGTGAAAATGGAGCTTGCAGGCGGTCCTGTGGTGACCACCGCTTTTGTTGACTGCAGTTCTTCAGTTAATTTGATTGATGCCCAAGTTGTGATTCGTAATAAGATAGGGACAGTTAGGTTGAAAAACCCTGTTAAAATTGTGGCTGTTGATTCGTCCCCTCTTACCCGGGATGGAATTTGTTTCAAAACTGATGTTTTTTCTCTGAAAGTGGGTTCCACTCATGTGGAGCAATTAAGTTGTTTTGTATTGAATAATCTGCCTGCAGGACTGGTTCTGGGAATGCCCTGGCTGCAACGCCACAATCCTGCCATTGATTGGGTGGCAGGGGAGATTACTCAATGGAGATGTAAGAGTAATGGTCCATGTTGTAACCTAGGACCTTTTGTTAACCCGATAAAGTCTGTATCTGTGTCGTCTGTCGGTCTGGAGGGTATTCCGGAGTACCTGAAAGACTTCGAAGACGTGTTTTCCGAAAGTGAGGCCGAGGCACTTCCACCACATCGACCCGGTGATTGTGCTATTAATTTAATCCCAGGAGCCAAATTACCCAAGGCTCGTTTATACAATTTGTCTGGGCCCGAGCGCCAAGCCATGAAAGAGTACATTACTGAGAGTCTCCGTAAGGGGCATATTTGGCCTTCTGTTTCACCCGTCGCAGCGGGGTTTTTCTTTGTGAAGAAAAAAGATGGTGGTTTGCGACCGTGCCTCGACTTTCGGGAACTGAATAAGATCACTGTGAAAAACACGTATCCTCTTCCTCTGATTCCTGATTTATGTATTCAACTCACTGGGGCCAAATGGTTTTCTAAGCTTGACTTACAAGGGGCTTATAACCTCATAAGGATTCGAGAGGGAGATGAATGGAAAACAGCTTTTCTGACTACCGAGGGCTTATTTGAAAATTTGGTTATGCCCTTCGGTCTCACTAACGCCCCTGCTGTGTTCCAGAATTTTATTAATGTTGTTTTTTCTGACCTGATTGGGCGCTTTGTTGTCATTTACCTGGATGACATCTTGATATACTCAGAGGACAGTCAGTCTCACTTACACCATCTTCAGACAGTTCTTGTGAGACTCAGGGAGAACCATTTACACGCTAAACTGGAGAAGTGCTCATTCTTTATGCAAGAATTGTCTTTTCTGGGATTAATTGTATCTGGGGATGGGTTCCGCATGGACCCAGGGAAGGTTCAGGCCATTTCTGATTGGGTGCAACCTCATGACCTGAAGGGGTTGCAGCGATTTCTGGGCTTCGCTAACTATTATAGGAAGTTCATTAAAGGGTTTTCGCAGGTGGTGAAACCCTTAACGGACCTCACACTAAAAGGGGCAGAGGTAAAAAATTGGTCAGAGGCCGCAAAAAATTCCTTCCAGACACTGAAGAAATGTTTTGTTTCAGCCCCTGTGTTGATACAACCCGATCCGTCAAGACCTTTTATTGTAGAGGTTGACGCATCGGAGGTGGGGGTGGGGGCAGTGTTGTCTCAGAGCCCGTCCACCCTTACTAATCTTAAACCCTGTGCCTTTTTCTCTAAAAAATTCTCTTCGGCTGAGAGAAATTATGATGTCGGCAACAGGGAATTGTTGGCAATTAAATTGGCCTTCGAAGAATGGAGGCATTTTTTGGAAGGGGCTGTTCATCCCGTTACGGTCATCACTGATCATAAAAATTTGGCCTATATTGAGTCTGCTAAGAGATTGACCCCCAGACAGGCTCGGTGGGCACTTTTTTTTTCTCGGTTTCATTTTACCATTACGTTCCGACCAGGGTCTAAAAATGTAAAGGCGGATGCCTTATCCCGAAGCTTTGATTGTGTGTCCCCTCCAGAACCTCCTTCCTCCATTCTTCAACCTGGAGTGGTTGTGGCTGAAATCTCATCTGATTTACAGAGAGAGATTTTGGAAGCACAGTCACAAGCTCCCAAGAGTAAACCCTCTGGCAAATTGTTTGTACCCGATCATTTCCATCTCACACTTCTGCAAGAATTTCATGACTCTGTGTTGAGTGCACACCCTGGGATTGCAGCTACCCGGGGGGCAGTAGCTAGGAAGTTTTGGTGGCCTTCTATGGGTACTGATATTAAAAAATTTGTGAATACTTGTGGGGTGTGTGCTCGCTCTAAGAGCTCTCTGGTCCGGCCGGCCGGGGAATTGGTACCTTTGCCAATTCCGGATAAACCTTGGACACACCTGTCCATGGATTTTATCACTAATCTTCCTCCTTCAAAGGGCAACTCTGTAGTCTGGGTAGTGGTTGATAGGTTTTCTAAACAAGCCCACTTTGTGCCGTTATCTGCATTGCCTTCTGCTGAAACCTTAGCTCGTTTGTTCATTCAGCATATAGTTCGGTTGCATGGGGTCCCTGTGAATGTGGTGTCTGACAGGGGTGTGCAATTTGTTGCTAGATTTTGGAGGGCTTTTTGTAAGAAGTTGGGGGTTACGTTGTTTTTCTCCTCTGCTTATCACCCGGAATCTAATGGTCAGACTGAACGCACCAACCAGTCATTGGAACAAATTTTAAGATGCCTTGCCTCTTCCAGACAGGAGGACTGGTGTGAGGTATTACCCATGGCAGAATTTGCATTCAACTGTCGTATTAATCAGTCTACTGGCAAATCTCCTTTTCAGGTCAACTATGGATTTGTTCCGCAATTTGGAGAATTTTCCCGCATGGATTCTGGTTGCCCTGGTGCTGAGGGTCTGGTGCAACAGTTAAGAACCCTTTAGAGGGATGTTCAGGGTAATATCTCCAAAGCTCAAAGGAGGTACAAACATTTTGCAGACAGGAGGAGGGGGTCAGCTCCTACACTGACAGTGGGGGAGAAGGTGTGGTTGTCTACCCGTAACATCAAACTTAAGGTACCCTCTATGAAGTTGGGCCCCAGGTTTATAGGTCCATACAAGATATTAGAGGTGATCAACCCGGTGGTCTACAGATTACAGTTGCCCACCTCCTTCAAAATATCAAATGTCTTCCACAGGTCCCTATTAAAACCTGTGGGGACGGTTAGAGAAGATTCCTCATCCAATGTTCCGCCGGTATTGGTAGAGGGTCAGCCGGAGTATGAGGTAGGGCGCATTATTGATTCACGGTGGATGCGTCGAAGGCTTCAGTACTTAATACATTGGAAGGGTTATTCTATTGAGGATCGGTCATGGGTTCCGGCCAGTTCTGTGCATGCTGATCAACTGGTGCGGGCTTTTCATGCCAGGTACCCTGAGAAGCCTGGGGGTCCAGTGGCTGTTATGGACCTGGTGGTTAGGAGCACCCGGAATGACCTGATGAGTAAACTCAAAATCGGGACTAGCTCTGGGGAAGTGGGAACTCTGCTGACCGCAAACCCTACTCCTATCACACACACTAGAAATAGCCGTGGAGCGTACCTAACTCTCCCTAGACGCCTCTTCACAGCCTAAGAGCTAACTACACCTAAAGATAGAAATAGAAGCCTTACCTTGCCTCAGAGAAATTCCCCAAAGGTAAAGGCAAACCCCCACATATATTGACTGTGAGTTAAGAGGAAAGTCACAAACACAGGAATGAAACAGGTTTTAGCAAAGGAGGCCAGATTTCACTAAATAGTCAGAGGATAGAAAAGGGAACTATGTGGTCAGCACAAAAGACTACAAAAAACCACGCAGAGTAAGCAAAAAGACTCCCCACACCGACTCACGGTGTGGAGGTGCCACTCTGCACCCCCAGAGCTTCCAGCTAGCAAAGGAATATCATGATAGCAAGCCGGACTAGAAATAGCAGTACTAAGAAATATATTCAGAAAGCAGTAACAACAGATGAACTAGCAAAGACTTAGCTTCTGCTGGAGTAGACAGGTCCTCAGAGAAGTCCAAGAGAGATCTGAACCAATACTGGAACATTGACAGCTGGCATGAAGTAACAATCTGAGTGGAGTTAAATAGGAAGCCAGCATAGAAATAAACGAGAGCAGCTGATAAAGCCAACCTCAGTGACCAGCAGTTCCGCTCGAAGCCACCAGAGGGAGTCCAAGAGCAGAACTAACCAAAGTACCATTCATGACCACAGGAGGGAGTCCGAGAACGGAATTCACAACAGTACCCCCCCTTGAGGAGGGGTCACCGAACCCTCACCAGGGCCCACAGGCCGATCAGGACGAGCCAAATGAAAGGCACGAACTAAATCGGCAGCATGGACATCGGAGGCAACAACCCAGGAATTATCCTCCTGACCATAGCCCTTCCACTTAACCAGGTACTGAAGCTTCCGTCTCGAAATACGAGAATCCAAAATTTTTTCCACCACATACTCCAACTCCCCCTCAACCAACACAGGAGCAGGAGGATCAACGGAGGGAACCATAGGCGCCACGTACCTCCGCAACAACGACCTATGGAACACATAAAGGATGGCAAAAGAAGCTGGAAGGACCAAACGAAATGACACAGGGTTGAGAATTTCAGAAATCTTATAAGGACCAATGAAACGAGGCTTAAACTTAGGAGAAGAAACCTTCATAGGAACATAACGAGAAGACAACCAAACCAAATCCCCAACACGAAGTCGGGGACCAACACAATGACGGCGGTTAGCGAAACGTTGAGCCTTCTCCTGGGACAACGTCAGATTGTCCACTACGTGAGTCCAAATTTGCTGCAACCTGTCCACCACAGAATCCACACCAGGACAGTCAGAAGGCTCAACCTGCCCCGAGGAAAAACGAGGATGAAAACCAGAATTGCAAAAAAAAGCGAAACCAAAGTAGCCGAACTAGCCCGATTATTAAGGGCGAACTCAGCCAATGGCAAGAAGGTCACCCAATCATCCTGATCAGCAGAAACAAAGCATCTCAGATAGGTCTCCAAAGTCTGGTTGGTTCGTTCGGTTTGGCCATTTGTTTGAGGATGGAAAGCCGAAGAAAAAGACAAATCAATGCCCATCTTAGCACAAAAGGACCGCCAAAACCTAGAGACAAACTGGGAACCTCTGTCCGACACAATGTTCTCCGGAATGCCATGCAAATGAACCACATGTTGAAAAAATAATGGCACCAAATCAGAGGAGGAAGGTAATTTAGGCAAGGGTACCAAATGGACCATCTTAGAAAAGCGATCACAAACCACCCAGATGACAGACATCCTTTGAGAGACAGGAAGATCTGAAATAAAATCCATGAAAACATGCGTCCAAGGCCTTTTCGGGACTGGCAAGGGCAAAAGCAACCCACTGGCACGAGAACAGCAGGGCTTAGCCCGAGCACAAGTCCCACAGGACTGCACAAAAGAACGCACATCCCGTGACTAGGAAGGCCACCAAAAGGACCTAGCCACCAAATCTCTGGTACCAAAAATCCCAGGATGACCAGCCAACACCGAGCAATGAACCTCATAAATAACTCTGCTAGTCCATCTATCAGGGACAAACAGTTTCTCCGCTGGACAACGGTCAGGTCTATCAGCCTGAAACTCCTGCAGCACCCGCCGCAAATCAGGGGAGATGGCAGACAGAATTACCCCCTTTTTGAGAATACCAGCCGGCTCAGGGACTCCCGGAGAATCAGGCACAAAACTCCTAGAAAGGGCATCCGCCTTCACATTTTTGGAACCTGGAAGGCATGAGACCACAAAATCGAAACGGGAGAAAAACAGCGACCATCGAGCCTGTCTAGGATTCAACTGCTTGGCAGACTCGAGATAAGTCAGATTTTTGTGATCCGTCAAGACCACCACGCGGTGCTTGGCTCCCTCAAGCCAATGTCGCCACTCCTCGAATGCCCACTTCATAGCTAGCAGCTCCCGATTGCCAACATCATAATTACGCTCAGCAGGCAAAAACTTTCTAGAAAAGAAGGCACATGGCTTCATCACAGAGCCATCAGAACTTCTTTGAGACAAAACAGCCCCTGCTCCAATCTCAGAAGCATCAACCTCGACCTGAAAAGGGAGCGAAACATCTGGCTGACGCAACACAGGGGCCGAAGAAAAATGACGTTTCAGCTCCTGAAAAGCCTCAACGGCCGCAGAGGACCAATTCACCACATCAGCACCTTTCTTTGTCAAATCAGTCAAAGGTTTAACCACACTAGAAAAATTAGCGATGAAGCGACGGTAAAAATTAGCAAAGCCCAGGAATTTCTGGAGGCTCTTCACAGATGTAGGTTGAGTCCAATCATAAATGGTCTGAACTTTAACAGGATCCATCTCGATAGTAGAAGGGGAAAAAATGAAGCCCAAAAAGGAAACCTTCTGAACTCCGAAGAGACATTTAGACCCCTTCACAAACAAGGAATTAGCACGAAGGACCTGGAATACCATTCTGACCTGTTTCACATGAGACTCCCAATCATCCGAAAAGACCAAAATATCATCCAAATATACAATCATGAATCTATCCAGATACTTTCGGAAGATGTCATGCATAAAGGACTGAAATACAGATGGAGCATTTGAAAGCCCGAATGGCATTACCAGGTACTCAAAATGGCCCTCGGGCATATTAAATGCTGTTTTCCATTCATCGCCCTGTTTAATACGCACAAGGTTATACGCCCCTCGAAGATCTATCTTGGTGAACCAACTAGCCCCCTTAATCCGAGCAAACAAATCAGACAGCAGAGGCAAAGGGTACTGAAATTTGACCGTGATTTTATTGAGAAGGCGGTAATCTATACAGGGTCTTAGAGAACCATCCTTCTTGGCCACAAAAAAGAACCCTGCTCCCAACGGTGATGAAGACGGGCGAATATGCCCTTTCTCCAAGGACTCCTTTATATAACTCCGCATAGCGGCGTGCTCTGGCACAGATAAATTAAAAAGTCGGCCCTTAGGAAACTTACTACCAGGAATCAAATTTATAGCACAATCACAATCCCTATGAGGGGGTAGGACACTGGATTTGGGCTCATCAAATACATCCTGGTAATCCGACAGAAACTCAGGGACTTCAGAAGGAGTGGAAGCAGAAATTGACACCAACGGAACATCGCCATGTACCCCTTGACAACCCCAACTAGACACAGACATTGATTTCCAATCCAATACTGGATTATGAACCTGTAGCCATGGCAAACCCAAGACGACCACATCATGCAAATTATGCAACACCAAAAAGCGAATATCTTCCTGATGTGCAGGAGCCATGCACATGGTCAACTGAGTCCAGTACTGAGGTTTATTCCTGGCCAAAGGCGTAGCATCAATTCCCCTTAATGGAATAGGATACTGCAAAGGCTCCAGGAAAAAACCACAACGCCTGGCAAACTCCAAGTCCATCAAATTCAGGGCAGCGCCTGAATGCACAAATGCCATAACCGAGTAGGATGACAAAGAGCAAATCAGAGTAACAGACAAAAGAAATTTAGGCTGTACAGTACCAATGGTGACAGACCTAGCGAACCGCTTAGTGCGCTTAGGACAATCAGAGATAGCATGAGTGGGGTCACCACAGTAAAAACACAGCCTATTCTCACGTCTGTGTTCTTGCCGTTCAGTTCTGGTCAAAGTTCTATCACATTGCATAGGCTCAGGCCTCTGCTCAGAGGACACTGCCAAATGGTGCACAATTTTGAGCTCGCGCAAACGCTGATCAATTTGGATGGCCAAGGACATTGATTCATTCAGACCAGCAGGCGTGGGGAATCCCACCATAACATCCTTAAGGGCTTCAGAAAGACCCTTTCTAAAAATTGCTGCCAGGGCACACTCATTCCATTGAGTAAGCACAGACCATTTTCTAAACTTCTGACAATATATCTCCGCTTCATCCTGACCCTGACACAAAGCTAGCAAGATTTTCTCTGCCTGATCCACTGAATTCGGTTCGTCATAAAGCAATCCAAGCGCCAGAAAAAACGCATCTACATTAAGCAATGCAGGATCTCCTGGCGCAAGGGAGAATGCCCAGTCTTGAGGGTCGCCACGCAACAAAGAAATAATAATTTTTACTTGCTGAATGGGGTCACCAGAGGAGCGGGGTTTCAAAGCAAGAAACAGTTTACAATTATTTTTAAAATTCAGAAACTTAGATCTATCCCCAGAAAACAAATCAGGAATTGGAATTCTAGGCTCTAACATCGGATTCTGAACTACATAATCTTGAATGCTTTGTACCCTTGCAGTGAGATGATCCACACAAGAGGACAGACCTTGAATATCCATATCTACACCTGAGTCCTGAACCACCTAGAGGTTAAGGGGAAAAGAGAGACAAAACACACTGCAAAGAAAAAAAAATGGGTTCAGAACTTCTCTTATCCCTCTTTTGAAATGCATTAACACTTTATGGGCCAGCTGCACTGTTATGGACCTGGTGGTTAGGAGCACCCGGAATGACCTGATGAGTAAACTTAAAATCGGGACTAGCTCTGGGGAAGTGGGAACTCTGCTGACCGCAAACCCTACTCCTATCACACACACTAGAAATAGCCGTGGAGCGTACCTAACTCTCCCTAGACGCCTCTTCACAGCCTAAGAGCTAACTATACCTAAAGATAGAAATAGAAGCCTTACCTTGCCTCAGAGAAATTCCCCAAAGGTAAAGGCAGACCCCCACATATATTGACTGTGAGTTAAGAGGAAAGTCACAAACACAGGAATGAAACAGGTTTTAGCAAAGGAGGCCAGATTTCACTAGTCAGAGGATAGAAAAGGGAACTATGCGGTCAGCACAAAAGACTACAAAAAACCACGCAGAGTAAGCAAAAAGACTCCCCACACCGACTCACGGTGTGGAGGTGCCACTCTGCACCCCCAGAGCTTCCAGCTAGCAAAGGAATATCATGATAGCAAGCCGGACTAGAAATAGCAGTACTAAGAAATATATTCAGGAAGCAGTAACAACAGATGAACTAGCAAAGACTTAGCTTCTGCTGGAGTAGACAGGTCCTCAGAGAAGTCCAAGAGAGATCTGAACCAATACTGGAACATTGACAGCTGGCATGAAGTAACGATCTGAGTGGAGTTAAATAGGAAGCCAGCATAGAAATAAACGAGAGCAGCTGATAAAGCCAACCTCAGTGACCAGCAGTTCCGCTCGAAGCCACCAGAGGGAGTCCAATAGCAGAACTAACCAAAGTACCATTCATGACCACAGGAGGGAGTCCGAGAACGGAATTCACAACAAGTGGCCCCCCGTTAAGGGGGGGGTACTGTCATGGTTAGGACATGGTTATGTCTTGTACTCTCGGAGTTAATGTTCTTAGCCTCTCTTTCATGATGGGAGGGCTATTTATACTCGCTCCTAACCTGTTATCCTTGTCAGCTATAGGTTTTCTGCAGTCTGTATGCTTGACTTCTGTAGTGTGTGCTGGCTTGCTTTGTGTCTTGCTCTCACCTGCTTTATTCGCTTTCCTGGATTATTGACCCCTGGCTTGGCTTCTGACTATTCTCTGACTCTAAACCCTTAAAAAATTTCCTTCAGACCAGATTATATTAAATAAAATATATTTTTTATTAAAAATAAATTGCAATCACAAAAAACATCACCAAAACGTATGGAAATTTTTATTATTATTAAAATTGTATAATCTACAACAGATATTTATTTATTAAGAATATAAAACATACAACTATAGATAATATGTATCTCCTCCAATCGATGTTTACTTAGGGATAGATAAAAAATATATATATAAAAATCCCGTATGTGCAAGACAGGGCAAGTCCAAACTGATCAGTATAATAAACATAAAAATATATATAATGCAGCAAATAATAATTTAATAATATAATATGTGATAAAAATCAGTCAAATAAATTTGTGAATAATATGTGTGTATATCCATATATACACACACACCACTATTGTGTGCAGCAAAAT
The DNA here is from genome assembly GCF_051348905.1 of Ranitomeya variabilis. Classification (NCBI taxonomy): domain Eukaryota; kingdom Metazoa; phylum Chordata; class Amphibia; order Anura; family Dendrobatidae; genus Ranitomeya; species Ranitomeya variabilis. The sequence goes on along the minus strand of NC_135236.1, from coordinate 178,933,325 downwards.
AAATCAATTCATAATAAAGTGCAATAGTGCAATAAAAAATAAATAAATTGCATACAAAACAACCAGTGTGTCCACAAAAGTTGTGAGCCAAAAACAAAAAACAAATAATTATATATTACCCAGTAAAAGCGCTGCCAAATGTGCCAAAATATATTATGAATACTGACCAGTTAGGAGTACCACTGCCCTGCACACACCACTCCAACGCCGTTTCGCTCACTGCTTCATCAGGGAGTCTCTGATGAAGCAGTGAGCGAAACGGCGTTGGAGTGGTGTGTGCAGGGCAGTGGTACTCCTAACTGGTCAGTATTCATAATATATTTTGGCACATTTGGCAGCGCTTTTACTGGGTAATATAAAATTATTTGTTTTTTGTTTTTGGCTCACAACTTTTGTGGACACACTGGTTGTTTTGTATGCAATTTATTTATTTTTTATTGCACTATTGCACTTTATTATGAATTGATTTATTTTGCTGCACACAATAGGTGTGTGTGTGTATATATGGATATACACACATATTATTCACAAATTTATTTGACTGATTTTTATCACATATTGTATTATTATATTATTATTTGCTGCATTATATATATTTTTATGTTTATTATACTGATCAGTTTGGACTTGCTCTGTCTTGCACATACGGGATTTTTATATATATATTTTTTATCTATCCCTAAGTAAACCTCGATTGGAGGAGATACATATTATCTATAGTTGTATGTTTTATATTCTTAATAAATAAATATCTGTTGTAGATTATACAATTTTAATAATAATAAAAATTTCCATACGTTTTGGTGATGTTTTTTGTGATTGCAATTTATTTTTAATAAAAAATATATTTTATTTAATATAATCTGGTCTGAAGGAAATTTTTTAAGGGTTCATTTCTATAGTGTTTTTCATCAGTTTATAAAAATTATTATCTCTGGTGTTTCTTTCTATATAGGTTGTTGTTATTCTCTGACTCTCCCTGTTGGTATCTTGTAATCTCCTGGCTACGATCTCGGCTTGTTTCACTATTCTTTCATGCTTGTCCCTTCTCTGTTTCCAGGGCGTCTGGCTCCGCCCCCTGACCGCCTCCCACTCTGTCACATGATCGTAGGTCCTTCTACTTTGCCTGTTCACTCTGTCTCATGTGAAAGGTCCCGTTGGTGTTCATGTTAGTTACCCGGTGTCTGGTTCAGTTCTGTTGCTGCTGGGTGCAGTTTCCCCTGCAGCATTTATACCCGGGTATCGTGACACCAGAGAGGTCCAGAGTTGTGTGATTTACAGGGTTTTGCACAACTCTTTCATCACCTTTGACATAAACGTGGTCCCTTGCTCCATCAGTATCTCTTTAGGCAACCCCATTCTCGAGAAGACATGGGCCAACTCTCGGGGGATACACTTGGCGGAGGAGTTACATAGTGGAATGGCCTCTGGGTATCGCGTAGCATAGTCGAGTACCACCAATATATACTGATGTCCTCCAGTGGACTTGACCAGGGGTCCCACTAGATCCATGGCTTTGTGATCAAATGGCACCTCAATGATGGGCAACGGCACTAAGGGCTACGAAAGTGGGCCACTAGGGAGGTCAGCTGGAAGGTAGGACAGGACCTACAGAAATTCACAATATCTCAGTGACAACCGGGTCAGTACAACCTCTGGAGGATCCTTTCCTGGGTTTTTTCCATGCCCAGGTGACCACCCAACACATGTGTATGGGCCATGTCTAACACTCTGCATCTGTATGGCGCAGGCACCAGTAGCTGTTCAATTACCTCCCCTCTCAGCTTGATGACCCGATATATCAACTCTCCATTCATGGCAAAATATGAGTATCGGGTGTCAGCCCCCGGCTCTTGAGCAACACTAACAAATACCGTGATAATATAAAATGAGTTAAATCCCTGGGTTGGGAGATTCCACAGTTTCCCCCGGACACCTCCAGCTCAAGGACGTTAGCCTCAGTGGATGCTGCCTCTTCCTCATCGCCAACCAGCACCCAAAACGGAAACCTGTCATCTGCAGCCTGCGCCTCGGTTTCTTTTGGAGCAACCTGGCTGTTGTCCGGACAACCAGATGTTCCCCCTCTCCCCCACAAGTCCCAAAATAATGCAAAGTCCCCCCCCCCTATTATAATAGGGTGCAATAGGTCCTTGATCATGCTGACCTCATGGGACTCGGTGCCACAGTTTGTATTATGAACACTTGGGCCACAGGGTAGTCCTTAATGTCGACATGGATACAGCGGACACCCACCATCTTTTCAGGAATGAGTCGGTGGGGAATTGTGGCCCTCACTAGGGTTAAACATTTGGGATTGGGGAGGTTTGTCACTGCGATAAGCCCACTGGTGCACCCATTGCGCCCTGACAGTCAGAGTCACTCCTAAGCGTGCCAAGATCTCCGCCTTTAACTTGGCATACTCTTTTGCGTCCTGCAACACTAAGCCATAATATGCCTTCTGCGGTTCACCTATTAAATATGGTGCCAGAACGTCCGCCCGTTGTCCGCATTCTCCACCAATTGTAAATGATCTAAGCATACCCAAAGGGTTCCATTATTCTATCTGGGGCCAAAAAGTCTAAAAAGGTCCTATAAATATATGGAAGTTAGTAGGAATCATATTGCCAATAGAAATACTACCATGCTCAAAAAAGTTAAATCTTTATTAGCATTACTTACACATAAAAAAAACACCAATATTTAACCCCTTTCTGACCTCGGATGGGATAGTACATCCGAGGTCAGAACCCCCGCTTTGATGCGGGGTCTGGCCGTGAGCTCGCATCAAAGCCGGGACATGTCAGCTGTGTTGAACAGCTGACATGTGCCCGCAATAGTGACGGGAGGAATCGCGATTCACCCGCCGCTATTAAAGGGAACCTGTCACCTGAATTTGGCGGGACCAGTTTTGGGTCCTATGGGCGGGGTTTTCGGGTGTTTGATTCACCCTTTCCTTACCCGCTGGCTGCATGCTGGCCGCAATATTGGATTGAAGTTCATTCTCTGTCCTCCGGAGTACACGCCAGCGCAAGGCAATATTTCTATTAATAATTTCTGAGTCATTTGAGGTCTTTTTTTTTTGCGGAACGAGTCGACATTTTTATTGGTACTATTTTCGGGCACATAACATTTTTTGATCGTATTCTATTCTGAATTTTTGGGGGAGGCAGAAGTAACAAAAACCAGCAACTCAGAGTTTACTTTTTTCATGCCATTCATCATGTGGGAAAAGTGATAAGACAACTTTATTTTTTGGGTCAGTATGATTACAGTTATACCACATTTATTTTTTTTAATGTTTTGCTGCTTTTACACAATAAAAACTATTTTATTGAAAAAATGTTGATGCATCACTTTATTTTGAGAGCTGCAACTTTTTTATTTCTCCAATGACGAAGTTGTATAGTGGCTTGTATTTTGAGGGACAAGATGACGTTTTCAGAGATACCATTTTTATTTACATTTGTCTTTTTGATCGCATTTTATTTGACTTTTTCTCCAGGAGTATGATGAAAAACCATACTTTGCCACATTTTTTTTAAGGCATTCCCTCTAAGGGTTAACTAGTGTTACAGTTTTCGGGTCGCTCTGGATGTGGCGATACCAACTATGTGTCCTTTTTTGTTTATTTTTAAAATACTTATTTATATGTATTTTTTATCATTATTATTATTATTATTATTATTATTATTTTGTGATTTTTTTTTTTATGTCTGTAGATTTTTTTTTACTTAGTCCCTCTATGTGACATGCACTTTTTTCACTTTGATCACTTTGATCGCTGGTATAAAGTATTGCAATGCTTCATATTTGTCATTGCCGCACTGACACAAGCTTCTTAGACCATGCTCTGAGCATGGTCTAAGATGCTTTCCACAGCTTGTTGATCTGGGGGGTCGTAGGGTCACCATAGCAATGATTGGGCTTCCTCTCCCTGCCTTCTAAATGCTGCGATGGCTATCGATTCCAGTATATAGGGAGTTAAGGTACCTTCACACGAAGCGACGCTGCAGCGATAGCGACAACGATGCCGATCGCTGCAGCGTCGCTGTTTGATCGCTGGAGAGCTGTCACACAGACCGCTCTCCAGCGACCAACGATGCCGAGGTCCCCGGGTAACCAGGGTAAACATCGGGTTGCTAAGCGCAGGGCCGCGCTTAGTAACCCGATGTTTACCCTGGTTACCAGCGTAAAAGTAAAAAAAACAAACAGTACATGCTCACCTGCGCGTCCCCCAGCGTCTGCTTCCTGACACTGACTGAGCTCTGGCCCTAACAGCACAGCGGTGACGTCACCGCTGTGCTTTCACTTTCACTTTAGGGCCGGCGCTCAGTAAGGGTCAGGAAGCAGACGCTGGGGGACGCGCAGGTGAGTATGTACTGTTTGTTTTTTTTACTTTTATGCTGGTAACCAGGGTAAACATCGGGTTACTAAACGCGGCCCTGCGCTTGGTAACCCGATGTTTACCCTGGTTACCAGTGTAAAACATCGCTGGTATCGTTGCTTTTGCTTTCAAACACAACGATACACAGCGATCGGACGACCAAATAAAGTTCTGGACTTTATTCAGCGACCAGCGACATCACAGCAGGATCCTGATCGCTGCTGCGTGTCAAACTAAACGATATCGCTAGCGAGGACGCTGCAACGTCACGGATCGCTAGCGATGTCGTTTCGTGTGAAGGTACCTTTAAACAGCCAGGGATGGTGCTGTCACCGCAGGAGCTCGGCCATTAGCAGTGTCGATCTCCTGCAGTGATCTGGTGGGTGTCGCTCAGCTGTCAGTGTTTACACCCAGTGACAGTTTCAGCCCGTAGCGGACATAGTACGTCATGACACAGGAACTGACACCCACTCATGACGTGCTATGTCCATCATTGGTCGTATATAGGTTAATGGTGTAGCAGCCTCTGTGGCCTTTCAGAAAATGTGTGTATATACTCACTGACATGTGACACTTAGATTGCACACAGGGGGACTTCCTTTCACTAAGCATGTGACTTATGAAGGTAATTGGTTATAACAGAAATTTTTAGGGGTTTAGTCGCAAAAGGGTTGAATACATATGCACATACCAATTTAGAGTTATTTGATCCCATAAATTTAATTTATGCGTATATTTTTCTCACTTCACTTCACCAACTTAGACTTTTTAGTGCTGATGCATCACACACAAATTGGATTACAAAAATCTTTACACACAGGTTGTAATGTAAGAAAATAGGTAAAAAGCCAAGGGGGTGAATACTTTCGCAAACTAGTGTACATAGGACTAAAATGCAGCAATTCAGGTTTCTTGTCATACAATGACAACTTACTCGTCCACGATGGGATAGTGTCCTCTGTGAAACACATTCAAGCAGTTTCTTCTCCACTGTTCCTAGTGGGTAGTGAAAGGGCTGAAACCTTTGCAGGTCCTCGTATGTCAAGTAACAAATGAGATGACCAAGCCTGAAACATTTAATTGAAACTATCTAAAACCAGCTCATAAATGTACATGGCATATGGAAATGATCAGACTTTGCTACTAACACATTGATGCAAGCAGAACAATTATGAGAGCGTCTATAACCTCTGATCTTGAGTAATTACAGGGCAAATGGGAGGTTAGGTTACTTATGTCTAAAATGGTAGTTCTATACATTTTTTTATTATTCTGTATCAACAGTAACCAAATGCAAGCTCAGGAGGTGTTTAACATTCAAAATACAAATACAACTCACTGCCACCGTCCACTAACTCTCTTTTGGATCCACAGCTGATATAGAATGTATGGTAACTGTTTGCATTAGGCGTATGGCATTGATTTCACCCTATCCCATTTGCAGATGTCAAGAGAAAGGAGTATGAGGCATATTGGATTCCAACATGCTCAATCCTTTGTTCAAATGTAAGATAAGCAGCTGCCAAAGGAGTCTGGCATAGGCCTTTTTCTCTCTGTCCATAAAAAAACACGTGCTTGGATTTGTATGAGCATTCAGTTGGATGAAAAACATAAGGTGGGCTGCGCTGCTGGAGTAAATCGATTAGTCAACAAAGATGATCATAAAGGGTTTTTATTCTTAACGCATTTTAATGCCATGTTGGTGTCTTTATCAAGTGAAAAAAGCAAATGTGAGATTTGTATGAGAGAATTCAGAGGAACAGACATTGGCTGGATGAGCATACATCCAGGGAAATAATGACCTCACCAGCAAATACTTCAGCTGGATGTGTGTCCTTGGACGCACATTCTGCTAAAGTGTATTGCAGCACACAGACCCATCGGGAAGGTAAGTATAATCATTTAGATTTTTTAAATCAGTGAATACAAGGTGCCCATGGCGATTCTACTACATGGATGACTATTGGCTGTGTAGTATACTACATGTATGACTATGGGGAGTGCATTATACTATATGGAGATTAAGGAGGGCGCATTATACTATATGGAGGACTATGTGCTGTGCAATATACTATATGGAGAACTATGGGGAGAGCCTTATACTTCTGCTATGGAGCCCCATGACTTCAATGTTCATCCCTGGTGAGTATAATGGGGTTTTTTTGTATACATTAAAGAACAATGGCAGATCGGGGGTCATATACCAGAATGGGGGATATATATATCAGAATGGGGCCCAGAATAAGGAACATATACAGGATGGAGTATATATGCCAGGATAGGGCCAGGAGGAGGGATATAAATACCAGGATGGAGGGCATATATATACCAGGTTAAGGGACATATATACCAGGATAGAGGACATGTATATAATCAGGATGGGATTTGACCCTGGTGCAAGATTTGCAGACTATGCAAAGCTAGGAGAGATAGCTAATACTAGAGAAGACAGAAAAAGGATTCAGAAGGATCTAGATAAGCTTGAACAATGGGCAGCAGCTAATAGAATGATATTTATCTGGGCAAGAAAAACTAAAATTACATCTATAGAATGGGAGGAATAGAACTAAGCAACAACACGTGTGAAAAAGACTTGGGTACTGTGGAACGCCTGCTAGGATTGTGGGGTACTCAGGCCGGGTCCGGCGGTACTTAAAGGGGAAGGTCACGGCAACAGTGACCCGGTCCGTGGCCCTGGGCGTACAATTAAAGGGGATGAATGTAGTGGCAAATAAAGTCTATGGAGAAATGTTCGTGACCCCACCTGTGGTACTCGGCTAGGGATTGCCCACACTGCTTAAAGGGGACCACTGGGGCTGATGGTGTTGCAGCAGAGTTGGTATTGCTCCCCACAGGTAGAGCTTAGTTCCCAGGGCTACCGATGCAGTTAGTAAGGGATAATAGATGGTGAGGTGAAGGACTGAGGGTGCAGGAAATAATTGGAGGACAGAGGTATTGCAGTTTCCTTTACCTTTTACTGGTAAAATTGCAGGTGCAGTCCAGGGCACAAGTTGCAGATGTTGACGGGGTCCACACCGCCTGGGAGTATCTTGGGATCCACCTAGCCAGATGGGTTCGGAAGCCTTCCTTTTGCGCTGTGCTCTCTGTCCATTGCTGCCTGAAGCTTTACACAAGTTCCTCTTAGTGTCTGTTTCTCCTAACCCGTATGGTTGATAGCATGAGCCTTTCATGGGCACTGTCTTCTCACTGGCAGCCCCAGACTCCTGATTGCTGTGGTGCCTCCAGGTGTTAGATGGGACAAGAGACCTGCAATCTCCTGCCCTCCGGTTCTAGTTGCTGGGCCTTTATTACCCGAGCAACCACGGACTCCGGTGCCCGGTTTCTTGTGCGCTTAATCCTGGGAAGAGCTCAGTTATAGCTCCTTTCCCAGTCTCTCTCCTCACACACTTCCTTTCCCTTCAGTGTCTCACAGTAAACCCACTAACTCTGCCTCCAGACCAGAACTTATAGGGATGTTCCCCTGAAAACCGGGTTTAGAGCTCCCCCTTCTTGTCTGGAGTTAGGAAGGTGCTGTATGTTTGCGTTACCTGCCAAGGGGAGGAAGGCAATGCCATTGTGGCAACCGGACTCCTGGGGTGCCACAACTGTGTCCAGATCCGGGCACTGCACTTTAAAGAAGACATCGAAAAGCTGGAGCAAAGTATGTCCTACGAGGAATAGTTAAAGAATCTAGGAGTGTTCAGCTTGCAAAAAAGAAGGTTAAGAGGAGACTTAATAGCTATCTACAAATATCTGAAGGGAGGTCACAGTGTAGAGGGATCATCGTTATTCCCATTTGCACATGGAAACATGAGAAGCAATGGAATTAATCAGAATGGGAGAAGATACAGATTAGATATTAGAAAAAACTTTTTGACAGTGAGGGCGATCAATGAGTGGAACAGGCTGCCACGAGAAGTAGTGAGTTCTCCTATTATGTAAGTCTTCAAACAGAGGCTGGACAGAAATCTGTCTGATATGGTTTAGTGAATCCTGCATTGAGCAGGGAGTTAGACCCTGGAGGTCCCTTCCAACTGTAACATTCTATGATTCTATGAAAACTTTATTTAAACGATAGTTAATTTTCTGATGACACATTCTCTGTAAGTCCCAGACAACCTCTTTAAGCATTTTGGCATTATCTTACATGGAATCTGTCACTAGGTTTTTGCTACTTCATCTGACAGCAGCATGATGTAGGAAAAGAGACCCTAATTCCAGTGATGTGTCACTTAGTTTACTGGGTGCAGCAGTTGTGATACAAATAGAGTTTTTAGGTGTAACATGTAGCAGACCTCAGAAAGCTAAACCTGTTCATACCACATCTTTCTGTGTACATCAGGGGCGGACCTACCGCCGGTTCAACCGGTGCAGCCGCACCGGGGCCCGGAGGTGGAGGGGGGCCCTTGCAGGCAGGGGCATACAGGGCCCGGCTTTCTGCTGCTGCTGTAGATCGGTGCAGGCCCCGCACTGTATTAGCAGTTTACAAGTGCCGGCCGGCATCCCCCTATTGCAGACAGCAGGCTGTGTGTCTGCTGATCTGACGTCACCTGCGCGCCTGTTTCACTCTGCCGGAGGCCTGGAGAGGAGAGATGAAGTTAGTAGAAAGCCATGGGGTCCCAGGCAGGAGGTATGTGACGGGCTTCATCTCATTCCTGCTTTCTTATCTGCTTTCTGTAGATCTATCTGTACTGTGAGATTTATTGCACCATCTTAAACTTACAGACAGATAAGGTCCCGGCTCCAGCGTCACCCGATCTGCATGTAAGCTGAAGCTGCAGCAATAAATCACAGTTATCCTCACCCTGCACTGTGTGACCCTGAGCCCAGCCACCCAGGACATCCCACATTATATATCAGATATATGTTATAATGTGAGGTCCTGCAGCTTGGTCAGTGCTCAGTGCATGTAACACTATATATGTGCACAAAGTACAGTACAGTGGTGCCAATATACAGTATGGAGCATCATGTGCAGTCATTATACAGTATGGAGCATCATGTGCGGTCATTATACAGTATGGAGCATCATGTGCAGTCATTATACAGTATGGAGCATCATGTGCGGCTATTATACAGTATGGAGCATCATGTGCGGTCATTATACAGTATAGAGCATCATGTGCGGTCATTATACAGTATAGAGCATCATGTGTGGCCATTATACAGAATGGAGCATCATGTTGGGTCATTATACAGTATGGAGCATCATGTGCGGTCATTATACAGTATAGAGCATCATGTGCGGTCAATATACAGTATGGAGCATCATGTGGGGTCATTATACAGTATGGAGCATCATGTGCGGCCATTATACAGTATGGAGCATCATGTGCAGTCATTATACAGTATAGAGCATCATGTGCGGTCATTATACAGTATAGAGCATCATGTGCAGTCATTATACAGTATAGAGCATCATGTGCGGTCATTATACAGTATAGAGCATCATGTGCGGTCATTATACAGTATGGAGCATCATGTGCAGCCAATATACAGTATGGAGCATCATGTGCGGTCATTATACAGTATGGAGCATGATGTGCAGTCATTATACAGTATGGAGCATGATGTGTGGTCATTATACAGTATGGAGCATCATGTGCAGCCAATATACAGTATGGAGCATCATGTGCGGTCATTATACAGTATGGAGCATGATGTGCAGTCATTATACAGTATGGAGCATCATGTGCGGTCATTATACAGTATGGAGCATCATGTGCGGTCATTATACAGTATGGAGCATCATGTGCAGTCATTATACAGTATGGAGCATCATGTGCGGTCAATATACAGTATGGAGCATGATGTGCGGTCATTATACAGTATGGAGCATCATGTGCAGCCAATATACATTATGGAGCATCATGTGCGGTCATTATACAGTATGGAGCATCATGTGCAGCCAATATACAGTATGGAGCATCATGTGCAGCCAATATACATTATGGAGCATCATGTGCGGTCATTATACAGTATGGAGCATCATGTGCAGCCAATATACAGTATGGAGCATCATGTGCGGTCATTATACAGTATGGAGCATCATGTGCAGTCATTATACAGTATGGAGCATCATGTGCGGTCAATATACAGTATGGAGCATCATGTGCGGCCATTATACAGTATGGAGCATCATGTGCGGTCATTATACAGTATGGAGCATCATGTGCGGCCATTATACAGTATGGCGCATCATGTGCAGTCAATATACAGTATGGAGCATCATGTGCGGTCATTATACAGTATGGAGCATCATGTGCGGCCAATATACAGTATGGAGCATCATGTGCGGTCATTATACAGTATGGAGCATCATGTGCAGTCATTATACAGTATGGAGCATCATGTGCGGTCAATATACAGTATGGAGCATCATGTGCGGCCATTATACAGTATGGAGCATCATGTGCGGTCATTATACAGTATGGAGCATCATGTGCGGCCATTATACAGTATGGAGCACTGTGTGGCCATATTTTTTATAATTATTCTTTATGAAACAGTGTGATCAGCAGTGCTAAATGGGTGTGGTTGGGACGTGGATATGGGTGTGACTAGTTATAAATGGGTGTGGCCAGAGGCGTGGCCCAAAATTTTCCACGGCGCGCGTTGCGCGACGCAAACTTTTTCCCCCTTTCCCATCTTCAAAAGTTGGGAGGTATGATGCTGGGCAGGAAGGGGGGCCCAGACACATTTCTTGCACAGGGGCCCAAAGCTGTCAGTGTCCACCACTGGTGTACATTGTATATTAACAGAAAGTTTCTAATCAGTGCTGGTGGCATGGTTGGACCAGGATGCACATAGGAGCTAGTCTAGCAGTGATAATCTCCAGCTGATGAAACATTTATTGTATTGAACAAATGCACACAGCCTAATAAGTGTTACATCCCTAAATCATGCCTACCTTAAACTTCCCCCAGATTACTTAGCAAAAACCTGCTGACAGATTCCCTTTATGAATCAAACCAAACAAAAATCGTACCAAAAGCCCCTCAAAGAGGCAAAACCTTATAAACCATGTATTAATACTGCATTTTTGATCAGACATTTGGGGAATTCCATTGCATACCCTTTAGTATCACTTTTTCAAAAGTGATACGGATCCATTTCTATTAAAGGGAGCCTGTCCCCAGGTTTACCCCATATGAGATATGGCCACCAGCTTTCAGTGCTCATGCACAGCGTACTAATATGCTCTGTATATGCCCCCGATCTGGCCTGCAACAAAGGAAAACCACCTTTTATTATAATAACCTAGGGAATGGTCGGTTCCGAGGGGTGTCGCTGGTCCTGGTCCAGTGCCTCCCTTCTTCTTTCGATGCTGTCCTCCTTCTGTGCATTGTGTGGATGACGAGTGCTATGTCATCAACATGGTGTTCCCCAGCTTCGTGGTCCTGCGTAGGCATTCTTTTCTGCCCTTACCATGCGCTCTGCACCATTTTACTCTGCCCTGGTGAGGGCAGAGAGGTACGCATGTGCAGGAGCGTGATGCCGGGGAACACTATGTGGGTGATGTAGCACTCCTCATAGACATGAAGCACAGAAGGAGGACGGCATCGAAAGAAGAAGTGAGGCGCCAGACTAGGACCAGCGACACTCCTCAAACCCGACTGTGCCCCATGTGAGTATAATAAAAGGTATTTTTAGTTTGATGCTGGCCTGTTTGGGGGCATATACACTGCATAGTAGTATGCTGTATACAGGACTGAAAGGTGGTGGCTGTATCTCATATGGGGTAAACCTGGTGACAGGTTCACTTTAAGACTTCTTTCATAGTCCTGATGGACCCCGCTCATGATTATGCTATTAACTTCAGGGGTTGGTAAGTGTAGACTAAGTCCTATTTTGTTTGCTGAGTTTAGCCTATGTGGCGCTCCTGAGGTTCGGTCGCCACAGAGGTACTGCACCTCATCCAGAGGTGTGGTACTCCACTCTCGGGTAAGGAGGAGGCACTACCCAGTGCTCACACACTTGCATCCAACATCACATCACCTCAACCTGGCAAGTTGGGCAGACCCCAGAAAAAGGGGCGGGATCTCACTCAGGCAAGAAGGGTGGTGACAGTTGGAGGGGAGTGTGTAGTCAGTCTGTAGTCTGTGGGAGGGAGGAGAGCAGAACAGACATGAGGAAAGGAGCTCCCAGAGAGAGGGAGCTAGAGAAAGGTGAAGCTACAGAAAGAAGAGAAAGAAGGGGTCCTAGGGGCATGGGCCGTGAGGAATCAACCCGTGTAGCCCGTATACACGCTGACCATCGCCAGGTGGAGGGACCAGGTCGCAATGGGGAACCGGCCCCCCAAGACTAGTCGAGAACTACAAGGCTCAGCTAGCAAGCCGGAGGCTGTGGTATCTGTATGTGCCACAGCCACATCCACACATATTCACTGAAAAGGCAGCCACATAGGACCACGGGGACCAGAAAGTCATCGCCCGACAAGATCCGAGGCTCCTGGCTTGGGACACCGTGTGTGAAGGTGCAGGGCAGGAGAGGTGGGAGCCAGCGCAGCGAGATGGCCAGGAAAGGAACATAAGAAAGGGGTCCTGGAAAAGGGCACCCAAATTACCTGGGAGCTGGCTGAATCACAGACCCGGAGGACACAGCACCCCGGCTGGGGACTGCATAAAGAACTGTGAGTAAATCTGTGAAAACTGCATCCCGCTGTGTCCTCTGAATTATTTCTGCGTCACCTGCCCTGCACTACAACATCCACCATTGACATTACCCTATAACTGCCCTGGGGCCTAGCTCTACCCATGAAGAGCTGTACCAACTCTGCTGCATCACCATCTGCCCCAGAGCACCTGAACTGCAGCATCGGCCACCACATCATTACCGAATACCACGGGTGGCATCACGAACAATCTCCCCATAAACTTTATTCTCCATTTATTTCATTGACTCTTTTATTGGACGCCCAGGGCCACAGACCGGGTCACTGCTGCTCTGTCCATATCCCTTTGAGGACCGGCCCGATACCGAGTATCCCCACGGCCCTGGCGGGCACTCCACCTACACCTGCCAATAATTAATCTTTTATATAGGAACTTTGTGTGGTTCCAACACGTGAGAAAACAAAGATGTCCCCAGATATGGAGTATATAGATACTGACATCATACCTCTCTACTTTGTCTACATCTTGGCTTGTGTTCATGAGGCTTTGTGCCACGTAACGGCCCTGTATCATCCCCAGGTTCACATCTTTCCAGCCATCTGCCAGCAATTTAATCTGAGTGCACAAAAGAAATGATTAGTACAACTGTCAGTACCTAGATAGAGTCTCTAAGTCGTCATTTGTACACTTCCCCAACACAATAATCCTATGTATAATGCATTAGTCGATGTGCTATCATGACTTTTATCACATTATAATCACAGTCAGATGACAATTAATAGGGCACGTTGCCTGTCATGTTCCCAATGGCAGGGAATTAAACACATAACACGGGCAAAAACAGGACGAGCTCTAGGGTGATGGAACCTGAGCTGACCGCAATCCTGAACCTCAACACTCAACTAACAGCAGCCGGGGAATGTTCCTGGGGGGACTCTAGACGTCTCGCGCCAGCCGGAGATCTAGCTACCCCTATCAGAAGAATCACAGACCTATCTTGCCTCCAGAGAAATATTCCCACAGAAATAGCAGCCCCCCACATATAATGACGGTGAAATGAGAGGAAGGCACAAACGTAGTTATGAAAACAGATTCAGCAAAATGAGGCCCGCTTAAGCTAGATAGCAGAGGATACAAAAGGTGAACTGCGCGGTCAGCTTAAAACCCTTCAAAATACCATCCTGAAATTACTTGAACTCATGTGCCAACTCATGGTACATGAGTGGTAATTTCAGCCCACTAGAGCAACCAGCAGCAGAGAATTACATATCTGCAAGCTGGACTAAAAACATGAAAGCAAACATGAAACAGGGAAATCCAGACTTAGCTTGTCTTGAAGGCCTAGGAGCAGGTAGCAAAGGTAACAGAGACACACTGATACATTGATAGCCGGCAAGGGAATGACAGGAAAGCCAGGCTAAATAGGAAACACCCAGCCTCTGATGGACAGGTGGAAACCAGAGACCGCAACCCACCAAAGTCACCCAGTACCAGCTGTAACCACCAGAGGGAGCCCAAAAACAGAATCCACAACAGTACCCCCCCCTTGAGGAGGGGTCACCGAACCCTCACGAGAACCCCCAGGGCGATCAGGATGAGCTCTATGGAAGGCGCGGACCAAATCAGTCGCATGAACATCAGAGGCGACCACCCAGGAATTATCCTCCTGACCCTAACCCTTCCACTTAACCAAATACTGGAGTTTACGTCTGGAAACACGAGAATCCAAGATCTTCTCAACAACATACTCCAATTCTCCCTCCACCAGCACCGGAGCAGGAGGCTCAACCGAAGGAACAACGGGCACCTCATACCTCCGCAATAACGACCGATGGAACACATTATGAATAGCAAACGATGCAGGGAGATCCAAACGAAAAGATACAGGGTTAAGAATCTCCAAGATCTTATAAGGACCGATGAACCGAGGCTTGAACTTAGGAGAAGAGACCTTCATAGGGACAAAACGAGAAGACAACCACACCAAGTCCCCAACAAGAAGTCGGGGACCCACGCGGCGACGGCGATTAGCAAACTGCTGAGTCTTCTCCTGAGACAACTTCAAATTGTCCACCACCTGATTCCAAATCTGATGTAGCCTGTCCACCACCACGTCCACTCCAGGACAATCCGAAGGCTCCACCTGACCAGAGGAAAAACGAGGATGAAACCCCGAATTACAAAAGAAAGGAGAAACCAAAGTAGCAGAACTAGCCCGATTATTAAGGGCAAATTCGGCCAGTGGCAAAAAGGCAACCCAGTCATCTTGATCAGCAGAAACAAAACACCTTAAATAAGTTTCCAAGGTCTGATTAGTTCGCTCCATCTGGCCATTCGTCTGAGGATGGAATGCAGACGAGAAAGACAAATCAATGCCCATCTTAGCACAAAACGTCCGCCAAAATCTAGACACAAACTGGGATCCCCTGTCAGAAACGATATTCTCCGGAATCCCATGCAAACGAACCACGTTCTGAAAAAATAAAGGGACCAACTCAGAGGAGGAAGGCAACTTAGGCAAGGGTACCAAATGAACCATCTTAGAAAAGCGGTCACACACAACCCAGATAACGGACATTTTCTGTGAGACAGGGAGATCTGAAATAAAATCCATGGAAATGTGCATCCAAGGCCTCTTCGGGATAGGCAAGGATAACAACAACCCACTGGCCCGAGAACAGCAAGGCTTAGCCCGAGCACACACTTCACAAGACTGCACAAAGGTGCGCACATCCCTTGACAAGGAAGGCCACCAAAAAGACCTGGCCACCAAGTCTCTAGTACCAAATATTCCAGGATGACCAGCCAACACAGAAGAATGGACCTCGGAGATGACTCTACTGGTCCAATCATCCGGAACAAACAGTCTTTCTGGTGGACAACGATCAGGTTTATCCGCCTGAAACTCCTGCAATGCACGTCGCAAGTCTGGGGAGACGGCGGACAATATTACCCCATCCCTAAGGATACCAGTAGGCCCAGAGTCTCCAGGAGAGTCAGGCACAAAACTCCTGGAAAGAGCATCTGCCTTCACATTCTTTGAACCTGGCAGGTATGAAACCACAAAATTGAAACGAGAAAAAAACAACGACCAACGAGCCTGTCTAGGATTCAGACGCCTGGCAGACTCAAGGTAAATCAGATTTTTGTGATCAGTCAAGACCACCACACGATGTCTAGCACCCTCAAGCCAATGACGCCACTCCTCAAATGCCCACTTCATGGCCAAAAGCTCCCGATTACCCACATCATAATTGCGCTCGGCGGGCGAGAATTTTCTAGAAAAGAACGCACATGGCTTCATCACCGAGCCATCGGAACTTCTCTGTGACAAAACCGCCCCCGCTCCAATCTCGGAAGCATCAACCTCAACCTGAAAAGGAAGTGAAACATCTGGTTGACATAACACAGGAGCAGAAGAAAACCGGCGCTTAAGTTCCTGAAAGGCCTCCACAGCCGTAGGAGACCAATTAGCAACATCAGCACCCTTTTTAGTCAAATCAGTCAAAGGTTTAACAACACTGGAAAAATTAGTAATGAACCGACGATAAAAATTAGCAAAACCCAAGAACTTCTGAAGACTCTTAACAGATGTAGGTTGTGTCCAGTCACAAATCGCCTGAACCTTGACGGGATCCATCTCAATAGTAGAAGGAGAAAAAATGTACCCCAAAAAAGAAATCTTCTGGACTCCGAAGAGACATTTTGAGCCCTTCACAAAGAGAGAATTGGCCCGCAGGACTTGAAACACCTTCCTGACCTGTAGAACATGAGACTCCCAGTCATCAGAAAACACCAAAATATCATCCAAATACACAATCATAAACTTATCCAGATATTCACGGAAAATATTGTGCATAAAGGACTGAAAGACTGAAGGAGCATTAGAAAGTCCAAAAGGCATTACCAAATACTCAAAATGGCCCTCAGGCGTATTAAATGCGGTTTTCCACTCATCACCCTGCTTTATCCGCACAAGATTATACGCACCGCGAAGATCTATCTTAGTGAACCACCTAGCCCCCTTAATGCGAGCAAACAAATCAGTCAATAATGGCAATGGATACTGATATTTGACTGTAATCTTATTCAGAAGGCGATAATCTATACAAGGCCTCAGGGAACCATCTTTTTTTGCCACGAAAAAAAAACCTGCTCCCAGAGGGGACGAAGATGGACGAATATGTCCCTTTTCCAAGGACTCCTTAATATAATTCCGCATAGCAGTATGCTCTGGCACTGACAGATTAAATAAACGACCCTTAGGGAACTTACTGCCAGGAATTAATTCTATAGCACAGTCACAATCCCTATGAGGAGGGAGCGAATTGAGCTTAGGCTCCTCAAAAACATCCCGATAGTCAGACAAAAACGCAGGGACCTCAGAAGGAGTAGATGAAGCGATTGAAATCAGAGGTGCATCATCATGAACCCCCTGACATCCCCAGCTTAACACAGACATTGTTTTCCAATCCAGGACTGGATTATGAGTTTGTAACCATGGCAGACCAAGCACTAGTACATCATGTAAATTATACAGTACAAGGAAGCGAATCACCTCCTGATGAACGGGAGTCATGCGCATGGTCACTTGTGTCCAGTACTGCGGTTTATTCATAGCCAATGGTGTAGAGTCAATTCCCTTCAAAGGAATAG
Source organism: Ranitomeya variabilis (assembly GCF_051348905.1). Lineage (NCBI taxonomy): Eukaryota > Metazoa > Chordata > Amphibia > Anura > Dendrobatidae > Ranitomeya > Ranitomeya variabilis. The sequence goes on along the minus strand of NC_135236.1, from coordinate 178,915,670 downwards.
GAACTTCCAGAGGCTCCAGACTAAAACCGCAGCGTTTGGCAAATGACCAATCCATAAGACTCAGGGCAGCGCCCGAATCCACATAGGCATCGACGGAAATGGATGACAGTGAACAAATCAGAGTTACAGACAAAATGAACTTAGACTGCAGAGTACTAATGGCAAAAGATTTATCAACCTTTTTTGTGCGTTTAGAGCATGCTGATATAACATGAGCTGAATCACCACAATAAAAACACAATCCATTTTTCCGCCTATAATTTTGCCGTTCACTTCTGGACTGAATTCTATCACATTGCATAGTCTCAGGTGCCTGTTCAGAAGACAACGCCAACTGGTGCACAGGTTTGCGCTCCCGTAAACGCCGATCAATCTGAATGGCCATAGCCATAGACTCATTCAGACCTGTAGGCGCAGGGAACCCCACCATAATATCCTTAATGGCCTCAGAAAGACCATCTCTGAAGTTTGCAGCCAGGGCGCACTCATTCCACTGAGTAAGCACCGACCATTTCTGAAATTTTTGACAATATACTTCCGCTTCATCATGCCCCTGAGAGAGGGCTAATAAAGCCTTTTCAGCCTGAATCTCCAGGTTAGGTTCCTCATAGAGCAATCCCAGTGCCAGAAAAAACGCATCCACACTGAGCAATGCAGGATCCCCTGGTGCCAATGCAAATGCCCAATTCTGAGGGTCGCCCCGCAGGAAAGATATTACAATCTTGACCTGCTGAGCAGGGTCTCCAGAGGAGCGAGATTTCAAAGAAAGAAACAATTTGCAATTGTTCCTGAAATTCAGGAAGGTAGATCTATCTCCAGAAAAAAACTCTGGAATAGGAATTCTAGGTTCAGACATAGGAGTGTGAACAACAAAATCCTGTATGTTTTGAACTTTTGCAGCAAGATTATTCAGGCTGGAAGCCAAACTCTGGACATCCATGTTAAACAGCTAAGGTCAGAGCCATTCAAGGGTTAAGAGGAGGTAAGAAGCAGCTAGACAGCCATTAAGGGCTAGGCAGCAAAACTCTGAGGGAAAAAAAAATAAAATTTCCCTTCAACACTTCTTTTTCTCCTGCTTCAGCCCAAACAATTAACACTTTGTGGGCCGGCTATACTGTCATGTTCCCAATGGCAGGGAATTAAACACATAACACGGGCAAAAACAGGACGAGCTCTAGGGTGATGGAACCTGAGCTGACCGCGATCCTGAACCTCAACACTCAACTAACAGCAGCCAGGGAACGTTCCTGGGGGGACTCTAGACGTCTCGCGCCAGCCGGAGATCTAGCTACCCCTATCAGAAGAATCACAGACCTATCTTGCCTCCAGAGAAATATTCCCACAGAAATAGCAGCCCCCCACATATAATGATGGTGAAATGAGAGGAAGGCACAAACGTAGTTATGAAAACAGATTCAGCAAAATGAGGCCCGCTTAAGCTAGATAGCAGAGGATACAAAAGGTGAACTGCACGGTCAGCTTAAAACCCTTCAAAATACCATCCTGAAATTACTTGAACTCATGTGCCAACTCATGGTACATGAGTGGTAATTTCAGCCCACTAGAGCAACCAGCAGCAGAGAATTACATATCTGCAAGCTGGACTAAAAACATGAAAGCAAACATGAAACAGGGAAATCCAGACTTAGCTTGTCTTGAAGGCCTAGGAGCAGGTAGCAAAGGTAACAGAGACACACTGATACATTGATAGCCGGCAAGGGAATGACAGGAAAGCCAGGTTAAATAGGAAACACCCAGCCTCTGATGGACAGGTGGAAACCAGAGACCGCAACCCACCAAAGTCACCCAGTACCAGCTGTAACCACCAGAGGGAGCCCAAAAACAGAATCCACAACAGTTGCCCATCCCTATAACTATTGTATAGCCACGTGTTTGTTTATACAATGATCCCTCCCGAGTCTTTTACAACAAGCAGTAAATCACTGACTTATAAGTAAATTACTAAAATAATTGCATGTGATCTTCCCATCCTTTTCAATCATTTTCAACCCCTCATAATTTGTGAACTTATTCTATAATTCCCTATAGTATAGGGTAAAACCTGTAACATTTGCATGCCTATATTATGAAAAAGAAGTACAAACCTGGTCAGCGCTGAGTTGTACAAAATGGCAAAAGGGCAGGTAGGGGAGAAGTGGTTGTATAGACCTCAGAAAGTGTGGTGGCCATGATGGGACATCACCAAACATGTCAGCTTGCAGAAAATGCTTAGCAAAAGCACGCTTCTGAGTGATCTTCATTACTTGACTGTGGATTTTTATTGCATCTAATCTAGAAAAAATGATCACTTTTCAATACAGTATAAATCTACATAGGTGATAATTTACTGAGGAACGTTGAGCTGCACTACACTGACTGAAAGATCTGTTCAATATAGGCCCCTTTACACAAGAAACACTTTTCAAACCAGAGATAATGTTGCTGGTGGTTTGTCTTTGTTAGACTCTTGGTCCAATGGAACAATGCCTTCATGAAAAAATGTTTCAAAGAGCTAAATTTTTATTTATCAATTGCATGACGGATAAACATCAATGGGCAAGACATAATGACAATTGGCCAGTGTGAATAGTCCTTTACTAAAATGTACCATTCACAAAAAGAGTTGTGTCAATTGTTTTGCCCATGCACATTGTATATTTGTCAATATCCCAGCTTCATTAGGTAGTGAACCAAAAGATGGATTTCAACATAGATTCAAAATAATCTATAGCAAAAAGAAGTTTGGAATAGAGTTGAACGGATCCAACAATGTAATTAGAGTCCAATAGGTGCAGAATTTGGACGTCTCTCCTTGTCGTGTTCTAAATCTTACAAGGACATACATGATTCCCCCTTCCTCCATTACGTAGTAATGTCCCCATCCTGGTATATATGTCCCTCAGTTTGGCCCCATCCTGGTATATATGCCCCCCATTTTGGTTTATATGTTCCCCATCCTATATATGTCAACTGCTCTTCCACTATTGTTTAATGCATAAGAAAAATTAACGATTCTACTCTCCTTGCCCTGGCTCCAACGCCACAAGATGTCCTCTTCTGTGAATTCTACATAATAGACTTAATCAGGAGAAAATGACTCTTTTGTACAATCTGTGTTCCGCTGGGAACCGCTGATTTTTATTTTTGATTACCAAGGTAGGGACCACCACTGTACATACAAGGTGTGATAAACTGTAGATGTCATAGCTGCAGAGCATTATAGGGAGGCCCGCGTGGCAGCACAAAATAACATTAGGATGTTCTTTGATGCTTCAGCAGTGTGGGAAATGGCCGCAGGTAAGTTTTATAAGCAAATCGTGAACTGGATTTCAGAGTGTTAAAATTTATGTGAAACTGCGAAATTCAGAAAATTTGACTCAAACTCGATCATACGTGGATTGATCTGCTCATCTCTAATGTGTGACCATCGCTTACTGTCCTTTCTTCACTGAGAATATAAAGGTGTATTCAAGCAAGCTTGTAGGCAAACTCTGTTAATCACTCTATTAATACACAGTACGATATGGAACAATATTATAAAGACCATTTAAATATAAACACAAAAAACACTATATGGTAATACAAAATAAATAATCTTACTTACACACTCTGGTTGACCAAAAGAGTTATTGGGAAGTTCACAATGTCAGATATGGACATGAAAGGTATGAACTGGGAAAGGTCCACAAATATCTGAGGTGTCAATAATGTAAACTTCTGAATCACCATTGAAGTTAAGGTCTCTAAATCCCTTTCATCGGGACGGGTCATCTAGAGAGAGGGGAAAATGTAATCAGAAAGTGATGGAGTCTTTGCTAAAATGTTAACACAATTGTTGGAGAAAATTAAAGTCACAGTTTATCATATCTGTCAAAATTTCTTTCCAAAACTCCTTACCCTTCTAGCTACAATGAACGATTTATAAAAATATATTAATGATGTGTTCTCACCTGAATTCTTGGCCAAGATCGATGCATCAATGAGATGAAACGTTCTACTGCATCATTCTCTGCTGATAACAGGACATTCTGGAAACCTCTAGGCATTTGCAGATATTCCTGCCATGAGGATGTGCCATGCCAATAATAACCAAGAGGAAAAATCAAAAGAAATATGCCAGAAAAACAATTGGAACAGTATATTGTTTCTTTTTACCAATATTTGGGAACGTTTAGCCATATGCCTTCATGTCTATTCTCTAAACTGCATAGTATTTACAGCATAAGGGTCCAAGCAAGAGAAACTTACAAAGAGCTTCTCCAATGGCTTGCTAGCAAATCCATCACCAATGTTCAGTATTTAGTAGATTATCAACATCTAGCCATTCTGAAGAATAGGGCACTGATAGACCTTTCTTGTACCTCTGTATGCCAAGTCAAGTGTACATCTAATCATGGCATGATATACTGGATGCTGTAATACACAGTGGAGTGGAGCACAGTTCTGTGCTGGAGCACTGCATGGCTCTACAGGACGAAATGTGTCACCATAAACCCTACATTAGGGAGTACCTACGCATTGGAACAACGCAGTCAACACAACAAAAAAAAGGTAAAGAGCGGCAAAATCAGGTGATATCAAGGAATTCTACAATTGTACTTGAGCTTAATTTTTTTGAGCAAGTGACAGGTCCTTAACTACAATGGTTCCTTAAATGAGCAGAAGTATCTAGGTACAATACCTGGAGGAGTATTTCAAGTGCAGTAGCATTTTCCTCCTTTTGGATGAGGTCCCATAGCACAGGCTGTCAGACAAAATAAAAACATTAACATATTCTACGTTCACCTATTTTCTTTTAAAATGTCTCCAAAATGCCACTTGATTAATAATTTCTTGATGTGAATTAGATTTAAGAGCAAACCTCCTAGATATTCAGACATAGCTTTGGGGATGCAATTATGTAGGGGGGAGGGCATTTATGTACATTTTATTCTAAGTACATTATTTCAAAGTGCCTTGCAGTTAAACATTGCAGTTAGACAGGGCATGAGACAGGTGAGACATTTATAGAATCCTATTCCCAGTACATTTGGATGGCATCAAATATTCACCATATGCATTTGTATAATATATTATACTAGCTATTGAACCCGTTTTACGCCCGGGTGGCGAGCATTTATATTGGTATATGGTCTCCATCCTGGTATGTGCTGCTCCCATCTTGCTCTCCCATCCTGTCATGTGCTGCTCCATCCTGCACCCCCATCCTGTCATGTGCTGCTCCACCGTGTCATGTGCTGCTCCATCCTGCATCCCCATCCTGTCATGTGCTGCTCCACCGTGTCATGTGCTGCTCCATCCTGCGCCCCATCCTGTCATGTGCTGCTCCACCGTGTCATGTGCTGCTCCATCCTGCATCCCCATCCTGTCATGTGCTCCCATCCTGCGCCCCCATCCTATCACGTGCTGCTCCATCCTGCGCCCCCATCATTGCGGGCGGCTGTGCGGAGTGCGGGCGGCTGTGCTGAGTGCGGGCGGCTGTGCTGAGTGCGGGCGGCTGTGCTGAGTGCGGGCGGCTGTGCTGAGTGCGGGCGGCTGTGGGTGGCTGTGCTGGGTGCGGTGGCTGTGCTGGGCGGCTGTGGGCGGCTGTGCTGGGTGCAGCGGCTGTGCTGGGTGTGGCGGCTGTGCGTGGCTGTGCTGGGTGCGGCGGCTGTGCTGGGTGCGGCGGCTGTGGGTGGCTGTGCGTGGCTGTGCTGGGTGCAGCGGCTGTGCGTGGCTCTAGGCGGCTGTGCGTGGCTGTGGGCGGCTGTGCGTGGCTGTGCTGGGTGCGGCGGCTGTGGACGGCTGTGCTGGGTGCGGTGGCTGTGCTGGGTGCGGCGGCTGTGCGTGGCTGTGCTGGGTGCAGCGGCTGTGCTGGGTGCGGCGGCTGTGCTGGGTGCTGCGGCTGTGCGTGGCTGTAGGCGGCTGTGCGTGGCTGTAGGCGGCTGTGTGTGGCTGTGGGCGGCTGTGCTGGGTGCGGTGGCTGTGCTGAGTGCGGGCGGCTGTATGTGGCGCGGCTGTGCATGGCTGTGCTGGGTGCGGGCGGCTGTGGGTGGCTGTGCTGGGTGCGGCGGCTGTGGACGGCTGTGCTGGGTGCGGCGGCTGTGCTGGGTGTGGCGGCTGTGCGTGGCTGTAGGCGGCTGTGTGTGGCTGTAGGCGGCTGTGCGTGGCTGTGCTGGGTGCGGCGGCTGTGGACGGCTGTGCTGGGTGCGGTGGCTGTGCTGGGTGCGGCGGCTGTGTGTGGCTGTGGGCGGCTGTGTGTGGCTGTGCGTGGCTGTGCTGGGTGCGGCGGCTGTGCTCGGTGCGGCGGCTGTGCTGGGTGCGGCGGCTGTGCGTGGCTGTGCTGGGTGCGGTGGCTGTGGTGGGTGCGGCGGCTGTGGGTGGCTGTGCTGGGTGCGGCGGCTGTACTGGGTGCGGCGGCTGTGGGCGGCTGTGTGTGGCTGTGGGCGGCTGTGCGTGGCTGTGGGCGGCTGTGCGTGGCTGTGCTGGGTGCGGCGGCTGTGGATGGCTGTGCTGAGTGCGGCGGCTGTGCTGGGTGCGGCGGCTGTGGGCGGCTGTGCGTGGCTGTGCTGGGTGCGGCGGCTGTGCTGGGTGCGGCGGCTGTGCTGGGTGCGGCGGCTGTGCGTGGCTGTGGGCGGCTGTGCTGGGTGCGGCGGCTGTGCTGGGTGCGGCGGCTGTGTGTGGCTGTGCTGGGTGCGGCGGCTGTGCTGGGTGCGGTGGCTGTGCGTGGCTGTAGGCGCCTGTGAGTGGCTGTGGGCGGCTGTGTGTGGCTGTGCTGGGTGCAGCGGCTGTTCGTGGCTGTAGGCGGCTGTGCTGGGTGCGGCGGCTGTGCGTGGCTGTGCTGGGTGCGGTGGCTGTGGTGGGTGCGGCGGCTGTGGGTGGCTGTGCGTGGCTGTGCTGGGTGCGGCGGCTGTACTGGGTGCGGCGGCTGTGTGTGGCTGTGGGCGGCTGTGCGTGGCTGTGGGCGGCTGTGCGTGGTGTTGTGGATTCTGTTTTTGGGCTCCCTCTGGTGGTTACAGCTGGTACTGGGTGACTTTGGTGGATTGCTGTCTCTGGTTTCCACCTGTCCATCAGAGGCTGGGTGTTTCCTATTTAACCTGGCTTTCCTGTCATTCCCTTGCCGGCTATCAATGTATCAGTGTGTCTCTGTTACTTTTGCTACCTGCTCCTAGGCCTTCAAGACAAGCTAAGTCTGGATTTCCCTGTTTCATGTTTGCTTTCATGTTTTTAGTCCAGCTTGCAGATATGTAATTCTCTGCTGCTGGTTGCTCTAGTGGGCTGAAATTACCACTCATGTACCATGAGTTGGCACATGAGTTCAAGTAATTTCAGGATGGTATTTTGAAGGGTTTTAAGCTGACCGCGCAGTTCACCTTTTGTATCCTCTGCTATCTAGCTTAAGCGGGCCTCATTTTGCTGAATCTGTTTTCATAACTACGTTTGTGCCTTCCTCTCATTTCACCGTCATTATATGTGGGGGGCTGCTGTTTCTGTGGGAATATTTCTCTGGAGGCAAGATGGGTCTGTGATTCTTCTGATAGGGGTGGCTGGATCTCCGGCTGGCGCGAGACGTCTAGAGTCCCCCCAGGAACGTTCCCCGGCTGCTGTTAGTTGAGTGTTGAGGTTCAGGATCGCGGTCAGCTCAGGTTCCATCACCCTAGAGCTCGTCCTGTTTTTGCCCGTGTTATGTGTTTAATTCCCTGCCATTGGGAACATGACAGCGTGGCTGTGCTGGGTGCGGCGGCTGTGCTGGGTGCGGCGGCTGTGCGTGGCTGTGGTGGGTGCGGTGGCTGTGGACGTAAGTGGCATAAGTAACAAATAGCTGTGGCATGAAGTGCCACAGCCTCATGGCACAGCAGTTTGTTACTTGCGGAGGGTGAGTATACTTACCTGTCCCGTTCCACCGACGCCATTCCGGGCCATGAATATCCCCCTGCTCCCGGAATCGGCGCCTGCGCAGTCCGCGCTTTCCGGCGCCATTTTCTTGAAGACACATTGCAGTGTGTCTTCAAGAAAATGGCGCCGGAAAGCGCGGACTGTGCAGGCGCCTTTTCCGGCACCAGGAGGACAGATTTTCTGTGTCCTCCTGGTGCCGGAAAAGGCGCCTGCGCAGTCCGCGCTTTCCGGCGCCATTTTCTTGAAGACACACTGCAATGTGTCTTCAAGAAAATGGCGCCGGAAAGCGTGGACTGCGCAGTCGCCGATTCCGGGAGCAGGGGGATATTATTCATGGCCCGGAATGGCGTCGGTGGAACGGGACAGGTAAGTATACTCACCCTCCGCCTCCTGGCTCGTCCCTGTTTCTCTGTTGGAGATCGCGGTGTGCGTTCAGCGCTTACGCATACCGCGATCTCCTGGGAGCGTCGCTCTGTGGGGTCCAGACTGCGCCGGCGCTTGCGCTTGCGCAGTCTATAAAGGCTTCGGACAGAGTGACGCTCCCAGCGTTATATTATAGATCCTGGCTGTTGCATTCACTCATATAAACCGTCTTTGCACTAACTCTTTACACTCCATCTTTATCAGCCTGTGTCCTTTCCTCTCCTATGTACAGCACTCCCTCTCTTTTCACATTGTTAAATTGCACAGATCCATTCTGTCCCACCATCCAACACAAGAGATGCTCTCACAAATCACTTAACCATCTACTCACTCTTTCTATCCTCCTTCTCCTAGTCGCAGGAGATATCTCTCCCAACCCTGGCCCCTCATGTTATAGTAAGTCAAACCCCTCAACTGCTGCACTCAGAAACCTCTCAAATCTCATTAATATGCCCTGCATGCCTTCTGTCTCTTTTAATTGTGCCCTTTGGAATTCTTGCTCAGTGTTTATTAAACTCTCCTTCATCCATGACTTCTTCCTTTCTGATTCTCTTAACCTTCTGGCTCTTACTGAAACCTGGATCCAGCAGTCAGACACCATCGCTCCTGCTCTTTCATATGGTGGACTACACATTTCTCATACCCCAAGATCGGACAACAGAGCAGGTGAAGGTGTTGGTCTGCGCCTATCACCCAAATGTACCTTTCAGGTTATCCCTCAAGTACCCTGACATATCTTCCCTTCTTTTGAGGTCCATGCTGTCAGACTCTACATCCTTTTATCCATACGAGTGGCAATTGTTTATCGTCCTCTGAGCCCCTCCCATCAGGTCCTGGATTATTTTGCCACCTGGCTTCCACATTTTCTCTCCTGTGACATCCCCACCCTCATGTCTGAGGATGTTAAAGTCTCATGGGAGACTTTATCATCACTGCTTTTCCCCTCTCCCCATCTGCTACTCACCTTTTATCTCTAACCTCTTCCTTCGGCCTTTCACAGCTTACTAACTCTCCTATGCATGAATACGGAAAATTCCTCGACTTGGTCTTCTCCCGGCTTTGCTCAGTGTATGATTTTACCAACTCCCCTTTCCCGCTCTCTGACCACAACCTTCTTTTGTTCTCTGTCAAGAACTGCCATCCCGCTCAGGTCACCCCCACTTTCCACACTTTTAGAAATATACAGGCCATTAACACCCAAAAACTTGTGAATAGTTTGCAGTCATCATTGGCCCCAATCTGCTCCCTCTTATGTCCTGACTCTGCACTCAAACATTATTATGAAACACTGCAAAATGCCCTGGATGAAACTGCAACACCTATACATAGAACAACTCAGCACAGACGGCAACAAACCTGGCATACGCTGCAAACACATTTCCTACAGCGGTGCTCCAGGTGTGCCAAATGTCTATGTAGAAAATCCAATCTTTCCGAAGATTTCATCCATTATAAGTAGTGTTGAGCATTCCGATACCGCAAGTATCGGGTATCGGCCGATACTTGCGGTATCGGAATTCCGATACCGAGTTCCGATATTTTTGTGATATCGGAAATCGGAATCGGAAGTTCCCAGTGTATGGTTCCCAGGGTCTGGAGGAGAGGAGACTCTCCTTCAGGCCCTGGGATCCATATTCATGTAAAAAATAAAGAATTAAAATAAAAAATATGGATATACTCACCCCTCCGGCGGCCCCTGGACCTTACCGAATGTAACCGGCAGCCTCCGTTCCTAAGAATGAGGAGTTTAGGACCTGCGATGACGTCGCGGCTTGTGATTGGTCGCGTGAGCGGTCACATGAGTGGTCACGTGACCAATCACAAGCCGCGACATCATCGAAGGTCCTAAACTCCTCACCCTTAGGAACGGAGGCTGCCGGTTACATTCGGTAAGGTCCAGGGGCCGCCGGAGGGGTGAGTATATCCATATTTTTTATTTTAATTCTTTATTTTTTACATGAATATGGATCCCAGGGCCTGAAGGAGAGTTTCCTCTCCTTCAGACCCTGGGAACTATCCAGGATAGCTTCCGATACTTGTGTCCCATTGACTTGCATTGGTATCGGGTATCGGTATCAGCGATATCCGATATTTTTCGGATATCGGCCGATACCCTCCGATACTGATACCTTTGAGTATCGGAAGGTATCGCTCAACACTAATTATAAGTTTATGCTTAAAACATACAACTCTGCCCTTCACCTCTCCAAACAAACCTATTTCAACATCCTCATCCTCACTATCCAATAACTCTAAACGTCTCTTTGACACTTTTCACTCCCTACTCAACCCAAGAGTGCAGGCCCCAACCACGGTTCTCTGTGATAATTGTTATGACCCCAATGGCGAGGGTCTCAGAGGAACGTGGAAGTCTGCAGAATACAAAAATCCAGCTCATAGGGCAGTGGTAACTGGGTTGACCATATATCTACTCCTAACGCCAACACTAGAAGTAGCCGGGGATCATTCCTACGTTGATTCTAGATGACACGCGCCAGCCGGAGAATCTAGCTACCCCTAGTAGAGGAAAACAAAGACCTTTCTTGCCTCCAGAGAAGGGGACCCCAAAGCTGGATAGAAGCCCCCCACAAATAATGACGGTGAGGTAAGAGGAAATGACAAACACAGAAATGAATCAGGTTTAGCACAGAGAGGCCCGCTTACTGATAGCAGAATAAAGAAAGGTAACTTATATGGTCAACAAAAACCCTATCAAAATCCACACTGGAAATTCAAGAACCCCCGAACCGTCTAACGGTCCGGGGGGAGAACACCAGCCCCCCTAGAGCTTCCAGCAAAGGTCAGGATATAGATTTGGAACAAGCTGGACAAAAATACAAAACCAAAACAAATAGCAAAAAGCCAAAGGCAGACTTAGCTGATATAACTGGAACCAGGATCAGTAGACAAGAGCACAGAAGACTAGCTCTGATAACTACGTTGCCAGGCATAGAACTGAAGGTCCAGGGAGCTTATATAGCAACACCCCTAACTAACGACCCAGGTGCGGATAAAAGGAATGACAGAAAAACCAGAGTCAAAAAAATAGTAACCACTAGAGGGAGCAAAAAGCAAATTCACAACAGTACCCCCCCCTTAGTGAGGGGTCACCGAACCCTCACCACGACCACCAGGGCGATCAGGATGAGCGGCATGAAAGGCACGGACTAAATCGGCCGCATGAACATCAGAGGCGACCACCCAGGAATTATCCTCCTGACCATAGCCCTTCCACTTGACCAGGTACTGAAGCCTCCGCCTGGAGAGGCGAGAATCCAAGATCTTCTCCACCACGTACTCCAACTCGCCCTCAACCAACACCGGAGCAGGAGGCTCAGCAGAAGGAACTACAGGCACAATGTACCGCCGCAACAAGGACCTATGAAATACATTGTGAATAGCAAACGACACAGGAAGATCCAGACGAAAAGATACAGGATTAAGGATTTCCAATATCTTGTAAGGCCCAATAAAACGAGGTTTAAATTTGGGAGAGGAGACCTTCATAGGAACAAAGCGGGAAGAAAGCCATACCAAATCCCCAACGCGTAGTCGGGGACCCACACCGCGGCGGCGGTTGGCAAAGCGCTGAGCCTTCTCCTGTGACAACTTCAAGTTGTCCACCACATGATTCCAGATCTGCTGTAACCTATCCACCACAGAATCCACCCCAGGACAGTCAGAAGGCTCCACATGACCCGAAGAAAAGCGAGGATGGAAACCAGAGTTGCAGAAAAAAGGCGAAACCAAGGTGGCGGAACTAGCCCGATTATTAAGGGCAAACTCAGCCAACGGCAAGAATGTCACCCAATCGTCCTGATCAGCAGAGACAAAACACCTCAAATAAGCCTCCAAAGTCTGATTGGTTCGCTCCGTCTGTCCATTAGTCTGAGGATGGAAAGCAGACGAAAACGACAAATCAATGCCCATCCTACTACAAAAGGATCGCCAGAACCTGGAAACGAACTGAGATCCTCTGTCTGACACAATATTCTCAGGGATGCCGTGCAAACGAACCACGTTCTGGAAAAACACAGGAACCAGATCGGAAGAGGAAGGCAGCTTAGGCAAAGGAACCAAATGGACCATCTTGGAGAAGCGATCACATATCACCCAGATAACGGACATGCCCTGAGATAGCGGAAGATCAGAAATGAAATCCATGGAGATATGTGTCCAAGGTCTCTTCGGGACAGGCAAGGGCAAGAGCAAACCGCTGGCACGAGAACAGCAAGGCTTAGCTCGAGCACAAGTCCCACAGGACTGCACAAATGACCGCACATCCCTTGACAAGGAAGGCCACCAAAAGGACCTGGCCACCAGATCTCTGGTGCCAAAAATTCCCGGGTGACCTGCCAACACCGAGGAATGAACCTCGGAAATGACTCTGCTGGTCCACTTATCCGGGACAAACAGTCTGTCAGGTGGACAAGACTCAGGCCTATCAGCCTGAAATCTCTGCAACACACGTCGCAGATCCGGAGAAATAGCTGACAAGATAACTCCATCTTTAAGAATACCAACAGGATCAGCGACTCCAGGAGCATCAGGCACAAAGCTCCTAGAAAGAGCATCGGCCTTCACATTCTTTGAACCTGGTAAATACGAGACAACAAAATCAAAGCGGGAGAAAAACAATGACCAGCGGGCCTGTCTCGGATTAAGGCGTTTAGCAGACTCGAGATACATCAGATTTTTGTGATCAGTCAAGACCACCACACGATGCTTAGCACCCTCGAGCCAATGACGCCACTCCTCAAATGCCCATTTCATGGCCAACAACTCCCGATTGCCCACATCATAATTTCGCTCGGCAGGCGAAAACTTCCTAGAGAAAAAGGCACAAGGTTTCATAACAGAGCAACCAGGGCCTCTCTGCGACAAAACGGCCCCTGCCCCAATCTCCGAAGCATCCACCTCAACCTGAAAGGGAAGTGAGACGTCAGGCTGGCACAAAACAGGCGCCGAAGTAAACCGGCGTTTCAACTCCTGGAAAGCCTCCACGGCAGCAGGAGCCCAGTTAGCTACATCGGAGCCCTTCTTGGTCATATCCGTCAAAGGTTTCACAATGCTAGAAAAATTAGCAATAAAACGACGGTAGAAGTTAGCGAAGCCCAAGAACTTCTGAAGACTCTTAACTGACGAGGGCTGAGTCCAATCAAGAATAGCTCGGACCTTGACTGGGTCCATCTCCACAGCAGAAGGGGAAAAAATGAACCCCAAAAAGGGAACCTTCTGTACACCAAAGAGACACTTTGAGCCCTTGACAAACAAAGAATTTTCACGCAAAATTTTAAAGACCAACCTGACCTGCTCCACATGCGAATCCCAATTATCAGAAAAAACCAAAATATCATCCAGATAAACAATCAAAAATTTATCCAGATACTTCCGGAAAATGTCATGCATAAAGGACTGAAAAACTGAAGGCGCATTGGAGAGCCCAAAAGGCATCACCAAGTACTCAAAATGACCTTCGGGCGTATTGAATGCGGTTTTCCATTCATCACCTTGCTTAATGCGCACAAGGTTGTACGCACCACGAAGGTCTATCTTGGTGAACCACTTGGCACCCTTAATCCGGGCAAACAAGTCAGACAACAGCGGTAAAGGATACTGAAATTTGACAGTGATCTTATTTCAAAGCCGATAATCAATACAAGGTCTCAAAGATCCGTCCTTTTTTGCCACAAAAAAGAATCCCGCACCAAGAGGGGAAGAAGACGGACGAATATGTCCTTTCTCCAGAGACTCCTTGATATATGAACGCATAGCGGTATGTTCAGGTACCGACAGATTAAACAGTCTTCCCTTAGGAAACTTACTGCCTGGGATCAAATCTATAGCACAGTCACAGTCCCTATGAGGAGGCAGTGCACTGGACTCAGACTCACTGAAGACATCCTGATAATCAGACAAATACTCCGGAACTTCCGAAGGCGTAGAAGAAGCAATAGACACAGGCAGGGAATCCCCATGAATACCACGACAGCCCCAACTTGAGACTGACATAGCCTTCCAGTCCAGGACTGGATTATGGGTCTGTAACCATGGCAGCCCTAAAACAACCAAATCATGCATTTTATGTAAAACCAGGAAACGTATCACCTCGCGGTGTTCAGGAGTCATGCACATGGTAACCTGTGTCCAATACTGCGGTTTATTTGCTGCCAATGGTGTAGCATCAATACCCCTAAGAGGAATAGGATTTTCTAATGGTTCAAGAGTAAAACCACAGCGCTTAGCAAATGAGAGATCCATGAGACTCAGGGCAGCACCTGAATCTACAAACGCCATGACAGGATAAGATGACAGTGAGCAAATCAAAGTTACAGACAGAATAAATTTAGGTTGCAAATTACCAACGGTGACAGGACTAACAACCTTAGCTATACGTTTAGAGCATGCTGAGATAACATGTGTAGAATCACCACAGTAGTAGCACAAGCCATTCCGGCGTCTATGAATTTTCCGCTCATTTCTAGTCAGGATTCTATCACATTGCATTAAATCAGGTGTCTGTTCAGACAACACCATGAGGGAATTTGCGGTTTTTCTATCACATTGCACCGAATTAGGTGTCTGTTCAGACAACACCATGAGGGAATTTGCGGTTTTGCGCTCCCGCAACCGCCGGTCAATTTGAATAGCCAGTGCCATAGTATCATTCAGACCTGTGGGAATGGGAAAACCCACCATAACATTCTTAATGGCTTCAGAAAGGCCATTTCTAAAATTAGCGGCCAGTGCACACTCGTTCCAATGTGTCAGCACGGACCATTTCCGAAATTTTTGGCAATACACTTCAGCCTCGTCCTGCCCCTGAGACATAGCCAGCAAGGCCTTTTCTGCCTGAATCTCAAGATTGGGTTCCTCATAAAGTAAACCGAGCGCCAGAAAAAACGCATCAAGATCAGCCAATGCCGGATCTCCTGGCGCCAGCGAAAAAGCCCAATCCTGAGGGTCGCCTCGTAAGAACGAAATAACAATTTTTACTTGCTGAGCAGAATCTCCAGATGAACAGGGTCTCAGGGACAAAAACAATTTACAATTATTCACGAAATTCCTAAACTTAAACCTGTCTCCGGAAAACAGTTCAGGAATCGGTATTTTAGGTTCTGACCTAGGATTTCTGATAACATAGTCTTGTATGCCCTGCACACGAGTAGCCAGCTGGTCCACACTTGTAATCAAGGTCTGGACATTCATGTCTGCAGCAAGCATAGCCACTCTGAGGTAAAGGGGAAGGAGAAAAAAAAAACTCAGAATCTTCTTTCTTATAATCCCTCTTCTGCAATGCATTAAACATTTAATACTGGCCTGGCAAACTGTTATGACCCCAATGGCGAGGGTCTCAGAGGAACGTGGAAGTCTGCAGAATACAAAAATCCAGCTCATAGGGCAGTGGTAACTGGGTTGACCATATATCTACTCCTAACGCCAACACTAGAAGTAGCCGGGGATCATTCCTACGTTGATTCTAGATGACACGCGCCAGCCGGAGAATCTAGCTACCCCTAGTAGAGGAAAACAAAGACCTTTCTTGCCTCCAGAGAAGGGGACCCCAAAGCTGGATAGAAGCCCCCCACAAATAATGACGGTGAGGTAAGAGGAAATGACAAACACAGAAATGAATCAGGTTTAGCACAGAGAGGCCCGCTTACTGATAGCAGAATAAAGAAAGGTAACTTATATGGTCAACAAAAACCCTATCAAAATCCACACTGGAAATTCAAGAACCCCCGAACCGTCTAACGGTCCGGGGGGAGAACACCAGCCCCCCTAGAGCTTCCAGCAAAGGTCAGGATATAGATTTGGAACAAGCTGGACAAAAATACAAAACCAAAACAAATAGCAAAAAGCCAAAGGCAGACTTAGCTGATATAACTGGAACCAGGATCAGTAGACAAGAGCACAGAAGACTAGCTCTGATAACTACGTTGCCAGGCATAGAACTGAAGGTCCAGGGAGCTTATATAGCAACACCCCTAACTAACGACCCAGGTGCGGATAAAAGGAATGACAGAAAAACCAGAGTCAAAAAACTAGTAACCACTAGAGGGAGCAAAAAGCAAATTCACAACAGATAATGATCTGGCCAACTATTTCAAAGAAAAAATGGACCATATCTGACAGGAAATTTTCTCCCAATCCCCTCATACCATGCACTGCCCTCCCTCCCCCACTGCATCTAGCTCACTATCTGACTTGGAACTTGTCACAGAAGAAGACGTAATCAGGCTCCTTGCATCTTCTCACCCTACTACTTGCACCAGTGACCCTATTCCATCACATCTTCTCCAGTCCATTTCCCCAGCTGTCACCACTCACCTAACAAAAGTATTCAACCTCTCCCTTTCTTCCGGTATCTTTCCCTCCTCATTTAAGCATGTCACCATACATCCATCACTTACAAAAACTATCCCTCAACCAAAACTGTGCTGCTAGCTATAGTTCAGCACGGCTGGGAACACAGCCTCAGTGACCGAAGGTAACCTCGATGACGTCACTGAGGCTGAGCTCGCAGCAGATCAGTGACCAGTAGTTCTCAGTCTGGACAGTCACATTTTGGAACCGTCCAGGCTGAAAACTATTTCTCCCCCAGAAATGGATAATGGAGTGGAACAGAAAGACCGACAGGTGAGGGATAGTGTTAATTTTTTTTTAAGTTTTATTACAGGAGAATGAGGGCTTCTGTGGAATAGGTGTTATTTGAGTATAACTGTGTTTGTTATTTTTAAATAAAAAAGGAAAACTGTGTTTTGTTTTATTTCTAATAAAGGACTTTATTCTGGCTGTGTCTTTATTTACCATGTAAGTAAAGGATTGGTAATGCATAGGTGTCTATTAGATGTCTCTCCATTACTAAGCCATGGGCTTGATGTCACCTGACAATACAAAGGTGACATCAACCCCACAAACATTGACCCCACTTGCCACCGCTACAGGGCAAGTGGGAAGAGCCAGGTAAAGCACCAGTATTAGTGCATCTAATAGATGTGCCTTTTCTGGGTAGCTGCGGGCTGCTATTTTTAGGCTGGGGGGGCAATATCCATGGCCCCTTACCAGCATGAGAATACCGAGCCCCCTGCTGTCTGCTTTAGCAAGGCTGGCTGTCAAAAATGGGGGGGACCCCAAGCCAGTTTTTAAAATTATTTATTTAAATACTTAAAAAATATGGTGTGGCAACCCCTCTATTCTTGGTAAGTAGCCTTGCTGAAGCTGACAGCTGAGGGTTGCAACCCCCAGCTGTGAGTTTTGCCTGGCTGGTTAACAAAAATACAGGGGAACCCACTCCTTTTTTTTTAAATTATTTATTTACAGAGCAGGAGCCGGATAATGAATACTCTCATCAGCTGCTCCTGCTCTCGCCGTTATTAGTGGCAGCAGGTGTCGGATGTTGGGAGCAATTGTCCCATCAGCTGACACCAGGGACCGGAGGTGAACTTTATACCTCCAATTACAGCTGAGCTCTCAGGCTGTCTTTTGACAGCGTGAGAACCACAGTTCTCTGACCGGTGGGGATGATTTGACCATCGATGAGAAGCAGTGTTTGCCGCGCTGTCATGCATATAACAGGATGACAAACACCCAGTGTTCGGGCAGCCGAACTCGAACAGTAACACAAACTTCCTGGTCAAGTCCGTGTTCGGTGTCTGTGCCTGAACAGTAGTTGTTCAGAATGGACACTCAACTTTACTGTTCGGGTTCCCCCATCTCTACTCTGAAGCACACAAGACGTCATTTTATGAAAACTTTATAGGGTGAGTATTAAACAACCACTGAGCGGATCCCTTCACTTCAGGTATCATATTAATCAGCATCACAGTGTTATTATGGCCATGCCATTAGTTTATAGGACTCAATCCTGCCGACAGGTTCTCTTTAAGTAAAAACCTAATAATCATTGTATAAAATTAAAAACTAAAAAAATGTTTATGTCTAAAGACATGATTCTTATAAATAGTCCTTTTAATAAAACAAATCTGTTAGACAGAAAAAGTACGTACACTAGGGATTTTTGACTAAGCATATGGACAAGAAATAGAGATGTTACCAACAATTCACATTCTGCAAGTCAAAAACTAATAGTCAACATCTCTAATGTTTTACCACCTTTATACATCTGTTCCTCCAAGTAACTTGAACTATCATAATGATAATAATAAAAAAATATATATTTTTTATAGATAAGCGATTATGTAATTAATCTCTGTGTGAGAAAACAAGTAAGGCATTGTAATTCATAAAAGTAATGTTTGGACATAGTTATTAAACTGAAAAGATAACTTACGCTAAAGCAGCTCAGGAGATCTTCTTTGTCAGATACACTGTTCTCATTTTCTAGATACAATTCGACAGTCTGCAGGATGCTCATTGAGGAGTTCATCTTGAAAGAAGTCCAGAAAGAGCTATTATCCAGCAGGCTAGAGAGGAGAATGGCCTCTCCAAGTCTATCCCTCGCTTCCTTACCTATCTGATCCGAGTCTGAGAGAGAGAAGAGAAAATCCAGCATCTTAAGGAGATACTGTACATTTGAAGCCCAGCCATGGGATTCACTGTCACACTGGGAAAGCTGAGAAACCAGACCTAAGATGTAGGAAATGGGATTTTTGCACAGTTGTGAGGAATCAAAGCTTGAGGACACTGGGAGAACATCTGCAAGTCTCTGAAGGAAACATTTGCCATCAAATGAAATGTTTTTCCAACACTGATCCACAATCCAGGGATGAAATGGTTTAAGGGCAAAATACAGAGTGGCATTTCGGCACACAAGATCCATAAAATCTTGGATATTTATCCCTTTACATTCTTCGACCAAAGTAACATTGCTGAAATTGTTGCTGTCCCATGCTTTGT
The DNA here is from genome assembly GCF_051348905.1 of Ranitomeya variabilis. Taxonomy (NCBI): domain Eukaryota; kingdom Metazoa; phylum Chordata; class Amphibia; order Anura; family Dendrobatidae; genus Ranitomeya; species Ranitomeya variabilis. Next base: position 178,896,512 of record NC_135236.1, on the reverse strand, counting down.
AATTGCAAGTAGTTATATTTATCATATTTGATTTTATCATGTGTCTGTTACAAAGTCCGGACACCCATGCTTTACTGTCTTCCGACATGCCAGACAGTGAGTCATTGCTGCACAGTTTCTCCATCATGATTGTTTTATTTTCAAATAGACATGTTTTCAAAGACTTGGGGTTCATGGATATTCCCTGCCACACATCTGAACACCGGATGTTTTTCCTCTTTAACCTCGTCACCTCAGAGCTATTGTACACATTAGTACATAGGTCAACCATTAGTGGTGATTCTTGGTTGTGTATTGGAAAAGAGGTGTTTTTGCAAACAGTGATATTAAATTCAATTGGGAAATATTCCCTGCACACCCATACCCAAAAAGAATCTTCTTCCATAGATGTCAGGTACCAAGCTGCATCGGAGCAGGCAACCTGTAGATCATATAAGGTGTCTACAGAGTATCCTGTGGCATTATACACATTACAATACAGAAACACTGTGAAGTTGGAGACACCTGGCAGTCCTGGGATTGTGTCATTGCATACAGCCTCTAATACTTCAGTATAAGACGGCGTTTCTTCCGAAAAATCAGTCTGTGACCTCTTGGTAATATTATGTGCTGAATCTAGATTTTTTTCGGCAGGCTTACTGCATGTCAGGATTGGAGGACTTGATGGGAAACTTGTTGATGTAAAACCAAGAGACTGGGTGTTCCAAGTAATATTGTGTTTTATGCCCCTGTGTAAAAAAAGGCAAAATAGGTAGAGTTGAGTGAAAAGATTTTCAGCACACGGGTCCATTAGCCACATCGGTTGTCTGTGGATGCAGGATTGGAGCCCTGAGAACATCCCCCTACATACCCGCATTCCCTGTGTCTCCACTGATTAGTAGGTCTGGTGCAATGCCATCACTGCTATGTGACTAATCAATGGTGTCAAGTCTGGTCGACTAATTGAAGAAAGCACAGAGGATGCCAGCAGGTAGGAGGAGGTTTTCAAGACACTGGTTCAGAGGCCCTCTAATACCGACATGGCTGCTGGACCAAGGTCCAGCAAATCTTTTGATCATTTTTTATGGATCTGTTCCTTAAGAGGTTGTCCAGTTTAGGCAACCCATATAATCAAATAGCTTTAGGGAATTCTAAGTTCTTGATGGTATGTAGAGGGGTAACAAACACCATCTCTTACTCTGCAACATTTGTCCTTCATTAGACAGGCACCCTATTCATTTGAATAGGCCACTAAGGCGCATGCCCAATACCTGCTGATATTTTTCTGTGCATGAGTTCTGTCATGCACATCTTGATGAAACGTCACCAGCAACGTCAGTGGAGCTGGAAAATCCTATCAATGCTTGCTTCTCATAAATTGTTGAGATCAGATTATCATGCTAAAAGTGTTTAAACCCTTAGACCATAATTCTTACAGAAGCTGTACCAAAAACTACAACTGCCTCCATGACCTGTAATACAATTTAAAGGGGTATTCCTAGTTCCAAGATCCTATCAAAATATTTAGTAGGTGTAATAATAATATTAGCAACTACCACTAATTAGAAATGTAGTATAGTTTCTTTATGTCTCTGTCATTATGTGCAGGGCATTGCAGGACCTTAGGTATCCATGGTTAGGACCACTAGCAATTGGCTAACTGTGACCATATCAGTGGTCGTAACCATGGATATGCAAGGTCCTCCAATGACTGCACATGAGGAAAGACATAACGAATCAGAAAAACTATATTACATTTCTAATTGGAGGTATTTGCTAATATTAATATTACAACTACTACATATTGAGATAGGATCTTAGAGATGGGAAAACCCTTAATGAGCAGTTTTTTGGAAGTTGTTTTTGTTGTGGTTTTTTAAATGCACTAAAAATACTCGTGTTAAGAAAGCCATAGATTTAAAAAACAAAGCCACATGTGTCTAGGTGAAATCTTGGGATATTTACTTGTGCTAAATTAAACTTTTTATTGGGGGGTACGATAGTACCGTGTTCCTTAACAGATCCAGAGAGGGAGGTTAGCTAATAGCAACAAAATATTGTAAATTTATAATCAGCCATGTAGACCTTGAAGAACATCCTGAGGAACATTGCATAAAATCTCTTTTATATTTCGGAAGTGTTCTCTTTTCAACTTACCACAATAGTAACTGTTGCAGATTACCTGTGAAATTAAGAAAATGTTGTCTTTAAGCTTCTGATTTTGACAAACAGCAGAACTGGGAATTATTCAGCTCTAATTTACATTCTTCTATAAATGACTCACCTACTGAGCATCTTCCATTCTGATCAGCGTGAGGTATTCCAATTACTGAAGACACCCTGTGCATTAATGTTCCTGCCATGCGGGAAACTTTCCGATTCAAGTTGTCATATACAGACTTTTCCATTTTTTTCATGAGACTGTACCGCAGGTCTTCTAATACTTCCCAAACAACATCCTCTGGAGCCATATCTGAGTCAGAAACTTTGGTTCCTTTTTCCTTTTCCCTGGAACGATATAATATTTCTAAGACATTTTGTACTTCCTCTTGCGCTGACCCAGGACTCGGTATACTGTAGTTGGAATTTTTTTCTTTTAAGGATTCGACAAGCATGCTAAAGGGCCTAAAATTCCCATGTGATGCAACAGAAGTCCCAGACTGTACATTCACTACTGGTCTCCAGTTATTGGCCTCAAATGGAAGCAGGAGCCTTGCAACCTGATCAGGAAGGAAACCACAGTTACGGTGACCCACAAGGGAACATAAAACTCCTTGAATTGTTGTACTAGTCTGACTAAGGGTACCTCCTAGGAAAGCTTGAAATAGTGTGTCCAGCAGCCCGCTGAGTATTTCCCAATTCTGACCTAAAAGCTGAACAGCATTCTGGCTGCTGCTAATCGATCTAAACATGTTCTGTATGAAGCTTAGCAGAACGCTCCAGTTTTGACTTCCTCTCAGAGAAACAAGAAAATCCTGAAGCTTTATAAGTGGCAGCGCTGAAGACCTCTCTGCTGGACCCTGGAGAAACTGATTAACTAAGTTACCCCATCTTTCAGCCTCTTGCTCATGAGGTTCCTGATTTTGCAAATATGTTGAAATATTGTGTAAGAATTCAGACAGACGGTTTTGTTTTGCTTTGTGTTTTGGAGAAATGAAGAATGATGGAGATTGGTCTTGTGTAGTCCACAAGGATTCAAACTTAAGAGCCATTTTATCCAGTAAAGCTTGTATATCCACAGCATTTAGTTTTGTCTTCAAATTAGACACAATGGAAGGAGGATGCCTCAATTTCAATTTCCAGATAGAAAGGATCTTTTCAAAATTGCTTCGTTCTAATACTTGGCTCTCTGTATTAGTCAAGAAGACAAACATACTTACTGTTATCTGCTTTATATACATCGTATACATATACCAATATATATCAGTAATACGTGCACACATTCCACTTGCAATAGTATACCTATATATTTGAGACATATCTGACCAGCTATGCTGTGTATTCATGGTAAAACAAAACCCATACATACTCAATAAAACACAAACACAATAGATGGAAGAAAATGGCTGTAATGTTTATTCAGAGTAACCAAGTGAGCTTTCTAACAAATAAATAAATTAATAGACAGAATAACCATAAATAAAACATCCAATCAACCAATCCATTCAGAGAGCTGGGCAATTTTCCCTCAAATGGAATGCCCTACATCTATGGAGCATCCGGCATAATTTTCCTCCTGATGAACCGTGAAAACGGGGAAACGCGTCGGGGAGATACCGACACACGCTAAGTGACCCTAATTATCTGTTCAGAGAATTTTTGTCTGACATGTATTTGGCAGTCTGGCTACTTATCCAATATATTGCTAATTGATTTTTGGACTATTACGGCCATCATCTCAGACTGTGTTGATTTAATATAGGGGACTATAGTGCATCTAGTGCGGTGTGTTTGGGTACGTTATTACATTATGTAGAGGTACCTATATAGGTCCAATTTATTATATATCTGGTCATTTACTGTTTTCTTCACCACTGCTCTTTACTATATTGTTTTCCCACCTGTAGTGTGAGGGATACTACAGGGGAGAGAGGGCTAGCCGACGTGTAGTGGGGGCACCAAAAAATCGATTCTTAGGGTGCCAACCCCCACAGCAAGGCAGGCGTGAGCAGTAGGTGTATCTAGGACCAGAATAGGTACATATGTTTGTGACCTATTGTCCATCCCTGTTATATCTAAATTAGTTTTTTATGGGTCAGGGTTTTAAATTTATTGCTAATAAAAATTTTGTTTTAAGGGATTATATGTACGCACATTTGAATTTGATTCCTGGATATATTGTGTTTTTGAGTACAATTTTCCCTCAAATAAAACATCACGACGAGGAAAAACAATAAAATTATATTCTTGGGGGAGGGAGGGTTGGATCTTCTCTTCTTCAAAATGATGAATGAGAGAAATAGCCCAGAAGTGGGCCTTATATAGAACAAATTCTCCCGTTTTTTTCAAATCCACTAATGAGATTACAGGAAAAATTCACCAACAGATGAGGTCATAGCTGGAAACAACCTGCTAGTGGATCTCCTCAGCTTACTGGGTTGACCTTTCACCCTGGCATGATAGCCATTACTAATAAAAAGCTATTAAAGACACGATGAACAAAGTTGATTAATTCCGGGTCTGTGTTACCATGAGATCTCACCCCTTTATTATTTTAATTTTTTTCAGGGGAGGTAGCACAAAACCCATACATACTCAATAAAAACACAAACACAATAGATGGAAGAAAATGGCCTTGATGTTTATTCAGGGTAACCAAATTAACTTTCTAATAAATAAATTAATTAATAGACAGAATAACCATAAATAAAACCTCCAATCAACCAATCCACCCAGAGAGCTGGGCGATTTTCCAAAATGCCATGACTGAAAGAGACATGGCCCCCTAAAACACGGCAGCAAGTTTTCAACCATTGATTGGAAATCCAAATAAAAAATGATGTCCAATCCAATATCTGAAAGGTGAACCATGTCACACCTATAAATTCCCAGGATAAAGCCTTCTAGATCCACGTGTCTAAAAGAAAAACCGTTAACCAAAGGCATGAAGCTCTCCATTTCCTTATTAACCCTTCTCTGAATTTTCTCTAAGAACGATAATTTACTCCTAGACCATAGTAATCTAGGAACGATCTCAGAAAAAAACAAAACCAGAATGAGGGAACTCAAACTTAAAACTAGAAAAATCCTTCCTCATTATAGCTAATAAATCAAGAGTTTTGATTTTACCGAGGTCCTTCCCACCCAGGTGAAAAATAATAAGATCGGGATAAGGAAAGCAAATAGCTAAATTCTTGAGTTCCGTGACTAAATTTATCCACTTCATTCCCCTTACACTGCGTCAAAAAATCTGAACTGAAGAGGAATTAAAGGACAAGTTCTCGGTATAGGACCTCTGGCTAGCTCTCTTCTGTGCCAAGAATATAAAAGAATGTCCAACAATCCAAACTACCAGGGGACCTGAAAGTGAATGTGAAAATTAATAATCATAGAGATCATGACGAACATAAACCTACGAGACTCCCATCTGCCTACCGTCATAATTTTGCCATCGCACAGACCCAACCTAGAAGCTTCCGTAGCTGCACCGATTTGAAAAGAATGGGATGTAATTTTAAGGCCTTCTTTTCCAAGGATACATAAACATTTTTTAAGAACGGCATTGAATTGGTAAATGGTAGCCGGTTCAATATCCATGTAAATAAATAAAAGGCCTATCACGTTAGGCCTCCTCTCCAATCATCTCTTTGTATTGGCATCTGGACAAATTACTGAGTCAGGAATAGAATTGAGTCTTACACTCGAGCCCCTACCCAATTGATCAGTTTTTGACTTCCTTATGAATAATGTTAAATAAAAATCTTTAAGTGAAACATCCGAAAACAATAACCTGGAGGGTTCGGATTGTTTTTGCTGAAACTAATTCACCTACTATAAGGGCTACAAAAAAGCTAAGCAAAAAGCTGAACTAAATAAACACATTTTGTCTAAATTATTGCACACCGTATTTAATGATTAACAGAGATCCTTCAATAAAGCAAAAGATATAGGGCGTCTAGCATCCGCCTTGTTGTTGCCTCTCTTAAAACCCTTTAAGAACTGCTTTATTGGGAATAAGCCGGTTAGAGGGGGTTTACTGATTAGCTTTATTGATCAAAAACTCAGCAAACTTCAGCCCTGAAATAGGAGAAGATACTGCACAGTTAAAATTGTTCAATAGGCAGAAATTAACCCACTGTTGCCATGCGGCAGAATAATCGGCCCATGATCTAACGGCTAGAGAATGTTACATGAAATGAGGAATCAACTCAAAATCATGTCCCAAACAAGCGGGGGGCAGGGTGTTGCTTCTTCATCAGCGTCTGGTGCCTGCTGGTGAAATACCAACCACTGGCGGTGACAAAGAAAATTAACATTTTTTTGCTCGTGCCCAATCTAGCCTTAAGCCAGATATTAAATTTCAAACAGTACAAAACTAGCTGTCTGACAATCCTAGACGCCCATATGTTTTGAGGAGAGGGTATTAATAGAAAAAATGAGGCTGAAAAGATTAGGATTCTAGAATCGCGCATAAGAGAGCCCCATAAGTGAATGCCTGCAAAAATTGAAAAAAGTTCTAGTACGACGGGATTTTTAGTTACGTGATCGGCTACCCAATTTTCTGGCCAATTATGAATGGACCAATGGGAGGAGAATAAGATTCCGTAACCTATGGACGCATGAGTCTATAAAATAAAAGGTAAAAAGTCTGCCAAAATAAATAGGCTCTGCCAGCAAGATCTACTGTTGAAAGTGGAAAGGAAATCTAGCCAGATTTTAATATCCTCTTTTAAATCTAAGCAGACTCTGATATGAGAACCAGGAGACGAAAGACCTTTTGTGGCGTCATAAAGGCGCCTACAAAAGGCACGGCATATAGGAATAATTAGTAAAGCAAAATTTAATAAGCCTAGTAGCGATTGAAGTTCCTTAAGAGTAATCTTTTTCTTGAATAAAAATCCCGATAACGCATTTCTTAATTTAAGAATCTTTTTTTCCGGAAGTCTGCATTCCATTTTAGATGAATCTAGGGTTATGCCCAGAAAGTCTAAAGAATGAGTTGGTAAAATCATTTTCTCCAGGGCAATTGGAATGCCAAAAATACTGACACATTGACATGAATTTATTCAATAAGTGCATGCAGTTCTGTGACCTGGGGGGCCGATAAAAAGAAAATCGTCGAGGTAATGTAGAATGCCTGAATAATGGGAATCCGATTCTATGACCCAATGCAAAAAGGAAGAAAAAGTTTAAAAATAAAAACAAAAGAGGGAATAACCCTTGGGGGCATGCATCTATCAAAGAAAAAACTATTATCAAAACAGAACCCTAAGGAATTAAAGCCATCTTGATGTACCGGGAGGAGTCTAAATACAGATTTAATATCCGTCTTGGACAGTAATGCATTTTGACCGAATTGTCTAAGTAAATCGACTGCCGAATCAAAAGAAGGAGTAGCTAACTGAACACAAAGATTTATCTACTTCCTCGTTTAGAGAAAGACCATGGGTGTAAGATAAATGATGCATTAAGCGGTAAGAGCCTGGATCCTTTTTAGGGACAATACCCAGAGGGGAGATACAAAAATCCGGAAAGGTTGGAGAATGAAAGGGACCTAGTTCCAACTCTTTGTAAATTTTTTTCCCTTGCTATATCAGGGTATCTCAACAGGGAGAGTAAATTATTAACCAATTTGAAACCCATCCCTCTAAGGGGGGATATAAAAACCTTGAGAAAAACCCTAATATAGCAAATCCCTACTCTCCTGATCTGGATACCTGTCTAGTCATGCTACTTTTTTCCAATTTCACTGGTGTCAGAGCTTTTGAAATTAAATTCTCTAATTGAAGACTGTTGTGTGTTCTGTTTTCTAAAGCATTTAGCCATGGGGTGCAAACCCCCGCAGAATGAACATTCTTGGCGAAACCTGCAATTATTGAGCCATTTGCAAGACGTTTCATTAAACGCAACGCAAACGCCCTTCCTACTAAAATTGTTAGCATGTTGCTTTACCAAAGAGTGTCACTGCGGGAGCATTAAATTGAAAAAAGGGCCAATGTCTTTTACACCCCAGGTAATGTTTGGATGGACAGACAGTTTTTGTCTGAAAGCCTCGTCATAACTAAGCCAGGACATGCCTCCAAAGTTACGATAGGCTTCCAAAATTATGTCGACATGTTGTAAAAGCCCACTACATAAATGTTAGGTGCTGGGATTCTCCCACTGCATAGGGTAGATCCCAAGCCTTATCTGCCTCTGTGGTCTTTCATTCTGCTTCGGCTGCAGTGGGAGCTGCTCAGCAAAGACATCAGTCTCAGCGTCTTGCCCAGACTCATGCAGTTCGTTTGATTACTGTGGGCTCTCCAGCCAAAGCTATAGTAACTAGCAATAGGCAGTGGCGAGCAGGCGTTCCAGAGTCTAAGTCCAGAAATCACTCTACTAAGCATGCTCGTGAAGTGGCGACCTCTCATTGGTGGTTGGTAGTCAGCTGCTCGGGTGATGTGGCAGTTCCAGATTGGTCCATGAGCAAGGTTGTGTCTGACTGGACTTGAACAGGAACGTGTAAAGGTTTCCTGGAGCACGCGTTGGCACGCTAAGATCATTTATGCCTTGTATGTTGGTGGATACGTTACCACTCTGTGTGTGCACGTGTGCCACTTCTAGCATGGTGATTGTGTGTCTAGGCAGCCAGTGTAGGGTGGGAACTCCCGCTTGGCTTAGCACCTGACTCCGGGCAGCTCAAGTCGTGTATGCGGTTAGCACAGCCGAGTGTCTGAGCGAGCACAACCACCAACTTAGACTTCCCTGGGATGTAGCTATTGGGACCCCAACTAGCGTCATTACTGCTTTACTCCTGTGACGTCTAACAGGGTAAAGCTCTGAGTGCTTTCTTCTTTGTACCGCTCTGTGGTGCAACAGAGCTAGGTACTTAGTGCTCTGTTCACACTGAGTGACCTTTAACTCGGTGTGTTCATAGTGCTAGCTCGTAGCTTCACTCCGCCATTGTTCACTAGCTGCAGTTTTCCATCACTGTGCAGTGGACCCTGGGATGCAATCGCACTTTATCATAATTTATATTTAGTGCGATCCGCGAACCCTAACTGTATCTTAGCACCAGGGTCTGGTTAGCAGTGGCGGATGATCAGCATTTACAGTGATACATCCAGCAGCTGGAGGGCAGGTTGTCCACTCTAGAGCACATGACTACAGCAGTGGATGCTACCGCAGTAGCGGCTCATGCAGGCAGTGAAGCTGTTTCCACTGCCACCTGTTTCGTCTCTCATGCACTTCCCTTGCCCGATAAGTTCTCGGGGGACAGCAAAGTCTGTCGGGGATTCGCAAACCAGTGCGCTATTCATTTGGAGCTACTGGCATCACATTTCCCTTCAGAGCGGGCTAAGGTGGGGTTTATGGTCTCTTTATTAACAGACTGTGGGCAATGACCATGTGGTGCAGAGCATCTCTCACTTTCTGAGCACTCTGAAACAGGTCCTCTTAGGACCTCGTGTTACCTCGTGCTAGGGTATTTTCTAAGTTAGAGCTACATGGTGCGTACAACTTAATACGTATTCAAGAAGGGGATGAATGGAAGACCGCGTTTAACACCCGGGATGGTCATTATGAGTATCTGGTAATGCCGTTCGGTCTCTGTAATGCTCCTGCCGTCTTCCAAAACTTTGCTAATGACATCTTTGTAAACACACCTTTAACTTGGTGTGTTTATAGTGCTAGTTTGCAGCTTCGCTCCGCCATTGTTCACTAGCTGCGGTTTTCCATCACTGCACGGTGGACCATGGGTTGTGATCACTCTTTATCATAATTTATAGTTAGTGTGATCCACGAACCCCAACAATAAGTTATGTAACTTTTCACAGCGAACATAAGAGTAAATGGAAAAGGCCTGGAGCCAATTATTAAAAGATCTAAGAGCTCTGCGCTTCCTGTTATCGTTATTTGGATTTATCCTCTCTTTTCAAATTTACCAAGCTCCATTTCCGTCTGTTTGCCGGGCGCGACCAATCAGCGAAGCGGTGTTTAAATCCCGCCTATACAGCATCAATAGTAAAAAGATATAATGTTAAAAACAATTAAAAAAATTAAAAATCGTGCTATTTTCACCTTCTGGCGGCCCCCGAAGCCTTCCCCATCCTCGCGATGCTCTCGGCAGCTCCGTTCCCAGTAATGCTTTGCGAAATGACCCCAGATGACGTAGGATCACGCAAGACCACTACATCATCATGGGTTATTGCCGCAAAGCATCACTGGGAACGGACCTGGCGAGAGCATCGCTAACTCCTGGGCTGGATCTGGGGGCCGCCGGAAGGTGAGTATATAACTATTTTTATTTTAATTATTTTTTTAACAGGGATATGGTGCCCACACTGCTATATACTACGTGGGCTGTGCTATATACTACGTGGGCTGTGTTATATACTCCGTGGCTGTGCTATATACTACGTGGCTGCTATATACTACATGGCTGTGATATACACTGGCTGTGTTATATACTACGTGGGCTGTGTTATATACTACGTGGCTGCTATATAGTACGTGGCTGTGCTATTCACTACGTGGGCTGTGCCTGTGCTATATACTACATAGCTGTGCTATACACTACGTGGCTGCTATATACTACGTGGGCTGTGCTATACACTATGTGGGCTGTGCCTGTGCTATATACTGCGTGGCTGTGTTATATACTACTTGGCTGTGCTATATGCTATGTGGGCTGTGTTATATGCTAAGTGGCTGTGCTATATACTATGTGGCTGTGTTATTTACTACGTGGCTGTGCTATATACTACGTGGGCTGTCATATGCTACGTGGCTGTGCTATATGCTATGTGGCTGTGTTATATGCTACGTGGCTGTGCTATATGCTACGTGGGCTGTGTTATATGCTACGTGGCTGTGCTATATGCTACATGGGCTGTGCTATATATGCTACGTGGGCTGTTATATGCTACATTTACGTTTAGTGAACAAGTTCTGTCATACATATTCTAGAATACCCGATGCGTTAGAATCGGGCCACCATCTACTATATGTATAAAGATATATTGAAGGGTAATCGTTAAGTGTTTTTTTTATCTTGCTTTGTTCTCAAGTTCCATGAAAGCTGAAGATCAGGTGAATGGAGTTGTATAATATCTCCTAATTTTGATGTTTTAGTTAATACATTTTTGATTTTGGATGCAAATGTATGCTTATATTTTTTAATTGATTCAAATAAAATAAAACTTAATATTTAAATTGTGGAATTTTGTGATCTCACAAGATAAAATCAATAACCAGATAAAAGAACATATATATAGAGTTTGTCAGAGAATTATTTTTATTTTTACCGTGACTTCTAAGTGGCAACATCATTATGACAATCCACAGGAAGAGTAGTTGTTTAGCCATATCCAACAAAGGTGGAAAGAAAAGGCTTCCTTATGGAACGTAGAATTTCATATCGCTGAACTTTCGCTTATAATAAACCAGGGGACATCCTCAGTGTAATATGCACATTTGGAAATAGGATCTGTAACATGACATGAAAGATCTGTCACCTGAGCATCAAAGACAAGTCTCTTTCCTAACCTATGCAGTTTCTGGAGTTACAACCATTATTTACACTCAGTCCTCCGGTTACACTTTCCACTAACAAGGCATGTGAAACAGAAGATGGAAAGTGTGCTCTTCCCCAATATATATAGTAAAGAAAAACCTGTACATATTACAAATTTACATTAGTATCAAGTGACAAAATGAGTTCACAAAGATCCCATACAAAGCTAAACTCACCAAGCATTGGAGGAACGCTAACCTCCACGGTACCATTGGTTTGAGCTTGGACCCAGGGCGCAGATACTATGAGCTGTGGTTGTCTGTTTGTATCATTCATAGACAGGGTACATGAAGCTAGGGGTGCTCTATTATTTTAAAATACTACCAGCCATTTGAGTTGCAATACCAGATATGGCAAATGGATAAGAGTGGCACTATTTCTGGATAAAAAAAACCATTTTTTTTTTAAATGTCAGGTGACAAACAGTATATTACAAAATGTGCTCCATTTTTGTTGTTCTAGAGGACTCCTTTGTAGATAAAGATTAGTGAACGTAAAAACAAAAATATCTTATTTACAATTCTACTCAAATTATCAAAAACTGTATTCACAAAGCAGGCAATTTCCCTACAAAGTACAAGGTCTGCCAATTTTACAATTACATTTTGTAACTATTTGTATATTGCTTTATTTTTCCTGTTGCAAAAGATCTAATAGAACATATTAGAGTCTCACATTTCAATAATAATCCTACAGAAACGTCAAGTATATTATTTATGAGAGAGATGGAAAGATATAGAATAGACAAGTACACAAACACATCAGATAAATTCTGTTATCCTTCATAATCTAATCATAATTTACGGTTAGTTACTGTACCTGGCCCAACAATTGCACAGGATAACAACTCAAATATTTTACACTGTTTTTTAAGACAGATTTTTACAATAAATATTTACAATCATTTGTTGAAAATTTGAAAAATTAAAAAAAAATTAATGAAAGTAACATTTTATTTTGCATGGAAATATGATCTAGTCATTTCTTTAGTAACTCACCTTCTATAGACTTGTTCATAAATGAACCCAGCTGTGCCCTTATTTCTAGTAATAAAAATGAATTCTCAACATTTTCTTATAGTAGAAGCTCAATGTCAGACTTCTCTCTCCATCACGCACTTGGTTCCTTCTGATCAGGTTACCTATGTTCAGTACCACTTGATGGCATAAGCTCCTGCCAAAACTGACCATGTTATAGAAAGAGGAGCAGTCCAGGAATATGTCAGGACAGGGAGGGGCAGGCTCTAGACCTTGTCAGTCATGCACTTGCCTGTCCTGAGAGTCACATATCTTCTTTTTTCCCCTCACGGTGACTTTACTGCATTATTTATACAAGAATAAGTCATTCCAAGCACAACTGTTCACCCCAAATGCCTAGAGGAAATTCAGCTGCTTAAAATAACCACATGTAAACTATTAGGATCAGCAATTCTGCTGGTGATAGGCACTTTAAATTGCTTGTCCACTACTAGGACAACCCCTTCTTAAACTAAATGTTCGGCCCGATAAATTAATAAAGCCTATACTCACCTGCCATGCCGGCTACGTTTCAGCGGTGTCGGTGCTCACAGTCTCGGGGCCTAGTACTATATGGTGGGACATGTAAATAGTATTGAATGTGCCTTGATGGAAATTGCTTTGTGAACTGGTGCACAGTCAAGCTAGAACAGAAAAGAGTCTTCCCCAAACTGTTCCCACGACGTTGGAAGCATACAATAGTCCAAAAATGTATTGGTGTGCTGAAGCATTTTTTATATGGTTTTCCCCACAAAGTGTATTTTAATCAATAGATCTTGGAATAAAATTAACTTCCACAATTGGATGTGTTAAAAAATGTTCCTGTGCTGAGATAATCTTATAAATGTGTCCCTGCTGTGTACTGTGTAATGGCTGTGTCTTAGGCTACTTTCACACTAGCGTCGTGCACTGCACGTCGCTATGCGACGTTGCAGCGCACTGATGCATAGTGTGGAAGAGCCGCACAACGGGGGCAGCGGATGCTGTTTTTCCACGCATCCGCTGCCCCATTCTGAGCTCCGGGGAGGAGGGGGCGGAGTTCTGGCCGTGCATGCGTGGTCGGAATTGCTGCACACAACGCACAAAAAAAGTTACATGTAACGTTTTTTTGTGCCGACGGTCCGACGCAACACGACGCAACCGTCGCACAACGGTTGCGACGTGTGGCAATGCTTCGCACTGCGTCGCTAATTCACTACTATGGAGAAAAAACGCATCCTGCAAGCACTTTTGGAGGATGCATTTTTTCTACAGAACGACGCATAGCGACGTGCAGTGCACGACGCTAAAGTGAAAGAGGCCTTACTGTGTTGGAACATGGCCCGGGGAGGAAGGAAAAGACTATACAGACATTACAGCACGGGATCACAGCTGATGCTCTCTGTGAGGTAAAACATTTCACTGTCTGTTTTAAAAAAATTTTACCCGTAAGAAAGAATCAGCTGTGATCCTATAATGGAATGTCTGTATACTCTTTTGCTTTCTCCTCTGTCCTGGAGATGAGGTATGTTCAGACCATGAACTGGAGCAGCTCTGCATGGTCAGACGCAGCCATTACACAGTACACAGCAGGGCCATATTTATAAAGTTATCTCAACACAGGATAATTTTTTTTAACACATCCAATTCTGGAAATTATTATTCCAACATCTATTGATTAAAAGGAACTTTGTTCATGGGACAACACGTTTAAAATTTTTCTTTACTGGAATAAGGTTCTTACGCCAACTCCTGAAAACCAACACCATATCATTATCCCACCTCCATTCAACTTTACAGTTGGCGCAATGCAGTCAGGCAGGTAATGTTCTCCTGGCATTCACAATACCCAAACTTGTCCATCCGGTTGCCAGATAGGGAAGTACAGTTCGTCTATTCACAACGCACATTTCCACTGCTCTAGAGTAAAAATTCAGCATGCTTTACACCACTCCATCTGACATGCGGCATTTGTGTTTGGTGGTGAAAGGAATGCATGTAGCTGCAGAGCCATAGAAACCTCTGCCATGATGCTCCAAGCTTTGGAAATGCTTGTAAAGGTAGACTGCATGGCTAAGAGATGGATTTTATACACCAGTGACAATGAGACTGGATGGAAAAACCTAAATTCAATTATTAAGACGTGTGCCCCAATACTTTTGATCCATTATATTAAAAGAAAATCAGAAATCTTGCAGTAGACACATTTCTGTTCTGTAAAGAGAAGTTTTCACATATCCCATTATCATTACAGGCAGGGCCGAGACAAGGTAATTTGCTGCCCTAGGCAGATGAAGCTGACTGCGCCTCAACCCACACCCCAAAGACCCCTCTGCACCCAAGTAAAGAAATAGGTCAGAGACTAAGGTAAAAGGACCCCTAAAGTATTCCCCTTTTTCACCAACAAATACCAGAAAAAGTAAAAAAAGTGATGTACTTTAGGGGTGAGGCTCAATAGGGCGTTTGTTTTTAAAGTAATATGTAGAATAATTCATTGTTTATGCACCATTTACACAATACAAGGGATAAATAGCGATATTCATCTCTGACTTCCTATATTTTATATGTCAGACCCAAGGATGGTCAGAGAAACTAATATAACTCAACTATAATGGGGGCCGTTTGGTTTCAATTAAAGTGTCCATCATTTGGCAGATGCCCTAATGGTAATTAAACAGACCCCATTATAGATAAAGGGATACGGATACGTAGGATTGCTTTTACAGAAGCACTCCTCCCATCAAAAATTTTACTCTCTCAATATATTGCAGTCATCATATTATATAGCACTTAAAATTTCAATTGATTATTTTGCCTTTCTACCCAGCCAATTCTTCCCTTTTTCATTACATCTATGACATCACATGATTAACCCCTTCATGACCGGAGGTATTTTCATTTTTGCGTTTTCGTTTTTTGCTCCCCTTCTTCCAAAAGCCATAACTTTTTTATTTTTAGGTCAAATTTGCCACATGAGGGCTTTTTTTTGTGTGGGACAAGTTGTAAGTTTTAACGACACTATTGGTTTTAACATATCTTGTACTGAAAAATGGGAAAAAATTCCAAGTGCGGCGAAATTGCAAAAAAAGTGCAATTCCACAATTTTTTGTTTTGCTTTTTTACTATGTTCACTAAATGCTAAAACTGACCTGCCATTATGAGTCTCCAGGTAATTAAGAGTTCATAGACACCAAATATATAGGTTCTTTTTTTCTCTAAGTGGTGAAAAAAATTCCAAAATTTGTTAAAAAAGATTACAAAAAATTGTGCCATTTTCCGATGCCAGTAGTATCTCCACTTTTCATGATCTCGGTTTGGGTGAGGCATTTCCACTGAAGTTGGATCAGCCTGTATCTTTATTTTCCACTTTGATTTTGAGCATCATTCCAACTCCAGACCTCCATGGGATATTAGTTGTGATTTACGTTGATCATTTTTATATTTTATTGTTCTCAACACATTTCACTATGTAATGAATAAAGATTTACAACTGGAATATTTCATTCAGTGATATCTAGGATTTTAGTGTTCCCTTTATTTTTTTGATAAGTGTATATGTGTATATACAGTACATATATATATATATATATATATATATATAGCCCCACACACACATGCATGTGGCCTCAGTGGAAATGCCTCAAGACAAGGAAATGATGCTCAGCAGTGTGTGTGGCCTCCACGTGCCTGTATGATCTACCTACAACGCCTGGGCATGCTCCTGATGAGGCGATGGATGGTCTCCTGAGGGATCTCCTCCCAGACCTGGACTAAAGCATCCGCCAACTCCTGGAAGTCTGTGGTGCAACGTGACGTTGGTGGATGGTGTGAGACATGATGTCCCAGATGTGTTCAATCGGATTCAGGTCTGGGGAATGGGCGGGCCAGTCCATAGCTTCAATGCCTTCATCTTGCAGGAACTGCTGACTAGAGATGAGCCACCTCCCTAGTGTTCGGGTTCGGTTCGGTTCGTCGAACAGGGAGATGTTCGCCGAACACCGTCGAACCCCATTGAAACCAATGGCAGGCAAACACAAACACATACAAACACATTGAAAACACATAGAAAACACCTTAAAAGGTGTCCAAAAGCTGTCAAACTGCTCAGAAGACACAACAAACACATGGAAAAGTCACAACAACACATAGTCATGCGAAAAGAAAAGAGGTGGAGGAGTAAAAGGAGGAGGAGACACAGATATAGGCATGTCATGCCCTTCTAAAGTTAAGAAAGGCCGGAGTAAAAATCTAAACTCACTCTACCAATACCCAGACGTCTTGACAAAAAAAAAAAAAAAAGAAATATCTTTAGGTAGAATGGCGGCGGGTCCATTCAGAACACTTTCCTTACAAGACGTAGTGGTACCCCGTTGGGAGTTGTGCCAAAAAATGAACCCAATACATTCAGACTAATCCACCATTTGTCATATCCAAGGGGCAAATCAGTAAACGACAACATCGACGCGGGAACCAAGTGCAGTACTATGTACTGTACCTCCTTTGATGAGGCAATCAGGTGGGTCAAGAAGTTGGGAAGGGGCACCCTAATGGCCAAAACAGACATTGAGGGGGCGTTCTGATTACTACCTGTGCCTCCGAATAGTGTCCTCCCATTGGGCTGCTTCTGAGAAGGAGCATACTACATAGATCGCTGATTGCCCATGGGGTGCTCCATATCCTGCTCACTATTTGAGACGTTTAGTTGCTTCCTCGAATGTGTCGTCATGGACGTTTGTAAGGCGGCACATATTATCCATTACCTCGACGACTTCTTATGCCTGGTGTGATGAGGGAACAGCCGCCATCTTGGACGGGCATACTAACAGAGATTGGCGTGACTCCATTTTGCCTCCTGGTCACAGGTCTGCAGAGAGGAGTACTCCTGGCCCCCACCTTTTCTAATGAACATAGTGCCTATTAGTATGGTAATCGGCTGAGCTCAGAGGAGATTGCAGAAGGTACTTCAAAGCTCAGTTAGGAAGCCACACCAGCAGGGGGCTTGGAAATGCTCAAGGGCTTAATTAAAGCATGCATGTCAAGGGGCCACTGGATACACATCTAGTATGGTCGTCCAGCCGAACCGTCTCTGACATGGAATCGTGAATTATGGACGCATCGTCTGAGGTAGCGGCTCATAAAAAATATTCCCCTCGTCCTAAAGAAATGGTGCATCTAATGGTGCGACTCCTGTATCCGTGGGAGGTCTGAAACCCGAGATATAGAGATCAGCCTCCCACAGGGACCGAATGGGTCCAGGTTTGATCCCAGTACGACCGGCAGAACAAACCACAGGCGCTGGTACTGCCCGTGTGCTGATCCGATCATCCTGAGAGCAGTTATCCCATTTATTAGATATTGGAACAAATATCGCAGGGAGGCAGAGGGGTGGAGATTGCTAAGCCCACCCAGCTACAGGGGGAGGGACACGGCAGGGTTAAGAGCTGGAACATGTGGAGAGTGACACACACAGAAGATGACCAGCTAAGAAACAGGGCATATGCCAGCCAGAGGGGGGCAAGCACACGCTTTCTGGGGGCTGCCCGGCAACTAAAGTTTTGGACCTGCGGAACGCTGCGCCCCCCAGCTTCCACAAGCGACCTCTAACCTGGTAAAGTGACCTCCAGCTTTATACCTTAAGCCTTGTATCATTGTTGTTATATTGTACTCTGACTGTAACTCTTGATATATTGTGATTGTACATTTCTTGTAATTACCTAGTGCGCCCTTAAGGCAATTAAATCATAAATTAATTTTGGGCTGATCCTTTTACTCTGATTGCGAATCTTAGAATACCCAGTGTGGGTAACAGGGCAGTCATTCCGGCGGCCATTTGCTCTAGGTGCAGTTCCCTTACTGACCTGAGAGACAAAGGGGGCGCCGGAGAGCTGTGCCTGTGTAGTGACGTCACGGATTGGTGACGTGGAAGGAACAGGGGCTTCCTTCACAGTGGTGGCAGCGTACGTGGGATCAGAGTAATAGTGTGCGTGGGACCCCTACTCCCAGACACTAAAGACTACCAGTGGTAACTTTCGCTGCTGGGGTCTTAAGGTCAGCCCAGCACTAGACGGTCAGAGTGTAAATATAATAAGTTGTGTGCAAGGCCAGGGGTACAGCTGTGTCAGTAACCAGAGGTTCCAAAGATGGCAGAGGGCACCAGGAGTGCAGTGAGGGCGCAGGCCAGTGCTATGGTCGAGGAGGTGGTGGTGGATGGTACTGTTCAAGGCGAGGGGGAGCTCAGCCCAGACTCCCCAAGGAGCCAGCCACCTGTGCTTAGTCCGGCAAGGGACTACCCACCACCTACCCGCCCCAGCCTGTCCACATCAGCGACCCTTGTTGCAGCGGCAGTGGCACGTCTCGAGGCGGGTAATGAAGACGCCTATATGAGACTCATGGCAGCTGCAGAGAAAGCAGCGGAGGCCGAGCGTGCAGAACGCCGTGAGGCAGCGGAGCGGGCAGAGAAAGCTGCAGAGCAGGCAGCGGAGCGGGCAGAGAAAGCGGCAGAGCGGGCAGCGGAGCAAGCGGCGGCAGAGAGAGCAGCGGAGCGCCAGCACCGACTGGAGATGGCTCAACACGGGCTCCCGCTGGACGCCCCAGCACCACCAGAGTCCAGGGTTTCCAAAGTCCGGGCCGAGGACTTCCCTCTGCTTGAGAAGGATGGAGACCTGGATTCCTTCTTGCTGGCCTTTGAAAGGACCTGCCTTCAACACCATCTGGCCCCGGATCAGTGGGCAAGATACCTGACCCCCCGTTTGAGGGGTAAGTCCCTGGAAGTTTTGGGGGACTTACCTGCCGGGGCGGAGCAGGACTACAGCAGCATCAAGCGGGCCCTGATCCAGCACTACAACCTCACCCCGGAGTCCTACCGCAAGAAGTTCCGGAGCCTGCAGCGGGGCCCAAAGGACACCTGGACCGACCACATGCGGGCGTTGCTGAGAGCTGCAGAGCACTGGACCTCGGGTCTAGCGCTCACCACCCGTCAGGAGGTCCAGGAACTGTTCGTCACGGAGCAGTTCTTGTGGAACTGCCCAGAGGACCTCCAGCAGTTCCTCCGTGACCGGAAACCAAAGGGGGCGTCTGCTACAGCCGCCCTGGCAGATGAATATGCCAATAACAGGGTGCCTGAGCCGAAGAAGCCTGCCAGCAGCACCTGGAGAGGGGGTAAGCCCAATCCTGCCCCTGTTTCCCCAGCCCCCAGCGTGCAAGGGGTGTACCCCCCTGCTGCCCTCTCCAGGCCAGGCGCAGAACCCAGACGTTGTCATCACTGCAACCAGCTGGGACACTTCAAGTCTGCATGTCCCCAGCGTCTTAAGGCCCCATCCCTGTCCCTGGAACCGTCCACTGTTTTATGTGTGGGAGGGGGTGGTGGGAGGTCCCTGGACAATTACCAACCCGTCACTATCGGCCGCTCAGCGGTCATGGGACTGCGGGACACAGGCGCTGAACGAACCCTGGTACGTCCTGAGGTGGTGTCCCCTCAAGACTTGGTGCCGGGGAGAACCCTTTCCGTCTCCGGAATTGGAGGCGTGGAACCGGCGCTGCCTGTCGCAAAGGTGTTTTTGGACTGGGGCGCCGGGAGGGGAGTGCGGGAGGTGGGAGTAACGTCAAATATTCCTGCCAATGTATTACTTGGGACCGATTTGGGGCGGATAGTGTCTCGGTATGTGGCCACTGAACCCCCAAGTTCGGCTCCCCAAGAATGTCATGACTCTACTGTGGATGTTGATGTGTTGAATGTGCCTCCAACAGTGGAGGGGGGATTGAAACCTGAGGGTAATCCATGCACGGACACCACACACACAGGGCTCACAGGGAGGACAGGTGAGGAGACTGTAGGGGAGAGCTCAGAGGTGGAGGGAGGGGCTGCTATGGGCAGTGTAGGGCCCCTAAGTGAATCCAGCCTGCTGAGTCTAGGGCCCCTGCAGGAAGAGGAACAGGCCATGGGGGGAGGAGGCGTCCCGGGAGAGGAGCCACCAGGTAAGACCCCAGGGCAGGCGTTCCCCACACCCGGGATGTCAGGATGGCAGGGAAGTCTGCCTGACCCGGCGGCTTGGTCAGGAGCCGGAGGGAAGCAGGCGCTACCCATGGGCACAGCGGTCGTGGCCGCTGTCACCAGGAGTGGGAGCGCCGGAGCCCAAGGAGCCTTGCAGAGGTCCGACGGCTTCCCCCTCTCTGACCAAGTGGCTGCCGAGTCAGACAGCGGCCAGGAGACAGATCCCGGGGAGCTGACAGCGGATGTGGCAGTGTCGTCCATTCTCGCCACATCGAGTCATGGATTTCAGGCAGCGTTGGAAGCTGATGCTAGCCTGAAAGCTCTCAAGGAGCAGGCGGCACAGCCTCCTGGGGAGTCAGACCGCGAGCGGGTGGTCTGTGACCAGGGATGGCTGTTCCAGGTAACGGTCCAGCAGGGTTCACCGGAGGCGTGGCCCAGGGACCGACAGTTAGGGGTGCCCTATCCGCTCAGAAAGAGAGAGGGAGAGGCAGAGACAGCCTCAGAGAGAGAGGGAGAGGCAGAGACAGCCTCAGAGAGGGACAGAGGAGGAGGCAGGGACAGCCTCAGAGACAGAGAGGAGGAGGCAGAGACAGCCTCAGAGAGAGACAGAGGAGGAGGCAGGGACAGCCTCAGAAAGAGAGAGGGAGAGGCAGAGACAGCCTCAGAGAGGGACAGAGGAGGAGGCAGGGACAGCCTCAGAAAGAGAGAGGGAGAGGCAGAGACAGCCTCAGAGAGAGAGAGAGGAGGGGGCAGGGACAGCCTCAGAAAGAGAGAGGGAGAGGCAGAGACAGCCTCAGAGAGGGACAGAGGAGGAGGCAGGGACAGCCTCAGGGAAAGAGAGAAGGAGGCAGAGACAGCCTCAGAGAGAGACAGAGGAGGAGGCAGGGACAGCCTCAGAAAGAGAGAGGGAGAGGCAGAGACGGCCTCAGAGAGGGACAGAGGAGGAGGCAGGGACAGCTTCAGAGACAGAGGAGGAGGCAGAGACAGCCTCAGACAGAGGGAGGAGGAGACAGAGGCAGCCTCAGAGAAAGGAGGAGGAGGGGGCAGAGACAGCCTCAGACAGAGAGAGGAGGGGCAGAGACAGCCTCAAAGAGAGACAGAGGAGGCAGAGACAGCCTCGGGGAGAGGCAGAGGAGGGGGCAGAGACAGCCTCAGAAAGAGAGAGGGAGAGGCAGAGACAGCCTCAGAGAGAGAGAGAGGAGGGGGCAGGGACAGCCTCAGAAAGAGAGAGGGAGAGGCAGAGACAGCCTCAGAGAGAGAGGGAGAGGCAGAGACAGCCTCAGAGAGGGACAGAGGAGGAGGCAGGGACAGCCTCAGAGACAGAGAGGAGGAGGCAGAGACAGCCTCAGAGAGAGACAGAGGAGGAGGCAGGGACAGCCTCAGAAAGAGAGAGGGAGAGGCAGAGACAGCCTCAGAGAGGGACAGAGGAGGAGGCAGGGACAGCCTCAGGGAAAGAGAGGAGGCAGAGACAGCCTCAGAGAGAGACAGAGGAGGAGGCAGGGACAGCCTCAGAAAGAGAGAGGGAGAGGCAGAGACAGCCTCAGAGAGGGACAGAGGAGGAGGCAGGGACAGCCTCAGGGAAAGAGAGAAGGAGGCAGAGACAGCCTCAGAGAGAGACAGAGGAGGAGGCAGGGACAGCCTCAGAAAGAGAGAGGGAGAGGCAGAGACGGCCTCAGAGAGGGACAGAGGAGGAGGCAGGGACAGCTTCAGAGACAGAGGAGGAGGCAGAGACAGCCTCAGACAGAGGGAGGAGGAGACAGAGGCAGCCTCAGAGAAAGGAGGAGGAGGGGGCAGAGACAGCCTCAGACAGAGAGAGGAGGGGCAGAGACAGCCTCAAAGAGAGACAGAGGAGGCAGAGACAGCCTCGGGGAGAGGCAGAGGAGGGGGCAGAGACCATGGTAACGCTGATGGGTTGTCCCGGCAAGGAGAAGGTGCGGAAGGGCGCATGGGGGAACACAGGAATGTGATACCCCCTAGCGCCCTCTAAAGCAGGGAGGTGTGATGAGGGAACAGCCGCCATCTTGGACGGGCATACTAACAGAGATTGGCGTGACTCCATTTTGCCTCCTGGTCACAGGTCTGCAGAGAGGAGTGCTCCTGGCCCCCACCTTTTCTAATGAACATAGTGCCTATTAGTATGGTAATCGGCTGAGCTCAGAGGAGATTGCAGAAGGTACTTCAAAGCTCAGTTAGGAAGCCACACCAGCAGGGGGCTTGGAAATGCTCAAGGGCTTAATTAAAGCACGCATGTCAAGGGGCCACTGGATACACATCTAGTATGGTCGTCCAGCCGAACCGTCTCTGACATGGAATCGTGAATTATGGACGCATCGTCTGAGGTAGCGGCTCATAAAAAATATTCCCCTCGTCCTAAAGAAATGGTGCATCTAATGGTGCGACTCCTGTATCCGTGGGAGGTCTGAAACCCGAGATATAGAGATCAGCCTCCCACAGGGACCGAATGGGTCCAGGTTTGATCCCAGTACGACCGGCAGAACAAACCACAGGCGCTGGTACTGCCCGTGTGCTGATCCGATCATCCTGAGAGCAGTTATCCCATTTATTAGATATTGGAACAAATATCGCAGGGAGGCAGAGGGGTGGAGATTGCTAAGCCCACCCAGCTACAGGGGGAGGGACACGGCAGGGTTAAGAGCTGGAACATGTGGAGAGTGACACACACAGAAGATGACCAGCTAAGAAACAGGGCATATGCCAGCCAGAGGGGGGCAAGCACACGCTTTCTGGGGGCTGCCCGGCAACTAAAGTTTTGGACCTGCGGAACGCTGCGCCCCCCAGCTTCCACAAGCGACCTCTAACCTGGTAAAGTGACCTCCAGCTTTATACCTTAAGCCTTGTATCATTGTTGTTATATTGTACTCTGACTGTAACTCTTGATATATTGTGATTGTACATTTCTTGTAATTACCTAGTGCGCCCTTAAGGCAATTAAATCATAAATTAATTTTGGGCTGATCCTTTTACTCTGATTGCGAATCTTAGAATACCCAGTGTGGGTAACAGGGCAGTCATTCCGGCGGCCATTTGCTCTAGGTGCAGTTCCCTTACTGACCTGAGAGACAAAGGGGGCGCCGGAGAGCTGTGCCTGTGTAGTGACGTCACGGATTGGTGACGTGGAAGGAACAGGGGCTTCCTTCACACCTGGGCCCAAAAGATTCGCCACAGTGTGAAACACACGGTAGTCCACCTGTGAGAAGGAGAAAGCTGGAGGGAGAGTGGACACCCCAGAGCCGAGGGGTTAGATTGAGAAAGAAAGCAGGCAGTGTAGCTTGCTTCATGGGTGGGGTTCTCTGCTGAGTAGCAGAAATTGCTACTAGGCCCAAAAGGATTTCCTTGGCCAAATGCCATTAAAAAATAGTAGTTAGGTAAACAGGCGGTGTAGCTTGCTTCATAGGTGGGGTACTCTGCTGAGTAGCACAAAATGCTATTAGGTACAAAACGATTTCCTGGGCTAGATCAGTTAAAAATTAGTAATTAGATCAACAGGCGATGTAGCTTGCTTCATTGGTGGGGTACGCTGCTGAGTAGCACTAAATTCTACTAGGCCCAAAAGGATTTCCTGGGCTAGATGCCGTTACAAAATAGTAGTTAGGTAAACAAGCGGTGTAGCTTGCTTCATGGGTGGGGTACGCTGCTGAGTAGCACTAAATTCTACTAGGCCCAAAAGGATTACCTGGGCTAGATGCCGTTACAAAATAGTAGTTAGGTAAACAGGCGGTGTAGCTTGCTTCATGGGTGGGGTACACTGCTGAGTTGCACCAAATTCTACTAGGCCCCAAAGGATTTCCTGGGCCAGATGCTGTTAAAAATAGTACTTAGGTAAACAGGCGGTGCGTGGCTGGGCTACTCTGCTGACTAGCAGACACTGAAGCTTTGGAGCAGACCTCTGAATCCCAGGCCATAATATGAGTAAACAACTCTGCAGATGACCCCACCCACCTGGAATTGACGATGGCAACGTCATGTAAAACTCAGCAAGGAGACTAAATCAAAGAGTCTCCATTTTTTCCAAAAATTCGGCCACAGACACCACTTAAGTGGCATCAATTTCGCCAGAGTTTTTTAAAACGGTTGGTGAGGTGATTTTCAAAAATCATCAAGCTTTTAGTCTCCCCAAGATGACTCAGGGGTAGAAAAGTCCTTGTGGATCCAGGATTTGTTCATCTTGATGAACGTTAGTCTGTCTACATTGTCACTGGAGAGCCGTGTGCGCTTATCTGTCAGCACACCACCAGCAGCGCTGAACAAAGGTTCAGAGAGAAAGCTGGCTGCGGGGCACAACAAGATCTCCAAGGCGTGAGTGGCGAGCTTAGGCCATTTTTCAAGATTGGAAGCCCAAAATGAGCAAGGGTCCAGTTCCACAGTCATGGCATCGATGTTAAATTGGAGATACTCTTGTACCATCCTCTCTAGGCGTTGTCTGTGCGTCAGACTTCTTGTCTCCTGTGGCCTTGCAAAGGATGGTCTAAAAAAATCTTGAAACGATTGGAAAAAATTGCTGTTACCACCAGATACGATGTTACTGTTACGGTTTCAGTGATGACTCGATAGTCCCATGGTTGGCAAGTTAGAACTCAGAGATTCACTACGTGCACCACTGGTGTTTTGTGGAAAAGCAGATGTTAGATTCTGTAACAGTCTCTGCTGATACTCCTGCATGCGTGAATCCCTTTCTATGGCAGGAATTATTTCGCCAAATTTGCTTTTGTACTGGAGATCTAAGAGTGTGGCAACCCAGTAGTCGGCATTACTTCGGATTCTGACAATCCGAGGGTCATGTTGCAGGTAGTGCAGCAAGAAGGCACTCATGTGTCTTGCGCATCCAGGAGGACCAAGTCCTTGTTGTCTTGGTGGTGGCGAGGTGAGAATCATGCTTCCATCGTCTGCCCTCTCCCCCCAACCTCGCACAACAGAAATTTGATCAAGGTCTCCCTCATCTGATGAGTCTTCCATGCCCAGCGCCAGTTCGTACTCCACTTCTTCCTCGCCTCCTGCACCTTCCTCAACAGTTTGGCTGCTACCATGCACCCTCGGTAATCCCTCTCCCCCAGCTTCCAATGCCAGCTGCCTTGGTGCTGCCAACCTTCTTGACCTTGGAGATATGATCCCTTCCGCATACGACTCCTCCTGTTGCTCCTCCTCCTCCTCTTGTTCCACCACCTGACTCCGAACACTCTGTAAGGTGTGCTCCAGCATGTAAATCACCGGAATGGTCATGCTGATAATGGCATCGTCAGCACTAAACATCTTCGTTGCTATTTCAAAACTGTGCAGAAGGGTGCATAGGTCCCTGATCTGAGACCACTCCTGCAGCGTGATTTGCCCCACCTCTTGATCTCGTTGGCCCAGGCTATACGTCATAACGTAGTGCACCAGGGCTCGTCGGTGCTGCCACAGTCGCTGCAACATGAGCAGAGTTGAATTCCACCATGTGGGCACATCGCATTTCAGCCGGTGAACTGGCAGGCCCAACAACTTCTGTAGAGATGCAAGTCGTCGAGCTGCGGGATGCGAATGGCGGAAGTGAGCACACAGCGACCGTGCCCTCTGCAGAAGCCCATCTAGTCCGGGATAGTGGGATAAAAATTGCTGGACCACCAGGTTCAAAACGTGAGCCATACAAGGCACGTGTGTGACATTGCCCCGGTGAAGGGCCGCACCCAGGTTTGCAGCATTGTCGCACATGGCCTTCCCCGGCTGCAGGTTGAGTGGAGACAACCATTGATGGAACTCGGTCTCCAGAGCTGACCACAACTCCTCAGCTGTGTGACTCACATTTCCCAGACATTTCAATGTAAACACTGCCTGATGCCGTTGAGCCCTGGTGACAGCATAGTGAGGAGGTGTGCAGGATTCCTTCTGTGCAGTTATAACGCGGGTGGCATTACCAGACAGGCTTTGGGTGCAGGTGGAGGACCGAGAGGTTGAGGAGGCAGAAGCAGTGAAGGAACTTCTAGATACAGAGGATCGACGAGCAACTCGTGGGGATGGCAAGACTTGGAAAGCAGCCCCTTCTCCTGATGTCGCCGTAGTTACCCAGTGCCCAGTCACCAACATGTAATGCCCCTGTCCATGTCTACTCATCCAAGTGTCTGTGGTGAAATGCACCCTGTCACACACAGAGTTTCTCAAGGAAGCGGTGATGTTGTGTGCGACATGCTGGTGTAGCGCAGGCACAGCTTTCTTTGAGAAGTAGTGGCGCCTGGGCATCTGGTACTGGAGCACTGCGACGGACATAAGGGCTCGAAAATCCTCTGTGTCCACCAGGCGGAAAGGCAGCATTTCTGTAGCCAACAGCTTGCAGATGGAGAAATTCAACCTCTTAGCTTTGTCATGGCTAGGAGGAAATGGTCTTTTACTTGTCCACATCTGAGGGACTGAGGGCTGGCTGCTGTGCTTAGACGGAGTTGAGTAGGGTGTCTCCGGCAAACTGCTGGTCTGTGAGGAAGGTGCAGGCGGAGATGTTATGTTGCCTTGATCAATATGTGGTGTCGATGTCGGAGAGCACTCAACACCAGCAGGTGTTTCCACTTGCAAATGTCCTGACAACCTGCCAATCACACTGGCTGTTGCGGGTAAAGAGGTGGAAGGTCTGCTTCCAAAACCATGTGCGACTGCTGTCCCCACAGTCACAGAGGATGAAGAGGATGCGGATGCACTTGATGGGGCAGACGGTGGTTGACCAGGCCCACTAGGCCGCATTGTAGCACAGTGAGCTTCCCACTGCAACTTATGCCTCATATCCATGTGACGGTTCATGCATGAAGTACTCAAGCTAGTGATTTTTTGGCCTCTATTGAGATTTTGTTGACAAATCTTACAGACAACATGAGTTGGGTCATCCTTTGCGATGTAAAAAAATGCCCAAGCTATGCAAGGCTTAGAGCCCGTGCGACCTAAAGAGCCACCACGACTTCTGGTCTAAGGCACAATTGGGGTTGAGGATGCAGTTGTTGACATGCTTCCAGTACTCCGTCTCTGTCCAGGAAGGCGCACCGTTACCTCGTCGTCAGACTTGTCACTAGCATCCTCCTCCACCTCCTCTGCTGACCGCATGGACTGGCGGACTAAGGGTTGACAGTAAGTGGGGTCTACAACCTCGTCATCATCATCCTGTGTGTTCTCACACCCGTCGTCCTCAGAGCCAACCTCTTCCTGCCCCGACCGAAAAGTCAAGTTTTCGTTCCAATCAAGTATCTCAGTCTCATCATCATCTTCCTCATTGTCTCCACCAACAGGAGTTACAGTTCGTTAATGAGGGTCTACATTATGCTCAGAACCTTCTTCATCTGGGCCTGGATCTGACTCACAAAGATTCTGGGCATCAGTGCAGATCATTTCCTCGTCTGGATTCACAGAAGCTCTGGAGCAGACCTCTGATTCCTAGGCTATAGTATGCGTAAACAGCTCTACAGACTCAACCATGTGTGCTACCCCATGCTCAGACGGGTGTTGTGAACTCTGTTTTTGGGCTCCCTCTAGTGGTCACAAGCGGTACTGTGTAGTGTTGTCTTTCTGCAGGTTGGCAGCATCAGCTGGTTCGTTATCCTTGGTTGGTTTCCTATTTAGCTCACCTGGATACTCAGTTCCTTGCCTGCTCTCAATGTATTCAGTGCTCTTCAGATTCCTTGTGACTACCTTGCTCCCAGTCTCTCCAAGACAAGCTAAGTTTTTGTTTGATCATTTTTTGATTATCAGCATTTATTATGTTTTTAGTCCAGCTCGCTAAAATGTGATTTCCTCGCTTGCTGGTTGCTCTAGGGGACTGAGTTTCTCCCCCCACACCGTTAGTTGGTGCGGGGGTTCTTGAAATCTCAGTGTGGATATTTTGTAAGGGTTTTTTACTGACCGCACAGACCCCTTTACTATTTTCTGCTATCTAGTATTAGTGGGCCTCATTTGCTAAATCTGTTTTCACCCCTGTGTATGTGCCTTCCTCTTACCTCACCGTTATTATATGTTGGGGGCTTCTATATCTTTGGGGATTATTTCTCTGGAGGCAAGAGAGGTCTTTCTTTCTCTCTAGGGGTAGTTAGTTCCTCAGGCTGGCTCGAGACGTCTAGGATTTTTAGGCACGTTCACCGGCTACTTCTAGTGTGTTTGGATTGGTTCATATTTGCGGTCAGTCCAGTTTGCCACCTCCCTAGAGCTTGTCCTATGTATGTTACTTAGCTGGAGTAATTTGTGATCCTCAACCACTAAGGATCATAACAGTAGAGCAGGCCATAAAAGTGTTTAATGCTTCGCAGAAGTGGGATAAAAAGAAGACCTGAGTACATTTTTTTTTTCTCCTCCCGCTTTTCCTTTGCTGCAGTCTGTTTAGCTTCTTTCATCCCCTTGAACTCTGGGTGGTTTTGAGCTCAGCTGCAGACATGAATGTTCAGACTCTGACTTCTAGTGTGGATCATCTGACTGCACGGGTGCAAAGTATTCAGGATTTTGTTATTCATAGCCCTATGTCAGAACCAAAGATACCCATCCCTGAGTTGTTTTCTGGTGATAGATCTAGGTTTCTAAACTTTAAGAATAATTGTAAGTTATTTCTATCTCTGAGACCTCGTTCCTCTAGTGATTCCGCTCAGCAAGTTAAAATTGTTATCTCCTTGTTGCGTGGCGACCCTCAAGATTGGGCTTTCTCTCTGGCGCCAGGAGATCCTGCATTGCTTAATGTAGATGCATTTTTTCTGGCTCTTGGACTGCTTTATGAAGAGCCTAATCTTGAGAATCAGGCAGAAAAAGCGTTGCTGGCTATCTCTCAAGGTCAGGATGAAGCAGAGGTGTATTGTCAAAAATTTCGGAAATGGTCGGTGCTTACTCAATGGAATGAGTGTGCCCTGGCTGCAAATTTCAGAGAAGGTCTTTCTGAGGCCGTTAAGAATGTTATGGTGGGGTTTCCCACCCCTACAAGTCTGAGTGATTCTATGGCTTTAGCCATTCAGGTTGATCGGCGTTTGCGGGAGCGCAAATCTGCTCATCCTTTGGCGGTATTTTCTGAACAGAGACCTGAGTCTATGCAATGTGACCGAACTCTGACCAGAATTGAGCGACAAAGTCATAGACGTCAAAATGGGTTGTGCTTTTACTGTGGTGATTCTACTAATGTTATCTCAGCATGCTCTAAACGCTTAAAAAAAATTGCTAAACCTGTCACCATTGGTACTATGCAGCCTAAATTTATTTTGTCTGTTACTTTGATTTTTTCTTTGTCATCCTACCCGGTTATGGCTTTTATGGCTGGGTGCTGCCCTGAATCTGATGGATTTGTCGTTTGCCAGGCGCTGTGGTTTTGTCCTGGAGCCTTTGGAATTTCCTATTCCTCTGAGGGGAATTGATGCTACGCCATTGGCTGAGAATAAGCCTCAGTATTGGACGCAAATGACCATGTGCATGACTCCCGTACATCAGGAGGTGATTCGCTTTCTTGTTCTGCATAATTTGCATGATGTTGTCGTTTTGGGTCTGCCATGGCTGCAGGCTCATAATCCAGTTTTAGATTGGAAAGCTATGTCTGTGTCAAGTTGGGGTTGTCAGGGAATTCATGGCGATGCTCCGTTGGTGTCTATTGCTTCTTCCACTCCTTCTGAGGTCCCTGAGTTTTTGTCTGACTACCAGGATGTATTTGATGAACCCAGGTCCAGTGCCCTGCCCCCTCATAGGGATTGTGACTGTGCTATAAATTTAATTCCTGGTAGTAAATTCCCTAAGGGACGACTTTTTAATCTGTCTATACCAGAGCATGCCGCGATGCGGAGTTATATAAAGGAGTCTTTGGAGAAGGGACATATTCGCCCATCCTCTTCCCCTCTTGGTGCAGGATTTTTTTTTGTGGCCAAGAAGGACGGTTCTTTGAGACCTTGTATAGATTATCGTCTTCTGAATAAGATCACAGTCAAATTTCAGTATCCTTTACCACTATTGTCTGATTTGTTTGCTCGGATTAAGGGTGCCAGTTGGTTCACCAAGATAGATCTCCGTGGTGCGTATAACCTTGTGCGCATTAAGCAGGGAGATGAATGGAAAACAGCATTTAATACGCCTGAAGGCCATTTTGAGTACTTGGTGATGCCTTTTGGACTCTCTAATGCTCCTTCTGTGTTTCAGTCTTTCATGCATGACATCTTCCGAGAATATCTGGATAAATTTATGATTGTTTATCTGGATGACATTTTGGTCTTTTCTGATGATTGGGAGTCCCATGTGAAGCAGGTCAGGATGGTGTTTCAGGTCCTGCGTGCTAATGCTTTATTTGTGAAGTGCTCAAAATGCCTCTTCGGAGTACAGAAGGTCTCCTTTTTGGGTTTTATTTTTTCTCCTTCTACTGTGGAGATGGACCCAGTCAAGGTCCAGGCTATTCATGACTGGACTCAGCCCACGTCTGTTAAGAGTCTTCAGAAGTTCTTGGGTTTTGCTAATTTTTACCGTCGTTTCATCGCTAATTTTTCTAGCGTGGTTAAACCTTTGACGGATTTGACCAAGAAGGGTTCTGATGTGACTAATTGGTCTCCTGCGGCCGTGGAGGCCTTTCGGGAGCTGAAGCACCGGTTTTCTTCAGCTCCAGTCTTATGTCAGCCAGATGTCTCTCTCCCCTTCCAGGTCGAGGTTGATGCTTCTGAGATTGGAGCAGGGGCTGTTTTGTCGCAGAGAAGCTCTGATGGCTCTGTGATGAAACCATGTGCTTTCTTTTCAAGAAAGTTTTCGCCTGCCGAGCAGAATTATGATGTTGGTAATCGGGAGTTGTTGGCTATGAAGTGGGCATTTGAGGAGTGGCGACATTGGCTCGAAGGAGCTAAACATCGTGTGGTGGTCTTGACTGATCACAAAAATCTGATTTACCTTGAATCTGCCAAGCGCCTGAATCCTAGACAGGCTCGTTGGTCGTTGTTTTTCTCCCGTTTCAACTTCGTGGTCTCATATCTGCCTGGTTCGAAGAACGTGAAAGCTGATGCACTTTCTAGGAGTTTTGTGCCTGACTCTCCGGGAGTTTCTGAGCCGGCTGGTATTCTCAGAGAGGGAGTGATTTTGTCTGCCATTTCCCCAGATTTGCGACGAGTGCTGCAGAAATTTCAGGCGGATAGACCTGACCGTTGTCCACCAGAGAGACTGTTTGTCCCGGATAGATGGACCAGCAGAGTTATTTCCGAGGTTCATTCTTCGGTGTTGGCGGGTCATCCTGGGATTTTCGGTACCAGAGATTTGGTGGCTAGGTCCTTCTGGTGGCCTTCCTTGTCGCGGGATGTGCGTTCCTTTGTGCAGTCTTGTGGGATTTGTGCTCGGGCTAAGCCTTGCTGTTCTCGTGCCAGCGGCTTGCTTTTGCCTTTGCCTATTCCGAAAAGGCCTTGGACGCACATTTCCATGGATTTTATTTCGGATCTTCCGGTATCTCAGAAAATGTCTGTCATCTGGGTGGTGTGTGATTGTTTTTCCAAGATGGTCCATTTGGTGCCCTTGCCTAAGTTGCCTTCTTCCTCCGATTTGGTTCCTCTATTTTTTCAGAATGTGGTTCGCTTGCACGGCATTCCTGAAAATATTGTGTTTGATAGAGGATCCCAGTTTGTGTCCAGGTTTTGGCGGACTTTTTGTGCTAAGATGGGCATTGATTTGTCTTTTTTCATCGGCCTTCCATCCTCAGACTAATGGCCAAACCGAGCGAACTAATCAGACGTTGGAAACTTATTTGAGATGTTTTGTTTCTGCTGATCAGGATGATTGGGTGACTTTTTTGCCGTTGGCCGAGTTTGCCCTTAATAATCGGGCTAGTTCTGCTACTTTGGTTTCGCCTTTTTTCTGCAATTCTGGTTTCCATCCTCGTTTTTCCTTGGGTCAGGTTGAGCCTTCTGACTGTCCTGGGGTGGATTCTGTGGTGGATAGGTTGCAGCAGATTTGGAACCATGTGGTGGACAATTTGAGGTTGTCACAAGAGAAGGCTCAGCGCTTTGCCAACCGCCGCCGCGGTGTGGGTCCCCGACTTCGTGTTGGGGATTTGGTGTGGCTGTCTTCTCGGTATGTTCCTATGAAGGTCTCCTCTCCTAAATTCAAGCCTCGCTTCATCGGTCCTTATAAGATCTTGGAGATCCTTAACCCGGTGTCTTTTCGTTTGGATCTCCCAGCATCGTTTGCCATTCATAATGTGTTCCATAGGTCTTTGTTGCGGAGGTATGTGGTACCTGTGGTTCCTTCTGTTGAGCCTCCTGCTCCGGTGCTGGTCGAGGGCGAATTGGAGTACGTGGTGGAGAAGATTTTGGATTCTCGTATCTCTAGACGGAGGCTTCAGTATTTGGTGAAGTGAAGGGCTATGGTCAGGAGGATAATTCCTGGGTTGTCGCCTCTGATGTTCATGCGGCCGATTTGGTTCGTGCCTTCCACGCAGCTCGTCCTGATCACCCTGGGGGTCTTGATGAGGGTTCGGTGACCCCTCCTCAAGGGGGGGTACTGTTGTGAACTCTGTTTTTGGGCTCCCTCTAGTGGTCACAAGCGGTACTGTGTAGTGTTGTCTTTCTGCAGGTTGGCAGCATCAGCTGGTTCGTTATCCTTGGTTGGTTTCCTATTTAGCTCACCTGGATACTCAGTTCCTTGCCTGCTCTCAATGTATTCAGTGCTCTTCAGATTCCTTGTGACTACCTTGCTCCCAGTCTCTCCAAGACAAGCTAAGTTTTTGTTTGATCATTTTTTGATTATCAGCATTTATTATGTTTTTAGTCCAGCTCGCTAAAATGTGATTTCCTCGCTTGCTGGTTGCTCTAGGGGACTGAGTTTCTCCCCCCACACCGTTAGTTGGTGCGGGGGTTCTTGAAATCTCAGTGTGGATATTTTGTAAGGGTTTTTTACTGACCGCACAGACCCCTTTACTATTTTCTGCTATCTAGTATTAGTGGGCCTCATTTGCTAAATCTGTTTTCACCCCTGTGTATGTGCCTTCCTCTTACCTCACCGTTATTATATGTTGGGGGCTTCTATATCTTTGGGGATTATTTCTCTGGAGGCAAGAGAGGTCTTTCTTTCTCTCTAGGGGTAGTTAGTTCCTCAGGCTGGCTCGAGACGACTAGGATTTTTAGGCACGTTCACCGGCTACTTCTAGTGTGTTTGGATTGGTTCAGATTTGTGGTCAGTCCAGTTTGCCACCTCCCTAGAGCTTGTCCTATGTATGTTACTTAGCTGGAGTAATTTGTGATCCTCAACCACTAAGGATCATAACAGACGGGCAGCTGGAGACTTGGGAGCTGTGAGGAAGCAAGTGCGATTGGGGTGACAACTCTGAGGACTGGAGTAGTTGTGATGTTGAAGTTGACATGGAGGAGAGCCCACTTGAACGAGCACTTGATATCCGTTCAAGCACCTGCTGTTTTTGTGCCTCATCTGGTATTTTTGGCGATGCTTGTAGCGATGGTCGTAAGAAAGGGATCATATCAGATTGTCCGCGAAAAGAAGTAGACATCTTACTTTGGCTGGAAGATGGTCTTTCTTCTGCAGATATTACTGTTGCTTTACCACCTACCCCATGGACACAACCTTTTTTTCCCTTTCCAACACGCCTATTCCCCTTTCCACCAGCAGCAGGCCTTTTGCCACTCATTTTAGTGCTTAATTGACAACTCTGTATCTGAAGTTGTTGGCACAACAACCAATGGATGAAAACCGAGCAGAACTGAGTGGCCAAACTGTGGTACTAGGCCCAAAACTATCAACTGGATTAGATGCAGTGAAAATAGAGATACACAGGCGGTGTAGCTAGCTTCACAGGCAGGCTACTCTGCTGACGTGCAGACAATGCTACTAGGTCCAAAACTATCAACTGGATTAGATGCAGTGAAAATAGAGATACACAGGCGGTATAGTTTGTTTCACAGGCGGGCTACTCTGCTGACATGCAGACAATGCTACTAGGCCCAAAACTATCAACTGGATTAGATGCAGTGAAAATAGAGATACACAGGCGGTATAGTTTGTTTCACAGGCGGGCTACTCTGCTGACGTGCAGACAATGCTACTAGGCCCAAAACTATCAACTGGATTAGATGCAGTGAAAATAGAGATACACAGGCGGTATAGTTTGTTTCACAGGTGGGCTACTCTGCTGACGTGCAGACAATGCTACTAGGCCCAAAACTATCAACTGGATTAGATGCAGTGAAAATAGAGATACACAGGCGGTATAGTTTGTTTCACAGGCGGGCTACTCTGCTGACGTGCAGACACTGCTACTAAGCCCAAAACCCCAAAACGATTTACTGGGTTAGATGCAGTAAAAATTGAGATACACAGGCGGTGTAGCTAGCTTCACAGGCGGGCTACTTTGCTGACGTGCAGACACTGCTACTAAGCCCAAAACCCCAAAACGATTTACTGGGTTAGATGCAGTAAAAATTGAGATACACAGGCGGTGTGGCTAGCTTCACAGGCGGGCTACTCAGATGACTATCAGACAATGCTACTAGCCCAAAAGGATTGGCTGAGCCCCATCATTGCCCTCTTCACCACCTCCATCATTGCCTTCTCCACCACCACTATCATTGCTTTCTCCCCACCACTCCCATCATTGCCCATTCCACCACCTCCACCATTTCCTCATCCACCACTCCCATTATTGCCCTTTCCACCACCACCATCACGGTCTTTCCCACCACCACCATCATTGCATTTTTCCCCACCACCTCATCATTGTTCTTTCCCCCACCACCATCATTGTTCTTTCCACCACCTCCATCGTTGCTTTTTCCCCACCAACACATCATTGCCCTTTCCACCACCCCATCATTGCTTTTTTCACCACATCCACCATTTCCTCCTCCCCCACATCCCCATCCTTGCCCATTCCACCACTTCCATCATTTCCTCCTCCCCATCAATGCCCTCTCCTCCTCCTACAAACACACCATTTACCTCTCTGCACATTCCCCCGCAGTGCTACGCATGCACGCACACACACAACACGAGTACACACACAGACACACACAGCACCTCTCACCTGTCCGCATGCTTTCCCACAGCTGAAGCATCACCACCAGCAGCTTCCTCTCTCTGACACAGCCGGTCACTGAATGATGACGTCATCCAGCGGCGCTGCTGTCTGCGTGAGACGAAGCGTGGGCAGGAAGCAGGACAGATCGCTGCACATGCGGAATGTCCACCCATGTCCCTGGGAGCCAGCGCACTGCAGCTTCTCTGTGCCAGCTGTCAGCTTGACAGTCAGCACAGAGAACAGCTGACTCTCAGTCTGGGGGGGGTGGCAGAATGCAGCTGCCGGGGGAGACACTGCGGACCGCCACATTAGGTGGCCCGACTGCGCCCACCTGCCGGCTGCGCTCCAGACACATGCCCCGGCTGCACGCCCTAGGTACGCCTCTGTAAACAACAACCACAAGACTGATTTCATCAAACAAGGTATCATTTTAATCAGTTTAATGGCACCGACCTGACAGTGTCTGTAGGTTAATGTGCACAATCCTGCTGACAGGTTCCCTTTAATCTTTTTTGTGACTACTTTTCACCCTTTAAATTTGCAGACTGACTGATTACAAGTTTGTAGACACATGTGATGCTAATTACAGAACACACCTTAGTTTAACATGTCCTTATAGTAAAATTATTTTAAATCTTTTCTAGGGGTACCATCAATTTTGTCAGTTTTATGCTGAACAACAATTCAAAAGCATTATCCTATTTTCATTAGTTGATATTCAGTAAATTTGAATTTACAATTACTTTTGTCAGGTTCGAGTTATTTCAGTGACCATTGTGGGTTTTTCTCAATTTGACAAAAGAGTGCCAACAATTTTGTCCACGTCTGTATTAAAATAGATAAATCTCTGGGTCTGGATGGCATACACCCATGACTACTAAGAGAACTAAGTAATGTAATAGATAAACCATTATCTAATATATAAAGCTGAATGTGTGTGTGTATGTGTGTATGTGGGTATGTCCGGGATTGGCATCTGCACCGTCGCAGCTACAGCCACAAAATTTTGCACAGTCACACGTCTGGACCCTGAGAGCGTCATAGGCTAGGTTGTGAGGCGAAATTTTAACCCCGCGCGTTCCAATTCACCAAACTATTTTGCCCCTATCTACATAATGGGGAAAAAGTGAAAGGAAAAGTGTTGGAGGCAAATTGACAGCTGCCAGATGTGAACAAGGGGGACTTAAAG
Organism: Ranitomeya variabilis; assembly: GCF_051348905.1. NCBI lineage: Eukaryota > Metazoa > Chordata > Amphibia > Anura > Dendrobatidae > Ranitomeya > Ranitomeya variabilis. Next base: position 178,859,669 of record NC_135236.1, on the reverse strand, counting down.
AGTGAGAGCGATGGCACCAAAGAGTATATACCGTACAGTTGCTAAGGTGGGGCCCCGACATGGGATACTCACCACACACGGGGATATGAACACACACACAAAATGCGCCACACACTACCACGTGCTTGAACACATATATCACCCTCAGCACACATTTCACCACACATACACCAACCTCGCCACATAAAAGTCGAAACACAAAACTCGCCGCTGAAAACTCACCACGCGCAAAACTCGCCACATGCAAAACTAGGCTCACGCAAAACTCGCCACACGTGCAAAACTCACCTCATGGAAAACTCGCCACACGCAAAACTTGCACAAGCGGAAAAATTGCCACATGCACAAAAGTTGCAACATATGCAAAAGTTGCCTCACACAAAACTTGCACATACTCAAAACGCACCACACATAAAACTCGCCACGCACAAAACTCGCCATGCGCAAAACTTAATGTACACAACTTGCTACACTAACCTGTCACATGCAACTCGACACACAAAAAGTTGCTACACACATGTCGCCACACAAAACTCATCTCACAAAAGTCGCTACATGCATGTCTGTTGTGAATTCTGCTCTTGGGTTCCCTCTGGTGGTTGTTGGTAGTAATGCAGTTGTCCCTGGGTTGCAATCCTGGGCAGGTGTCCCTGCTGATTGCAGCTCTGACTGGGATATTTAGGTGTGCAGGATTCATTAGCCCTTGCCAGTTGTCCATTGTTCTTGGAGGTTTTGCATCTCTGTCTGGTTCCTCCTGCCCTGCTGTCAATTCAGCAAAGATAAGTGTCTGTGTTGTGATCCGCTTTTTGGGCTCCCCTGGTGGTGGCTGGTGGTACTGGAGACTTGTGTGTTCTTTTCTGCCTCAGCTCACCTGCTTCCATCAGTTTTGGGAGCTCCCTATTTAGCCTTGCTCTCCAGTCACTTCCTTGCCGGTCATCATTGTAACCTGAGTCTTTCAGTTGCATGTTCCTGCTACCAGTCTGCTGATCAGCTAAGTGGACTCTTGTCCTTTTTGTTTTGTATTTTTTGTCCAGTTTACAGTTTGTCATTTCCTGTTACTGGAAGCTCTTGTGGACTGAAATTGCCACTCCTGTGTCATGAGTTGACACAGGAGTCTTAAAGTAATTTCAGGATGGGTTTTTGAAAGGGTTTTTCAGCTGACCGTGAAGTCCTCTTTTGTATCCTTCCTCTATCTAGTAAGTGGACCTCGCTTTGCTAAATCTACCTTCATACTGTGTATGTCTTTTCCTCTGAACTCACCGTTAATATATGTGGGGGCTACTATCATCTTTGGGGAATTTCACTAGAGGTAAGCCAGGTCTGTTCCTTCCTCTTCCAGGCGTAGTTAGTTCTCCGGCTGGCGCATGGCATCTAGGCAGCCGTAGGAATGCTTCCTGGCTACTGTTAGTTGTGTGGTAGATTTAGGTCACGGTCAGCTTGAGTTTCCATCACCCGAGGGCTAGTCTGTTATTTTGTGTTTCTGATGTTCCCATGCCATTGGGGAATCATGACAGTATGACCGGCCACTGTTAAAGTAATTGGCAGAAGAAAGGAGAGTAAAAGAAGTCTGTAGATTTCTTTTTTTTTTTTTTCCTCACATGTTTGCTACTTAGTTGGCTCAGTTGTATTTCTGCTCTATTTACAGCCTTGCCTTTCTCTCCTTCTAATCCTTGAATGGCTCTGATCTCTCCGGTTTAAGGATGGACTCTCAGAGTTTGGCTGCAGGTTTAAATAATCTTGCTACGAAGGTTCAGAATTTACAAGATTATGTTATACGTACTCCTATTTTTGAACCTAAGATTCCTACACCAGAGGTATTTTCCGGAGATAGATCTCGGTTTCTGAATTTCAAATGTAATTGTAAATTATTCCTTTCTCTCAAACCTCACTCCTCTGGAGATCCTGTTCAGCAGGTTAAGATTGTGATTTCTTTGCTGCGAGGTGACCCTCAAAATTGGGCATTTTCATTGACACCAGGGGATCCTGCGTTGCTCAATGTGGATGCGTTTTTTCTGGCTTTAGGGTTGCTGTATGAGGAACCTAATTTGGAGATTCAAGCTGAAAAAGCTTTAATAGCCCTGTCTCAAGGGCAAGATGAAGCTGAGATATACTGCCAAAAATTTCGTAAATGGTCTGTGCTTACTCAGTGGAATGAGTGTGCCCTAGCGGCAATTTTCAGAGAAGGCCTTTCTGATGCCGTTAAGGATGTCATGGTGGGGTTTCCTACGCCCACAGGTCTGAATGAGTCCATCACAATGGCGATTCAGATTGATCGGCGTTTGCGGGAGCGCAAACCCGTGCACCATTTGGCGGTATCTTCTGAAGGGACGCCAGAGAAAATGCAATGTGACAGAATTCTGTCAAGAAGCGAGCGGCAGAATTATAGGCGCAAAAATGGCTTGTGCTTCTACTGTGGTGATTCCGCGCATGTTATATCAGCATGCTCTAAACGTACTAGGAAGGTTGACAAGTCTGTTTCTATTGGCACTTTACAGTCTAAATTTCTTCTGTCTGTAACTCTGATTTGTTCATTATCAGTTATTACCGTGGATGCCTATGTGGACTCTGGCGCCGCTCTGAGTCTCATGGATTGGTCCTTCGCCAGGCGCTGTGGGTTTGATTTGGAGCCTCTGGAAGTTCCTATACCTCTGAAGGGTATTGATTCTACACCTCTGGCTTGTAATAGACCACAGTTCTGGATGCAAGTGACTATGCGTATGACTCCAGACCATCAGGAGATGATTCGCTTCCTCGTGTTGCATAATTTACATGATGTGTTAGTGCTTGGATTACCATGGTTGCAATCTCATAACCCAGTACTGGACTGGAAAACTATGTCTGTGTTAAGCTGGGGATGTCGGGGGGCTCATGGGGACATACCTTTGGTTTCTATCTCGTCATCTATTCCCTCTGAGGTTCCGGCATTTTTGTCGGATTTTGGGGATATTTTTGAAGAGCCTAAAATTGGTTCTCTCCCTCCCCACAGAGAGTGTGATTGCGCCATAGATCTGATTCCAGGCAGTAAATTTCCAAAGGGTCGTTTGTTTAACCTATCTGTACCTCAGCATGCTGCCATGCGAGAGTATGTTAAGGAGTCCCTGGAAAAGGGACATATTCGTCCTTCTTCATCACCTTTAGGAGCTGGGTTTTTCTTTGTCTCTAAAAAGGATGGCTCGCTGAGGCCTTGTATTGATTATCGACTCCTGAATAAAATTACTGTCAAATATCAGTATCCGTTGCCGCTGCTTACTGATTTGTTTGCTCGCATAAGGGGGGCTAAGTGGTTCTCCAAGATTGATCTCCGTGGGGCGTATAATTTGGTGCGAATTAAGCAAGGGGATGAGTGGAAAACCGCATTTAATACGCCTGAGGGCCACTTTGAGTATTTAGTAATGCCTTTCGGCCTTTCTAATGCACCTTCAGTTTTTCAGTCCTTTATGCATGATATTTTCCGTGAATATCTGGATAAATTTATGATTGTGTATTTGGACGATATTTTGATTTTTTCTGAGGACTGGGAGTCTCATGTTCAGCAGGTCAGGAGGGTTTTTCAGGTCTTGCGGGAGAATTCTCTGTGTGTAAAGGGTTCTAAGTGTGTTTTTGGGGTTCAAAAGATTTCCTTTTTGGGGTACATTTTTTCCCCTTCTTCTGTTGAGATGGACCCTGTCAAGGTTCGGGCTATTTGTGACTGGACGCAGCCTACTTCTCTAAAGGGTCTTCAGAAGTTTTTGGGCTTTGCTAATTTTTATCGTCGATTTATAACTGGTTTTTCTGGTGTTGCTAAGCCTCTTACGGATTTGACTAAGAAGGGTGCTGATGTTGCCAATTGGTCCTCTGCCGCTGTGGAGGCCTTTCGGGAACTTAAGCGCCGCTTTTCGTCTGCCCCTGTGTTGCGCCAGCCTGATGTCTCTCTCCCCTTTCAGGTTGAGGTCGATGCTTCCGAGATCGGAGCGGGGGTCGGTTTTGTCGCAGAAAAGTTCCGATTGCTCAGTGATGAGACCTTGTGCGTTCTTTTCTCGAAAATTTTCTGCCGCCGAAAGAAATTATGATGTCGGTAATCGGGAGCTTTTGGCCATGAAGTGGGCATTTGAGGAGTGGCGTCATTGGCTTGAGGGTGCTAGACATCAGGTGGTGGTTTTGACTGATCACAAGAATCTGATTTATCTTGAGTCTGCCAGGCGCCTGAATCCTAGACAGGCGCGCTGGTCGTTGTTTTTCTCTCGGTTTAATTTTGTGGTCTCATATCTACCAGGTTCTAAGAATGTGAAGGCAGATGCCCTTTCTAGGAGTTTTGAGCCTGATTCCCCTGGTGATTCGGAACCTACAGGTATCCTTAAGGATGGGGTGATATTATCCGCTATTTCCCCAGATCTGCGACGTGCTTTGCAAGAGTTTCAGGCGGATAGACCTGATCGCTGTCCACCTGCTAGACTGTTTGTTCCTGATGATTGGACCAGTAGAGTCATCTCGGAGGTTCATTCTTCTACGCTGGCGGGTCATCCTGGAATTTTTGGTACCAGGGATTTGGTGGCTAGATCCTTCTGGTGGCCATCTCTGTCTCGAGATGTGCGTGTTTTTGTGCAGTCTTGTGATGTGTGTGCTCGGGCCAAGCCTTGTTGTTCTAGGGCTAGCGGGTTGTTGTTGCCCTTGCCTATTCCGAAGAGGCCTTGGACGCACATCTCGATGGACTTTATTTCTGATCTTCCTGTCTCTCAGAGGATGTCTGTTATCTGGGTGGTGTGTGACCGTTTTTCTAAGATGGTTCATTTGGTGCCATTGCCGAAGTTGCCTTCCTCGTCTGAGTTGGTTCCTTTGTTTTTTCAAAATGTGGTTCGCTTGCATGGTATTCCTGAAAATATCGTTTCTGATAGGGGTACCCAGTTCGTTTCTAGATTTTGGCGGGCATTCTGTGCCAGGTTGGGCATTGATTTGTCTTTTTCGTCTGCCTTCCATCCTCAGACTAATGGCCAGACGGAGCGAACTAATCAGACTTTGGAGACGTATTTGAGGTGTTTTGTGTCTGCGGATCAGGATGATTGGGTTGCCTTTTTGCCGTTGGCGGAGTTTGCTCTTAATAATCGGGCTAGTTCGGCCACTTTGGTTTCCCCTTTCTTTTGCAATTCGGGGTTTCATCCCCGTTTTTCTTCTGGTCAGGCGGAGTCTTCGGATTGTCCTGGAGTAGATGCTGTGGTGGATCGGTTGTATCGGATTTGGGAACAAGTGGTGGACAATTTGAATTTGTCCCAGGAGAGGACTCAGCGGTTTGCTAATCACCAGCGTCGGGTTGGTCCTCGCCTTCGTGTTGGGGACTTGGTGTTTGTCTTCCCGTTTTGTCCCAATGAGGGTTTCTTCTCCTAAATTTAAGCCTCGGTTCATCGGTCCCTATAGGATTTTGGAGATTATTAACCCTGTTTCCTTTCATTTGGACCTCCCGGCATCTTTCGCTATCCATAATGTGTTCCATCGGTCGTTGTTGCGGAGATACGAGGTGCCGGTGGTTCCTTCTGCTGAGCCTCCTGCTCCTGTGCTGGTTGAGGGTGAATTGGAGTACGTTATAGAGAAGATCTTGGACTCCCGTATTTCCAGGCGGAGACTCCAGTATCTGGTTAAATGGAAGGGCTATGGTCAGGAAGATAATTCTTGGGTAACTGCCTCTGATGTTCATGCCTCGGATTTGGTTCGTGCCTTTCATAGGGCTCATCCAGGTCGCCCTGGCGGTTCTTGTGAGGGTTCGGTGCCCCCTCCTTAAGGGGGGGTACTGTTGTGATCCGCTTTTTGGGCTCCCCTGGTGGTGGCTGGTGGTACTGGAGACTTGTGTGTTCTTTTCTGCCTCAGCTCACCTGCTTCCATCAGTTTTGGGAGCTCCCTATTTAGCCTTGCTCTCCAGTCACTTCCTTGCCGGTCATCATTGTAACCTGAGTCTTTCAGTTGCATGTTCCTGCTACCAGTCTGCTGATCAGCTAAGTGGACTCTTGTCCTTTTTGTTTTGTATTTTTTGTCCAGTTTACAGTTTGTCATTTCCTGTTACTGGAAGCTCTTGTGGACTGAAATTGCCACTCCTGTGTCATGAGTTGACACAGGAGTCTTAAAGTAATTTCAGGATGGGTTTTTGAAAGGGTTTTTCAGCTGACCGTGAAGTCCTCTTTTGTATCCTTCCTCTATCTAGTAAGTGGACCTCGCTTTGCTAAATCTACCTTCATACTGTGTATGTCTTTTCCTCTGAACTCACTGTTAATATATGTGGGGGCTACTATCATCTTTGGGGAATTTCACTAGAGGTAAGCCAGGTCTGTTCCTTCCTCTTCCAGGCGTAGTTAGTTCTCCGGCTGGCGCATGGCATCTAGGCAGCCGTAGGAATGCTTCCTGGCTACTGTTAGTTGTGTGGTAGATTTAGGTCACGGTCAGCTTGAGTTTCCATCACCCGAGGGCTAGTCTGTTATTTTGTGTTTCTGATGTTCCCATGCCATTGGGGAATCATGACATGTCTGGTTTTGTTTCTACAGCACACATGCTGTGTGCTTTACAATTCAGTACTATTCAATGTTTTTTCTTGTCCAGCTTAGACGGTGTTTGGATATTTCAGTCAAGTTGGATTCTCAGGAGATGCAGATATACATTCCAGTCTTTAGTTAGATGGTGGAATTTTTGTATTATCTGCTGTGGATATTTTTAGGGTTTTATACTGACTGCTTAGTATTCAGTCCTATCCTTTCCTATTTAGCTAGTGTGGCCTCTTTTGCTAAATCCTGATTTCTGCCTGCGTGTGTCTTTCCTCTAATACTCACAGTCAATATTTGTGGGGGGCTGCCTATCCTTTGGGGTTCTGCTCTGAGGCAAGATAGAATTCCCATTTCCATCTATAGGGGTATTTAGTCCTCCGGCTGTGTTGAGGTGTCTAGGATGTGTTAGGTACACCCCACGGCTACTTCTAGTTGCGGTGACAGTTTAGGGTTTGCGGTCAGTACAGGTTCCACCTACTCCTGAGAAAGTCTCATGCGGCTCCAAGGTCACCGGATCATAACAGTACAACTGGCCCACAATGAGTTAAATGCATCTCAGAAGAAGGGAAGAAAGAGCCATTTTTTTTTCTGTAGCCTGCTTTGTCTTTTCTTCCCTCTTTTTCTCTGGTTGTCTGAGGAGTCTTGTGCTAGCATGGATGTTCAGGGATTAGCTTCTCGTGTAGACCAGCTTGCTGCTAGGGTACAGGGTATTTCTGATTATATTGTTCAGACTCCAGTTTTAGAGCCTAAGATTCCTACTCCTGATTTGTTTTTTTTGGGACAGGTTCAAATTTTTGAGTTTTAAAAACAACTGTAAACTGTTTTTTGCTCTGAGACCTCGATCCTCTGGTGATTCCATTCAGCAGGTTAAAATTGTCATCTCCCTGCTGCGTGGTGATCCTCAGGATTGGGCATTTTCCCTGGAATCTAGGAATCCGGCCTTGCTTAATGTAGACGCCTTTTTTCAGGCTTTAGGATTATTATATGATGAACCAAATTCTGTGGATCAAGCGGAGAAGACCTTGTTGGTCCTGTCTCAGGGTCAAGAAGCGGCAGAATTGTATTGTCAGAAATTTAGAAAATGGTCTGTGTTGACTAAATGGAATGATGATGCTTTGGCGGCAATTTTCAGAAAGGGTCTTTCTGAATCTGTTAAAGATGTTATGGTGGGGTTTCCCACGCCTTTCGGTCTGAGTGATTCTATGACTCTGGCCATTCAGATTGATCGGCGTTTGTGGGAGCGCAGAACTGTGCGCGCTGTGGCGTTGTCCTCAGAGCAGATGCCTGAGTCAATGCAGTGTGATAGGATTCTGTCTAGAATGGAACAACAGGGATTCAGACGTCAGAATAGGTTGTGTTTTTATTGTGGCAATGCTTCTCATGTCATTTCAGTCTGTCCTAGGCGTACAAAGAGGATCGCTAGTTCAATTACCATCAGTACTGTACAACCTAAATTTTTATTATCTGTGTCCTTGATCTGCTCATTATCATCATTTTCTGTCATGGCGTTTGTGGATTCAGGCGCCGCCTTGAACTTAATGGACTTTGAGTCTGCCAGGAGGCTGAATCCTAGACAGGCTCGATGGTCCTTGTTTTTTTCCCGTTTTGATTTTGCGGTCTCGTATCTTCCGGGTTCTAAGAATATTAAGGCTGATGCCCTCTCTAGGAGTTTTTTGCCTGATTCTCCTGAGGTCCTTGAACCGGTCGGCATTCTGAAAGAAGGGGTGGTCCTTTCTGCTATTTCCCCTGATTTACGACGGGTTCTTCAGGAATTTCAGGCTGACAAACCAGACCGCTGTCCAGTGGGGAAACTGTTTGTTCCTGATAGATGGACTAGTAGAGTGATTTCTGAGGTTCATTGTTCTGTGTTGGCTGGCCATCCTGGTATTTTTGGTACCAGAGATTTTGTTGGTAGGTCCTTTTGGTGGCCTTCTTTGTCGTGTGATGTGCGTTCTTTTGTGCAGTCCTGTGGGACTTGTGCGCGGGCCAAGCCTTGTTGTTCCCGTGCTAGTGGGTTGCTTTTGCCTTTGCCGGTCCCTGAGAGGCCTTGGACGCATATTTCTATGGATTTTATTTCTGATCTTCCGGTTTCCCAGAAGATGTCTGTCATCTGGGTTGTTTGTGACCGGTTCTCTAAGATGGTTCATTTGGTGCCTTTGCCTAAATTGCCTTCCTCTTCTGATTTGGTTCCGTTGTTTTTTCAGCATGTGGTTCGTTTGCATGGTATTGCGGAGAATATTGTGTCTGACAGAGGGTCCCAGTTTGTTTCTCCGTTTTGGCGGGCCTTTTGTGCTCAGCTGGGCATTGATTTGTCTTTTTCTTCCGCATTTCATCCTCAGACAAATGGCCAGACCGAGCAAACTAATCAGACTTTAGAAACTTATCTGAGATGCTTTGTGTCTGCTGATCAGGATGATTGGGTGGCTTTCTTGCCATTGGCCGAGTTTGCCCTTAATAATCGGGCTAGTTCGACTACCTTGGTTTCGCCCTTCTTTTGTAATTTTGGTTTTCATCCTCGTTTTTCTTCGGGGCAGGTTGAGCCTTCTGACTGTCCTGGTGTGGATTCTGTGGTTGACAGGTTGCAGCAGATTTGGGCTCATGTGGTGGACAATTTGGTATTGTCTCAGGAGGAGGCTCAACGTTTTGCTAACCGTCGTCGGTGTGTTGGTTCCCGGCTTTGGGTTGGGGATCTGGTCTGGTTGTCTTCCCGTCATGTTCCTATGAAGGTTTCTTCCCCTAAGTTTAAGCCTCGCTTTATTGGTCCTTATAGGATTTCTGAGATTATTAATCCGGTGTCTTTTCGATTGGCCCTTCCGGCTTCTTTTGCTACCCATAATGTCTTCCATAGATCTTTATTGCAGAAATATGTGGTGCCCGTTTTTCCCTCTGTTGATCCTCCGGCCCCTGTGTTGGTTGATGGGGAGTTGGAGTATGTGGTTGAGAAGATTTTGGATTCTCGCTTTTTGAGGCGGAGGCTTCAGTACCTTGTTAAATGGAAGGGTTATGGCCAGGAGGATAATTCTTGGGTTTTTGCCTCTGATGTCCATGCTGCTGATTTGGTCCGTGCCTTTCATCTGGCTCGTCCTGATCGGCCTGGGGGCTCTGGTGAGGGTTCAGTGACCCCTCTTCAAGGGGGGGTACTGTTGTGAATTCTGCTCTTGGGTTCCCTCCGGTGGTTGTTGGTAGTAATGCAGTTGTCCCTGGGTTGCAATCCTGGGCAGGTGTCCCTGCTGATTGCAGCTCTGACTGGGATATTTAGGTGTGCAGGATTCATTAGCCCTTGCCAGTTGTCCATTGTTCTTGGAGGTTTTGCATCTCTGTCTGGTTCCTCCTGCCCTGCTGTCAATTCAGCAAAGACAAGTGTCTGGTTTTGTTTCTACAGCACACATGCTGTGTGCTTTACAATTCAGTACTATTCAATGTTTTTTCTTGTCCAGCTTAGACGGTGTTTGGATATTTCAGTCAAGTTGGATTCTCAGGAGATGCAGATATACATTCCATGTCTTTAGTTAGATGGTGGAATTTTTGTATTATCTGCTGTGGATATTTTTAGGGTTTTATACTGACCGCTTAGTATTCAGTCCTATCCTTTCCTATTTAGCTAGTGTGGCCTCTTTTGCTAAATCCTGATTTCTGCCTGCGTGTGTCTTTCCTCTAATACTCACAGTCAATATTTGTGGGGGGCTGCCTATCCTTTGGGGTTCTGCTCTGAGGCAAGATAGAATTCCCATTTCCATCTATAGGGGTATTTAGTCCTCCGGCTGTGTCGAGGTGTCTAGGATGTGTTAGGTACACCCCACGGTTACTTCTAGTTTCGGTGACAGTTTAGGGTTTGCGGTCAGTACAGGTTCCACCTACTCCTGAGAAAGTCTCATGCGGCTCCAAGGTCACCGGATCATAACACATGTCACCACACGCAACTCAACACACACAACTTGACACATGAAACTCGCCCTAAAACACACACAAGTCTGGTATTATCCTTCAAAAATAAAAATCTGATTAATAAGCAGACAAACTACAAGAGCAACAAATGTAGCATATAGGAAATATGGCAGCTGTCAGTCACATGACCTGTCTATTATTTGTATGTGTGAGCTAATATATACTGCCAGGGGGGAGGGCTTCCTGTTGGCTGGGGATTTATCAGGCTGCCAATTTAGCTTACAAATACTGAGGTAAAAATACTGAGCAAATAACGTGTGAACGAGGTCTAATATAGGAGGAGATGACACACAGATATATACTATATACAGGAGGAGATGACACACAGGTATATACTATATACAGGGGAGATGACACACACATATATATTATATACAGGGGAGATGACACACAGGCATATACTATATACAGGAGGAGATGACATACAGGTATATACTGTATACAGGAGGAGATGATACATACATATATACTATATACAGGGGAGATGACACACAGGTATACACTATATACAGGAGGAGATGACACACTGGTATATACTATATACAGGGGAGATGACATACAGGTACATACTATATACAGGAGGAGATGACACACAGGTATATACTATATACAGGAGCAGATGACACACAGGTATATACTATATACAGGAGGAGATGACTTACAGGTATATACTATATACAGGAGGAGATGACATACAGGTATATACTATATAAAAGAGGAGATGACACATAGGTATATAGAGGAGGAGATGACATACAGCAGGTATATACTATATACAGGGGAGATGACATACAGGTATATACTATATACAGGAGATGACATACAGGTATATACTATATATAGGAGTAGATGGCATACAGGTATATAGTATATACAGAAGAGATGACATACAGGTATATACTATATACAGGAGGAGATGACACATAGGTATATACAATATACAGGAGGAGATGACATACAGCAGGTATATACTATTTACAGGGGAGATGACATACAGGTATATACTATATACAGGAGATGACATACAGGTGTATACTATATATAAGGGAGATGACAAACATGTATATACTGGGGGGAAAATGAGAAGTGTGAGGTGAAAATGAGGGGTGTGACGTGAAAATGAAAAGGTGTGAGTGCAAAATGAGAGGAGTGAGGGAAAATAGTGGAGTGATCGGAAAATGACGGATGTGAGGTCGAATGACAAGGGGGGAATGAGAGGAGTGAGGGGGAAAATAAGAGGAGTGAGGGGGAAAATGAGAGGTGTAAGGGAGAAAATGCGAGATGTGAGGGGGAAAATGAGAGGCGTGATTGAAAAATAAGAGAAGTGAGGTGCTATAACTAACCACAGATATTTACTATGCCCAGGCAACGCCGGGCTCTTCAGCTAGTTTCTTATATTTAGGGATTCTATATCGACAGGGTCTGTTCCACAGGACTGGCGCATAGCAAATGTGGTACCAATATTCAAAAAGTGCTCTAAAAGTGAACCTGGAAATTATAGGCCAGTAAGGCTCTATTGTTGGTAAAATATTTGATGAGTTTCTGAGGGATGTTATTCTGGATTATCTAAATGAGAATAACTGTTTAACTCCATATCAGCATGGGTTTATGAGGAATCGCTCCTGTCAAACCAATCTAATCAGTTTTTATGAAGAGGTAAGCTATAGACTGGACCAAGGGGAGTCATTGGACGTGGTATATCTTGATTTTTCCAAAGCGTTTGATACCGTGCCACACAAGAGGTTGGTACACAAAATGAGAATTCTGGGTCTGGGTGAATATGTGTGTAAATGGGTAAGTAACTGGCTTAGTGATAGAAAGAAGAGGGTGGTTATCAATGATATATTCTCTAACTGGGTCACTGTGACCAGTGGGATACCGCAGGGGTTGGTGTTTGGACCTATTCTCTTCAACATATTTATTAACGATCTGGTTGAAGGTTTACACAATAAATATCGATATTTGCAGATGATACAAAACTATGTAAAGCAGTCAATACAAGAGAAGATAGAATTCTGCGACAGATGGATCTGGATAAGTTAGAAACTTGGGCCAAGAGGTGGCAGATGCAGTTTAACAACGATAAATGTAAGGTTATACACATGGGAAGAAGGAATCAATATCACCATTACACACTTAACGGGAAACCACTGGGTAAATCTGACAGGGAGAATGACTTGGGGATCCTAGTTAATGATAAACTTACCTGGAGCAGCCAGTGCCAGGAAGCAGCTGCCAAGGCAAACAGAGGTCTGGATACACATGATAAGAGCATTATACTGCCTCTGTACAAATCTCTGGTTAGACCATACGTGGAGTACCGTGTACAGTTTTGGGCACAGGTGCTCAGGAAGTATATAATGGAACTAGAGCGAGTACAAAGGAGGGCAACAAAATTAATAAAGGGGATGAGGGAACTACAATACCCAGAGAGATTAGCAAAATTAGGATTATTTAGTCTAGATAAAAGATGATTGAGGGGCGATCTAATAACCATGCATAAGTATATAAGAGGACAATACAATATCTCTCCGCGGATCTGTTTATGCCAAGGAAGGTGACGTACACAATAGCGCATATTCTGGAGGAGAGAAGGTTTTTCCACCAACATAGAAGAGGATTCTTTACTGTTAGGGCAGTGAGAATCTGGAATTCCTTGCCTGAGGAGGTGGTGATGGCGAACTCAGTCGAGGTGTTCAAGAGAGGCCTGGATGTCTTCCTGTAGCATAACAATATTGTATCTTACAGTTATTAGATTCTTTAGAAGGACGTAGATCTGGGGATTTATTCTGACGGAATATAGGCTGAACTGGATGGACAAATGTCTTTTTTTGGCCTTGACTATGTTACTATGTATAAGTGATGGTGTAATTGACAAAAATAGAGGTTAACGGTCCATAGAACAACAAGCCTTTGAGGAACCAAGCAGAAATTTCCTAATCGGAAATAAGCCCTTGAGATAAATGTGCATTGAGGTCACTGCGTAATGATGGGGTCTAGGTGGAATGGGATTTTCCATAAAGGTCATACAAAAGATATAGAAGATATAGGATATGATTAAGTGTACTTAATGTTTTTGATAAATGAATTTGACAGATCTGGCACAGCTATCCACATGGACAAGCCTATGTGTGCTTTTAAATAAGAATGAAGGGATCTGTGCACTGAGATCATTGGCAGAAGTCCAGAGAAATGGATCCCCACTAATAAAATCCTGAAGGCTTATACTACGTCCAGGAAAACTCATTTAAGCAAGAATGTTAATAATTTCCTTTTCCCAATGGTTGTTAGATATTTGATAAGTTTTCAATATTATACTTTTGGATCAAATTTAGTAATACAATGAGACATACAATTTAGCAGTTTATAGGTTTTCTCATCATATACAAAGCAGCAGAATTATACAACCGCTTTGTGCAGAAACTGTTCTTTCTCCCAAGTGCCGTTACCTTTCATTTTTACGGTATCTGTAACGAGTGAACTGTGTTCGATGTCATTCTTCATGTGTGGAAGAATCTGAGACCCATGAAATACCTTATCTTGGGAACTCTTAATGGTTGGAGAGGCTGTAGCCAACATTCATATTACACGCTTGAAAGAGACGCTTCTGATAAGTGGCTGATGGACGGCTTTGTGCTCTAGATGGTAATTGGCCTCCTAGTTCTGATATCACTGAGCATAAGCAGACAGATTGGTGTTGATAAAACTAGGCAATTGTCTGTTCTAATTGGCAGAATTTCAAGGCTCTTAAAAACCCTCTGTAATTATATGAGGCCATAGACAATGCCTGAATGCTTTGTATTCTTTATCTGTAACAAGGAACACTATTGTACATGTACTTGTACTTCGATAGTGCTGGGTTCTCAATAACTGCAAACAAAATCTAATGATTCTTCATAACAATATGGTAGGAATATATTGTGTGACCAACCTTTACTGTACGCCTGGTGTCAAGAGATATAATAATAAACCATTGGTAAATCATTTAAAGGGCACTTCTACTTTTGGCTAACACTCGTCCAAAATGTAAACCACAGTAAAGACATTTGTGCTAACAGTACTAAATAACACTATTGTAAGGGAAACTGTCATCAAGATTTCCCTATATAAGTCGTTGTAATCACGTTCTTCAACCTTTTAATCTGTTCCTCAGAAGATCTCTACATCACCGTGGTAGTTCCACATACCTTACAAAAAAAGTACTGTATTCAAATGAGTGCCGAACTGTCCGATTTGAGGTCTTTGCTCGGCCTCCATTCTCTTCCTTTTAATGGTTCTCCTCTGCCTATGATTGACATGGATGAGGTCTTCTACTTCATCTTAGCAGCTTTTGCCTGCACTTGTCTGTTCAAGTAGGACTTCAATGGCTGTGTACATCATGCACAATCATAGGCAAATAGGTAGTGTTACAAGGCAGAGAGGGGGCGCCAAGTACAGTCCAGAGACAACCATAGAACTATTCGACGCTTATAGGAATAGGGTGCTGACTGGGTGATATACTGGGCTTGTTAGAAGCAGATTAGAAGGCTGAAGAACATAGTGGCTTTTATAACCAAAACCTTATTGCAAGTTACCTCTAAAGAGGCTGTCTTGCATAAGCAATCCATGTGCAATAAGATGGGGTGGCAACCACTGAGACCTCCATATAATGCTAAAACAAAACATTGCTGTCTCTATGAAAACACTATGCTGTTTTACAAAGGCGTAGCTAGGGTTTTGGATCAGGGGGGACGAAACTTCTGAGTGGGCCCCTAACCAGGTAACCTTGATTACAACTGGGTGACACACCCTAATAGTGGAGGAGAACCTCAGCAGATGACCGCACTGTTACTGAAGATAATCTACTATATAATTGTCTAAGGGTCACTTCCATCTTTCTGTCCTTCTGTCTGTCTGTCACGGATATTCATTGGTCGCGGCCTCTGTCATTGAAATCCAAGTCTCTGATTGGTCACGGCATAACGGCCACGACCAATCAGCGACGGGCACAGTCCGGCGACAAATGGCCACTCCTTCCTCCCCGCAGTCAGTGCCCGCTCCATAATCCCCTCCAGTCAGGGCTTACACAGGGTTAATGGCAGCGGTAACGGGTCGCGGGTGACGCACTCCGTTACCGCTGCTATTAACCCTGTGTGACCAACTTTTTACTATTGATGCTGCCTATGCGGCATCAATAGTTAAAAGATCTAATGTTAAAAATAATAAACAAAATAAAAAATCGTTATATACTCACCGTCCGACGGCCCCTCGGATCCAGAACCGGCCTTTCCCGCTCCTCGCGACGCTCCGGTGACCGCTCCATGCATTGTGGTCTCGCGAGATGATGACGTAGCGGTCTCACGAGACCGCTACGTCATCATCTCGCGAGACCGCAATGCACTCTTGGGACCGGAGGGCGCGAGGAGCGTCGGTAACCGCTACGCCTGGATCCGGGGCCAACGGAAGGTGAGTATATAACTATTTTTTATTTTAATTCTTTTTTTTTAACAGGGATATGATGCCCACATTGCTATATACTGCGTGGGTTGTGCAATATACTACGTGGGCTGTGCAATACAATACGTGGGCTGTGCAATATACTACATGGGCTGTGCAATATAATACGTGGGCTGTGCAATATAATACTTGGGCTGTGCTATATACTGTGTGGACTGGGCAATATACTATGTGGGCTGTGCAATATACTACCTGGGCTGTGCAATATAATACGTGGGCTGTGCAATATAATATGTGGGCTGTGCAATATACTATGTGGCTGTGCAATATACTACGCGGGCTGTGCAATATAATACGTGGGTTGTGCAATGTACTACATGGGTTGTGCAATATAATACATGGGCTGTGCAATATAATACGTGGGCTGTGCAATATAATACATGGGCTGTGCAATATACTACGTGGGCTGTGCAATGTACTACGTGGGCTGTGCAATGTACTGCGTGGGCTGTGCAATATACTACGTGGGCTGTGCAATGTACTGCATGGGCTGTGCTATATAATACGTGGGCTGTGCAATATAATACGTGGGCTGTGCAATACACTGTGTGGGCTGTGCTATATACTACTTGGGCTGTGCAATACACTACGTGGGCTGTGTTATACACTACGTGGCCTGTGTTATACACTACGTGGCCTGTGTTATACACTACGTGGGCTGTGTTATATACTGCGTGCGTGGGCTGTTATATACTACGTGAGCTGTGTTATATGCTACGTGAGCTGTTATAAACTACGTGGCTGTGTTAAATGCTATGTGGGCTGTTATACACTTCGTGGGCTGTGCTATATACTATGTGGTTGTGCTATATACTCCTTGGGCTGTGTTATATAGTACGTGGCTGTGCTATATACTCCGTGGGCTGTGCTATATACTCCATGGGCTGTGCTATATACTACGTGGTTGTGCTATCTACTACGTGGCTGTGCAATATACTACGTGGCTGTGCAATATACTACGTGGCTGTGCTATTTACTACGTGGGTTGTTATATACTACATGGCCGGCCGCGAACAATCAGCGACAGGCGCAGTCCGGCCGCGAATTGGTGCGGGATTTGAACCACGCTTCGCTAATTGGTCGCGGCCGGCCGAATCCTGTGTATTCAATGCATTATTCTAAAATCTTCACAAATAAACTACATACATATTCTAGAATACCCGATGCGTTAGAATCGGGCTACCATCTAGTTTCTCATAATCATCCTTACACCACGAGGCAAAATCTTGCATGGAGCCCCAGACTGAGGAAGATTAAGGGTATGTGCACACGTTGCGGTTTTTGCTGCGGATCCGCAGCGGTTTTCAACCTGCACCAATAGGAAAGTGCAGTTGAAAACCCGCAGAGGAATCCGCAGAAGAAACCGCGTGAAAATCCGCAGTGAAAACCGCAGTGGTTTTGCAGCAAAATCCGCAACATGTGCACATACCCATACAGTCATCTTGTGTTTCTTCCATTTTAACAAAAACACTTTGATAAAGTGCAGCGCACATTACAGTCTTTTTAACACACTGTATAGTTTGCTAAAGTGCACATGTTTTAGTGAGAGAGGACAAAAAATGAACAAGTAATAAAACCATTCATGGTAGCTGGTGGGCCCTATGCACCCCAGTAAACAGTTTCATATGCTCATAAGGAACAGGGACATACTGCCCTTAGCAGCAGCCCATAGCTACCTGTTCCACCATTCAGCCTGTGTGTTTTTAACTCAGCACTACAGGCGCAATGACGTCATTAGATTGCACCTGCTGCACAAAGCCTTAATCACACAGAGCAGCATGCAAGGGGAATGGGGATGAGGTGTGTATTTTTTTAGATTTTGTCAGTCATTTATTGCAGTGGCATCATATTATATGGGGGGCTGTGGTGGAATCATACTGTATGGGAGCTTGTGGCGGTATGATATACTGCATGAGAGGAAATTGGTATCATACTGTCTGTTATGTCATACTGTCTATTGTGGTACCATATTATATGGTAGCTGTTGTAGCATACCTCCCAACTTTTGAAGATGGGAAAGAGGGAAAAAGTTTGCGGCAAATTTTAGGCCACGCCTCTGACCACACCCATTCATAATTAGTCACACCCATATCCACGTCCCAACCACACCCATTTAGCACTGCCGATCACACTGTTTCATATACAATAATTATAAACAAAAAAATATGGCCACACAGTGCCCCATACTGTATAATGGCCACACATGACGCTCCATACTGTACGATGACCACACATGATGCTGCATACTGTATAATGGCCGCACATGATGCTCCATACTGTATAATGGCCGCACATGATGCTCCATACTGTATAATGACCACACACATGATGCTCCATACTGTATAATGACTGCACATGATGCTCCATACTGTATAATGTCCGCACATGATGCTGCATACTGTATAATGACCGCACATGATGCTCCATACTGTATAATGACTGCAAATGATGCTCCATACTGTATACTGGCTGCACATGATGCTCCATACTGTATAATGGCCACAGTTCTCCATACTGTATAATGACATACAGGCACGCAGCTCACACCCACGCTCACACACACGCACACAGCTCACACACACGACTCACACACACGCAGCACACACAGGCACGCAGCTCACACCCACGCACACAGCTCACACACACAGCTCACACACGCATGCAGCTCACACACATGCAGCATCACACACACGCAGTATCACACATACACATGCAGCATCAAAAACGCAGCTCACAAACACATGCAGCTTTGACACAAATGCATCACACACGCAGCCATCACACACACACGCAGCCATCACACACACACACGCAGCCATCACACACACACACGCAGCCATCACACACACACACACACAGCCATCACACACACACACAGTATCACACATACACATGCAGCATCACAAACGCAGCTCACAAACACATGCAGCTTTGACACAAATGCATCACACACGCAGCCATCACACACACACACACGCAGCCATCACACACACACGCAGCCATCACACACACACACGCAGCCATCACACACACACGCAGCCATCACACACATGCAGCCATCACACACACACGCAGCCATCACAGACACACACGCAGCCATCACAGACACACACGCAGCCATCACAGACACACACGCAGCCATCACAGACACACGCAGCCATCACAGACACACGCAGCTATCACAGACACACGCAGCCATCACAGACACACGCAGCCATCACACACACACACGCAGCCATCACACACACACGCAGCCATCACATACACACCAGATACCTCATACACACACACATGCAGCATCACACAGCTCACACACATCACACAATCTCCTTTGTAGTGCAGGGGCGGCTGATGTCCATGTGCAGCTCTTCAGTTTTTCCTGCTCACAACTCTGCACTGTCCCTGCACCTCCCCCGTCTCTCCTTCTCTGCCGGGATAGCAGATAAGAGCAGGAGAAGCCGGAGCTCCGTGCACACACAGGAGGTAGTGAGTAGCTGACCTTTCATCTTGATTGCCGCTGGCTCTCTCCCTCAGCGTGGCAGCGCCGCACAGGGGGTGGGGGGGGCGGGGTCGGTCGGGAGGTGAGACCCAGCTTTTATTAAAAAAAAAAAACAAAACCAGACACAAACCTTATTCAGATGCCACCCCCTGCTGCATTGTCCCCGCCCTAGGCACGTAATGTGGGGTAACTAATGTCCCGTCCGGGATCCCGGGGCTGACTGTCAAAATCAGGACAGTCCCGCGGGATCCGGGACGGTTGGGAGGTATGAGAATGTTTAAAGGAGTATGCAAGTCACATACTCAAAGTCATATAACCGCCTGCTGCCGTGTCTGGAGAATCCTCACAGCGTGCGATGTGAACGCTGTGAAGATTCAAATGTCTACAGTCACATAGAGCAACCGAGAACAGCGGCATAAATAGAGTGTGCTGGGTTGTGGTGCAAGATTTGAACCGGACCCCCGCATCATATCTATCTATAATATAACACTGGGAGCATCACTGTGTCCGAAGCCTTTATAAACTGAGCAAGCGCCTGCGCAGTCTGGACTCCACAGAGTTATGCATCCGGGGATGAGAATTGTGGCCCAGGAGATTGCAGTATGCGTAAGCACTGAACGCATACTGAGATCTCTGACGGAGAAGCACGGACGTGCCAGGAGGGCAAGTATGCGATATTCCCCTGTCCCCGTTCAACCACTGGGCTACGGCTTCCGCGTCCTCTGGCTGTGACGTTCAGGTCAGAGGGCGCGATGACGTGCTTAGTGCGCGCCATCTGACTGAACAGTCACAGCCAGAGACCCGGAAGACAGACTGGAGCACAGCGGTGGAATGGGGACAGGTGAATTTCGCAAGTGTCGGGGGCCTGAGCCATTTTTTTTTTATCGCAGCAGCATACGGGGCATATTATGCTATGGAGCATCTTATGGGGGCCATCAACCTTCATGGAGCAGCATACGGGGCATATGGATGGGAGCAGCACATGACAGAATGGGGGCGCAGGATGGGAGCAGCACATGACAGGATGGGGGCGCAGGATGGGAGCAGCACATGACAGGATGGGGGTGCAGGATGGGAGCAGCACATGACAGAATGGGGGCGCAGGATAGGAGCAGCACATGACAGAATAGGGGCACAGGATGGGAGCAAATGACAGGATGGGGGCGCAGGATGGGAGCAGCACATGACAGGATGGGGGCACAGGATGGGAGCAGCACATGACAGAATGGGAGCGCAGGATTGGAGCAGCACATGACAGAATAGGGGCGCAGGATGGGAGCAAATGACAGGATGGGGCGCAGGATGGGAGCAGCACATGACAGGATGGGGGCGCAGGATGGGAGCAAATGACAGGATTGGGACGCAGGATGGAAGCAGTACATATCAGGATGGAGACCATATACCAATATAAATGCTCGCCACCCGGGCGTAGAACGGGTTCAATAGCTAGTCTATCTATATACACACACTGGTATATGTCCCTTATACTGGGCCTCATCTTGGTATATATATCCCCATCCTGGTAATATATATCCCTTATCTTGGTATATGCCCCCCCCCATTCTGGTGCTGTTCTTTAACTGCTTTATTACCTATGCCGTAATAGTACGACATAGGTAATAAACCCTGTTTCAGCGCGGGCTCCGGCGCTGAGCCCGCTCTGAACTCAGCATCTCAGCTGATCTATACAGCGGAGCCGCGTGTGTGTACGAGGTGTACTGAGCGGAGCCGCGTGTGTGTACGAGGTGAACCGAGCGAAGCCGCGTGTGTGTGTGTGTGTACGAGGTGTACCGAGCGAAGCCGCGTGTGTGTGTGTACGAGGTGTACCGAGCGGAGCCGCGTGTGTGTGTGTACGAGGTGTACCAAGCGGAGCTGCGTGTGTGTACGAGGTGAACCGAGCGAAGTCGCGTGTGTGTGTGTACGAGGTGTACCGAGCGGAGCCGCATGTGTACGAGGTGTACCGAGCGGAGCTGCGTGTGTGTACGAGGTGAACCGAGCGAAGCCGCGTGTGTGTGTGTGAGTGAGGTGTACCGAGCGGAGCCGCTTGTGTGTGTGTACGAGGTGTACCGAGCGGAGCCGCGTGTGTGTGTACGAGGTGTACCGAGCGGAGCCGCGCGTGTGTGTGTGTACGAGGTGTACCGCGCAGAGCCGCGTGTGTGTACGAGGTGCACCGAGTGGAGCCACGTGTGTGTCTGTGTACCGAGCGGAGCAGAGTGTGTACCGAGCGGAGCAGAGTGTGTAGTTTGTACCGAGCGGAGCTGCTTGTAATTTTTGTGTAGAGCAATGAATTAATTGTGCCATGATTTGCTGTCTCATAGCACATGATGATACAGTGTCAGACTGTCACAGGGGCTTTGGTAGCCCTTTTATGCATGGGGAAATAGCAGCCACAATAGCGTTGTGTCGTCACCCTCTCCGTGGGAGCTGCAGCTGCTCCTCCTCAAATGCCACTGACTGGAGACAGACATGTCAGTGAGTCATCGATCTGTGACATCGACTACTCATTCACACTGGGTGCTCTGCAATAAGAACACAGCAGTGAGCACTGAGCAGCCGAGGCAAACAGAGGGAGGCTGTGTGTCCGTCCCTCCCTGCTCAGCCCCACTCTCATTCCGCACGATTATTAGCCAGGCATTATAATTAGCAGCTCCAGCAGTCCACTCACACTCTCGTCTGCTGCTTACATTGCCGCTGGCACCCAGGCTGTGTTCGGCTGTGTTACTAATTACGTACCTCAAACTGAAACTAGAAGTGAGTCACTCCCCTCTCTCCCTCTCTGAACAGTGACGCTG
This sequence comes from Ranitomeya variabilis, assembly GCF_051348905.1. Classification (NCBI taxonomy): domain Eukaryota; kingdom Metazoa; phylum Chordata; class Amphibia; order Anura; family Dendrobatidae; genus Ranitomeya; species Ranitomeya variabilis. Next base: position 178,837,437 of record NC_135236.1, on the reverse strand, counting down.
GGAGACTCAGGAACATACAGGGTAAGGGGCGTGGCCTAACAAAAGGGGGCGTGACGGGAGGTCTCCTGCTGTCTCCCGGGATCACAGCGTCCTGCGCTGGACAGCAGGACAAAGAATGAAATCCGGGACAATCCCGCACAATGAGGGACGGTTGGGAGCTATGGTTGTAGCAACATTCTGTATGAGTGGGCTGTGGTGGCATAATACTGAATCCCCACCAGCACGCTGTGACCTCATCACACTGCTGCTGGCACCTCAGCACCAAAGTGCTGCAGAGGAGCAGAGACAGCGCAAGCAGCATTAAAGGGAACCTGTCACCCCCCCAGGTGTTTGAAACTAAAAGAGCCACCTTGTGCAGCAGTAATGCTGCATTCTGACAAGGTGGCTCTTTTAGTTCTGGGTGCTGTAACTGCAAAAATAATCCGTTTTGTAATTTATCCTAAATACCTTTCTTCAGTCCTGGAGGCAGGCCTTTCCCCCCCTGCTGCAGATGCCACACAGCCGTCACTCAAGTCTTCTTGGCGCCGGGCGCCGCCTCCTCACCGCTGTTTTGAAATCAGCCGGCGCCTGCGCTCTTTTCTCCTGCCTGGTGCAGGCGCAGTGAGTGCTGCCCGTCCTCTGTCCTCATATGCAGTCTAGCTGACTGCGCCTGTGCGGCCGCCCTGCCTGTGAATCCCAGCCCCGCAGTGTGAATAAATCAGAAGACACATACCACAATTCATGATGCACAGATACAACAGAGAAATATAGGCATCTGGGGTCATTGCCGCGAGGCATTACTGGGACCGGGAGCTTCCGGGAGCATCGCAAGGATCGGGAAGGCTGCGGGGGCCACCGGAAGGTGAGAATAGCACGATTTTTAATTATTCTTAACATCATATCTTTTTACTATTGATGCTGCATAGGCAGCATCAATTTTAAAAAGTTGGTCACACTTGTCAAAATGGGCACCCCGTCTCGCTAGGGCCCTGGCACTTGCTCGGGTGCTAACACCGGCCCTGAACAGAGGGGCAGGGTGGAGGGTGATATTTTGTGTAGGAAGCACAGTGAGGGGCAATTATTTATTCAGGGGTGCAGCAAGGAAGATATTTTTATTTATGGGGCAGTATAATGATACTTTTATTTTTAAGTGCACTATGTCGGAAAGTGCTACAGAACAGCAAAAACAAGAAACAGAAATACAATACTGATGCGCACACCTAAAATATTACAACCTTTATTAATATGAATAAATAAAAACCATAAAAAGCATGTGCAAGGCCTGAAATACACACAATAAGTTGCTGACCAAATGATCAAAATCAGACCAAAGTGCAGTCTATGTCAGAGATTAAATAGGTCAGGGTCTTTCCTAGCAACAATATGTCATAGTGTCATCATATGTACCTTACAAAATCAAAGGACAATGTAGTATTGACTGTAATAAATAGACACTATTGGTCAATAAAATTGCAGTAGTTAACATGAGACAGTACCATTGATATGAGATACACTATAATAACTTAATATGGCTTTAACACATATTGCCCCCCCAGAGGAAGATCAGCTAAGATACAGGAAAGATAAGTATCTTGGTACCGTGTTAGCCAGTAGATAGAAAAATATTTAGAATTGAGAGTCCTCAGTGGTTGATACCTAAGCCCACCTAAGATAGCAACCCTTATAGCTGATCGCCCTAAGGTCAAATGAAAGAATAAGGACCAAGGTAGATGCAATTAAGAAATGGTCCCAAGGTTTACCACCACAAGGCAAGCAACATTATAGACAAAATGCAGACAAGAGAGCGTAAGGGATATCATCCATAGGAGCCCATGAGCCAGGTCACGACTAGACATCCCAAGCGTATCACCATTAATTACAGCTTTATCAGGGAAAGTGTTAGAGCTAAACCAGAACACACACTAAATGTACATCATAAGTTTAAGTTTTAAAAAATGGTTACTGGAGGCTGTAATAATGAATCATTAGGGAAGCGGTATCCCACACAGGAAGTGCTGAAGACCGGAGAAGACAGAAATCTGGAGACACAAGCTCTGGTCATGAAATCTCATCATGGCATCTGTGTTACATGGAGACAAAAGGTATGGTACATGCGTATATGTGATCCTGACTCATTGGTGCTGTGGTTCCTGTATGGTCTGCAGTCTGATGATGATTGGTAGCAACAATGTCTCAGTATCTCCTGACCAATGTTAAAGAAAAAAAAAACAACTATTAATAAACATATATTAGGCAAAATTAATAAAACAAAAAACAAACATAGAAAAAGGAAGAACAGCTTGAATGGAAACTGATGCCCATACATTTTAGTTTACTGCAATTTAATTTTTGATATTTTTTTCGGAACGACTAAGAGCACTTTTAATTATGGATTAAATAACATTGAATTGATGTCTTGAATTGTGTAACCCCAAATTACGTCTGATTATCATTGGTTTGTCCTCATTCCTTAAACTGAGTTTTCACAATTATTTTCTAACCGTTTGCAAATGTGATAGGCAGCAGTGGTAAACTTCTAACTAGGAATCTCGTTAGTTATGCTATACGTTAAATGACTTAGTATAAAGAAGTGACATGTTATCAATGGCAGTACAAGTGTCAGGTAACCACAAGTGATGTCCCTTTTCAATGATAAATTGGATCATTTTAGCCTTTCATCTGATACCACAACCCCGTCACAGCCTTGTCTCAGCCGGTAACTGGAGACTTTGCACTTCCATCCTCCTACCATGATCCGCCGTATCCAGGTCCTTCATTCCTGGGATACAAAAGAAGAACAGTTGAATTATTCATGGACTGGGATGCAGGTTCTGCTCGGTGTCTAGGCTCCATTTGCTTTTCTGAATAACAGGGCACCATGTGAGACCTATCATTCTTTTTTAAGTTGTTTTCTTTCTGCGCTCAAAGATGTTGGCATGGAGACATTTCACAGAACCATACAAAGCATGGATGTAATGCACATTAATAATTTTTAAGCTTTTTTTTACAACTAATTATGATAATAATAATAATTTTTATTTCTATAGCGCTAACATATTTTGCAGCACTTTACATTTTAGATGGGACTTGTACAGACAATAGAGACATTACAGAATAACACATAATTCAGATATCAGGAGTGAGGGTCCTGCTCGCAAGTTACAATCTATGAGGAAATAGGGGAGACACAATAGGTGAAATAATGAAAAATGCTTGTATTGCATGACCCATCCATCAATAGAATAAATTCACATAATGCTTCATGAACCAGTCATCAGACAGTATGTGTGCAAGTACAGACACAGAGGGCTATTAAGTACAGGAGGGTATGTGAACAGATGCTACGAGGGCCCAGATTTTGAAGAAAATTTTGTATGGGAAGAACAGTGGTAGATAAGTGTGGTGAGGTGATAGGTTAGTCTAAAGAAATGTGCTTTTAAGGCACACTTAAAACTGTGGGTATTGGGAATTAATAAAATTGTCCTGGGTAGTGCATTCCAAAGAATGGGAGGCGAAGTAGGGTGGTGCAGAACTGTTGAGAGCTTTGTGGTTGAGAATGGTAAATTTATATTGAACTCTGTAGCAGATTGGCAGTGCAATGACTGGAACAGGCAAGAGGTATCAGTGTAGCGGTTGGAAAGGAATATGATACTGGCTGTTGCATTCAGGACGAATTGCAGAGGGGAGAATTTAGAGCGAGACCGATTAGTAGAGAGTTGCAATAGTCTGGCCAAAATGAATGAGTTACAGTAAGAATTTTTGTAGTCAAACGTAAGAAAAGGTTGAATTCTAGAGATCTTTTTGAGGTGTAGGTGACATAAGCGAGCGAGTGACCTGATGTAGGGTGGTGAATGAAAAATCTGAATCAAGTATGATCACAAGACAGAGGGCATGATGCTGGGGAGTAATGGTAGAACCACACACTGAAATGGGAATATTAGGCATAGATAGGTTAGTGGAGGGAGGAAACACAAGGAGTTCAGTTTTTGACAGATTCAGTTTCAGATAGAGGGAGGACATGATGTTAGAGACAGCGGACAGACAATCACTGGTATTTTGTGGTAATGCAGGGGTGATTTCAGGAGAAGATGTGTATAATTGGGTGTCATCAGCATAGAGGTGATACTGAAAACCAAACCTACTGATGGTTTGTCCAATAGAGGCAGTATATATGGAGGAGAGAACTGATCCTTGAGGAACCCCAACAGTAAGGAGAAGAGGAGAGGAAGAGGAGCCAGCAAAAGATACAGTGAAGGAGAGGTAGGAGGAGAACCAGGAGAGAAGGGTATCTTTGATACCAATAGAGGGGACCATAGTGAGGAGGAGCTGATGATCCAGTGTCGAATGCTGCAGAGAAATCCAGGAGAATAAGTAGGGAGCAGTGACCATTAGATTTAGATGTTAGTCGATCATTAGAGACTTTAGTGAAGGCAGCTTCAGCAGAGGGTAAAGAATGGAAACCGGATTGTAAAGGGTCAACAAGAGAGTTACCTGAGAGACAGCTGATGAGAAGAGAGTTGACAAAGTGTTCCAGGAGTTTAGAGATGAAGGGAAGATTAGAGACAGGTTTGTAGTTTGCAACACAGTTCCAGTTGATGTCACACTGTGACAGTTTTCGGTAGGGAAGGGGGCCTGAAACTGTCCCTGGAACTGGGACCCTAACTATCCCTGTCCCAGGGTTACTCTTGAAGGTAGGTAGGCCCAAATCTCTGACCTTAGGCCATGTGCACACGTTCAGGATTTTTAGCGTTTTTTTCGCGTTTTTTCGCTATAAAAACGTGATAAAAACGCGAAAAAAACGCTAACATATGCCTCCTATTATTTACAAGGTATTCCGCATTTTTTGTGCAAATGTTGCGATTTTTTCCGCGAAAAAATCGCATAGCGGAAAAAAAAGCAACATGTTCATTAAAAATGCGGAATTGCGGGGATTCCGCACACCTAGGAGTGCATTGATCTGCTTACTTCCCGCACGGGGCTGTGCACACCATGCGGGAAGTAAGCAGATTATGTGCGGTTGGTACCCAGGGTGGAGGAGAGGAGACTCTCCTCCACGCACTGGGCACCATATAAGTGGTCAAAAAATAAGAAATAAAATAAAAAACAGTCCTATACTCACCCTCGATGTCCAGCGCAGTGTTCCCGCCTCTGTGCTGCACGCTGGCTGGTTCCTGTAGCTGGTGTGCGGAGAAGGACCTTGCCGAATGCCGTCACTGTCCTGTGATTGGTCGAGACCGCTCACGTGACCGTGACGTCATGGAAGGCCCTGCGCGCACACATCAGCTATAGGAATGGACGCCGGTGAGGAGATCTGATGTCTGCGGGTGAGTATAAGCATTTTTTTTATTTTTTTTATTATTTTTAAACGTTCTATCTTTTACTATAGATGCTGCAAAAGCAGCATCTATAGTAACAAGTTGGTCACACTTGTCAAACGCTATGTTTGACAAGTGTGACCAACTTGTCAGTCAGTTTTCCAAGCGATGCTACAGATCGCTTGGAAAACTTTAGCATTCTGCAAGCTAATTACGCTTGCAGAATGTTAAAAAAACGCAAAAAAAACGGAAAAAAAACGCAAAAAAAAAAATGCGGATTTCTTGCAGAAAATTTCCGGTTTTCTTCAGGAAATTTCTGCAAGAAATCCTGAACGTGTGCACATACCCTAACTGTGCTCCTCTTGTTTCCTAATCTGATCCCTCCCCCTCCCCATGAGGCCTGTGACAGAAATATAAGGCAAACAAGACAAAACAGGGATAACAGAAAGCAACAAACATACAAACACTCACCAAAGATGAAGAGATATGTAGGCAAGGATAGGAATGTACCAACCAAATGGTAATAGGACAATGAGGAAAATATACACCCAAAAACAGCAAGCAACAATCTCCAATATCAACAATGAAAATGGATCTGCAAGTTTCTGACTAGCATAGAAGTTCATCTCTTCAGCACCAAAGCAAACCAAATTAATTTAATATGGGACAGACTTCACAGACCACAATAAATTTATCCCGTCCCCTACAAATATCTCGGAGGGCCCTCTTAGGTTCTGGTTCAGCCTGACTGCCCGCCAGACCAAACGTCTGCTGCTGTGAGACTCTAGATTGCAGGTCTGACAGTTCAAGCGACAGACCGTGCAATTGTTTAGCAAGGACTACAACGGGATCCATACCAAGATACAAAATGTGGGGCCAGTGAAAATGTCACGCTGTGATAGTCTTTAGTAAGATAGAGGGGCCTCAAGCTGTCCCTGGAACTGTTGCGCCCATTTCTGCATATCAGCTACCACTGACGCTTGTCTGGAAACCCACAGGTTTGTGACCTACCCATGCACCATGCGCTGGAACTCAACATTAAATATGTACTTGGTAACGCTTTGTGAGAAGCAGTGGGCAGTAGTTGAAAACTAGCTCCAACATGCCCATTGGTATTCCGCTCAGCCTGCACACATAACAAGTGATGAGTGGCCATGGATGTATGACATCTGTGAGGAATCAACCAAGATGGTGAGCAGCAATGTAGCCATAATAATGTAAACATCCTGCTTCTGTGTCTACTCAAACGCTCCCTGCTCAGAAGTAAAGAGGAAGGTTTGCATGTGGACCAGGCAGAAATGGAGGAAGAAAGTAGACAGGGTGCTATATACTTCCCAAACCCCTCATGGCGGCGTATGTCCCTCGGTATTCAGTCCCCATCCGCCATTATTTTTTGAGATGTTCCATCCCCGCTTTAGGCTAGGTTCACATTTGCGGTTGAGTCCGCAGCGTTTCGTACGCAAGCGCAAGCGCATGGCAAAACGCATGCAAACGCATGATAACGCTGCGTATTTTATCCCCATCAACCTATGGGCATGGCTCGTGGGATTTTTTTGTACATAAACCCTTGTACAGCTGAAATCCTCACATTTTGCTCTTGTATCCTGTGTCAAGATGGATCTTCGCATGGAGGGTCTCTATCGGAATCTAGATTTAGATGTCAACTTGTTTCTTTCCTTTGCATTTGCTTGTGAGCAAGAACGAAAAAGAGAAAAACAGAGATGACATCGGCGCTTTTGGCAGCACCCTATTGTTGAACTCCGACAGAGTCGTGGAGCCTACCATTCCTTATTCAGTGAGCTCCGTGAAAACCCCGAAATATTTTGAGTACATGAGGATGTCTCAAGGCAGCTCCATGGAATTGCAGGATCGTGTACAAGAAGCCATCTGCAGGAAGGACACCCAGCTCCGTAGAGCGATTCCTGCTGAGGAACGGCTGCTGGTGACACTAAGGCCGGCGTCACACTGGCAAGTTTTATGGACGTATGAGCGCAGAAAATACACCCGTAAAATACGCATAACACACGGCCCAATGATTCCCTATGTCCCAGCTCCTATCAGCCGTATTTTACTGATCCGTATTATACGGTCTTGTACGGCCGTACAAAATCGCAGCATGCTGCGTTTGTCACCGTATTGCGCAAAAAAAATCGCCAATGAAAGTCTATGGGGGCGAGAAAAATACAGATTACACACGGACCAGCAGTGTGACTTGCGAGAAATACGCAGCAGTGTTCTATAAAAAAGCCGGTAATTCAATTGCCCGCTTTTCATTTCTCCTTCCCAAACCCGACATGATATGAGACATGGTTTACATACAGTAAACCATCTCATATCCCTGGTTTTTTTGCATATTCCACACTACTAATGTTAGTAGTGTGTATGTGCAAAATTTGGGTGCTGTAGCTTGCAAAATAAAGGGTTAAATGGCGGAAAAAAATTGGCGTGGGTGTTATGATCCCAATGGCAGAGGATCTCAGAAATTTCAGCAAAGTCTGCAAAACATAAATACCAGCTCATAGGGAAGTGGTAACTAGGCTGACCGTATATCTGATCCTAGCACAACCAACTAACAGTAGCCGGTGAACGTACCTACATTGATCCTAGACGTCTCGCGCCAGCCGGAAAACTAACTAACCCTGTCAGGGAAAATAAGACCTCTCTTGCCTAAAGAAGAAAGACCCCAAAGTTATAGTACAAGCCCCCAACAAATAATAACGGTGAGGTAAGAAGAAAAGACAAACGTAAGAATGAACTAGATTTTAGCAAAGAGAGGCTCACTGACTAATAGCAGAAGATAGTAAGATGACTTATACGGTCAGCAAAAACCCTGCAAAATATCCACGCTGAATATCCAAGAACCCCCGAACCGACTAACGGTGAGGGAGGAGAATATCAGCCCCCTAGAGCTTCCAGCGAAATCAGAAATCACATATTGTACAAGCTGGACAAAAATAAGAACAATGCAAATAAACAAAAATAAGAAAGCAGGACTTAGCTTATCGTGCAAGGAACCAGGACCTGAAGACAGGAGCAAACAGAAATGAACTGATTACAACGATGCCAGGCACTGGACTGAGAATCCAGGAAGTTTAAATAGCAACACCCCAGGCCTAACGAACCAGGTGAGTACCAACCTGGGGAAAGACAATCCAAGTGCCAACCACTAGTGACCACAAGAGGGAGCCAAGAAGTATAGTTCACAACACGTGGGCTCCCGCGCAATTTTCTCCACCAGAGTGGTAAAGCCAGTGACTGAGGGCAGATATTAATAGCCTAGAGAGGGTCCATGGTTATTGGCCCCCCCTGGCTAAAAACATCTGCCCCCAACCACCCCAGAAAAGGCACATCTGGAAGATGCGCCTATTCTGGCACTTGGCCACTCTCTTCCCACTCCCGTGTAGCGGTGGGATATGGAGTAATGAAAGGTTAATGTCACCTTGCTATTGTAAGGTGACATTAAGCCAGATTAATAATGGAGAGGCGTCAATTATGACACCTATCCATTATTAATCCAATAGTACGAAATGGTTAATAAAACACACACATTATTACAAAGTATTTTAATGAAATAAAGACACAGGGTGTTTTAATATTTTATTATTCTCTTAATCCAGCTGAAGACCCTCGTTCTGGAACAAAGTAAAAATAAAAAATCAACAATATCTCATACCTTCCGATGATCAGTCACATCCCACGAAGTAAATCCATCTGAAGGGGTTAAATCATTTTACAGCCAGGAGCTGTGCTAAAGCACTCGCTCCTGCCTGTAAAACCCCGGGTACTGAATGGAAAGCAGGGTGATCTGTAGTTACCTTGAGTCGCGGTGATGCGCCCTCTGCTGGATGTCCTCATGAACTGGAGCCTTGGAAAAGTTCCCACGCTCGAGTTCATATGAGGACATCCAGCAGAGGGCGCCTCACCGCAATTCAAGGTAACTACAGATCACCCTGCTTTCCATTCAGTACCCGGGGTTTTACAGGCAGGAGCGAGTGCTTTAGCACAGCTCCTGGCTGTAAAATGATTTAACCCCTTCAGATGGATTTACTTCGTGGGACGTGACAGATCATCGGAAGGTATGAGATATTGTTGATTTTTTATTTTTACTTTGTTCCAGAATGAGGGTCTTCAGCTGGATTAAGAGAATAATAAAATATTACAACACCCTGTGTCTTTATTTCATTAAAGGACTTTGTAATAATGTGTGTGTGTTTTATTAACCATTTCGTACTATTGGATTAATAATGGATAGGTGTCATAATTGACCCCTCTCCATTATTAATCTGGCTTAATGTCACCTTACAATAGCAAGGTGACATTAACCCTTCATTACCCCATATCCCACCGCTACACGGGAATGGGAAGAGAGAGGCCAATTGCCAGAATAGGCGCATCTTCCAGATGTGCCTTTTCTGGGGTGGCTGGGGGCAGATGTTTGTAGCCAGGGGGGGCCAATAACCATGGACCCTCTCTAGGCTATTAAAGGGAACCTGTCACCCCGTTTTTTGAAGATGAGCTAAAAATAGCGTTAAATAGGGGCAGAGCTGGGCGTTACATTAGTGTCTTTGTGTGCCTTTATTACCCACCTATGCTGCCGAAATACCTTTGTAAAGTCGCCGTTTTCTGCTGTCACTCACGCTGATCTGGTCCTATGGGCGTGGTGACAGCGCTGTTTCTCCCCCAGAATCCTGCTCATCATTACGTTGGTGGCGTAGTGGTGTGCGCATGTCCAAAAGACGAATCCACTGCCCAGGTGATGAAAAACAGCGCGATCTGCGCTATTCAGCCGTGTACCGGTGGGTGCGGCCATCTTTCTTGTGGCCGCGCGTGCGCAGATGGAGCGCTCTGCTGCCCGGGGCTTCAGGAAAATGGCCGCGGGATTCCGCGCGTGCGCAGATGGAGATCGCGGCGGCCATTTTCCTGAAGCCCCGGGCAGCAGAGAGCTCCATCTGCGCACGCGCGGCCACAGGAAAGATGGCCGCGCCCACCGGTAAACGGCTGAACAGCGCAGATCGCGCTGTTTTTCATCACCTGGGCAGTGGATTCGCCTTATGGACATGCGCACACCACTACGCCACCAACGTAATGATGAGCAGGATTCTGGGGGAGAAACAGCGCTGTCACCACGCCAATAGGACCAGACCAGCGTGAGTGACAGCAGAAAACGGCGACTTTACAAAGGTATTTCGGCAGCATAGGTGGGTAATAAAGGCACACAAAGACACTAATGTAACGCCCAGCTCTGCCCCTATTTAACGCTATTTTTAGCTCATCTTCAAAAAACGGGGTGACAGGTTCCCTTTAATATCTGCCCTCAGTCACTGGCTTTACCACTCTGGCAGAGAAAATTGCGCGGGAGCCCACGCCAATTTTTTACGCGATTTAACCCTTTATTTTACAAGCTACAGTGCCCAAATTTTGCACATACACACTACTAACATTAGTAGTGTGGAATATGCAAAAAAAAAAGGGATATGAGATGGTTTACTGTATGTAAACCATGTCTCATATCCTGTCGGGTTTGGGAAGGAGAAATGAAAAGCCGGCAATTAAATTACCGGCTTTTCACATATCTCGCGCTGAATTAAATATAAATACAGCACATATATATGTGTGTGTCTCAATGACATATATATATATATATATATATATATATATATATATATATATAAATACTGTATATATATTTTTACGAACTTTTGAGCACTAGTGTTGAGCGATACCTTCCGATACTTGAAAGTATCGGTATCGGATAGTATCGGCCGATACCCGAAAAATATCGGATATCGCCGATCCCGATACCAATACAAGTCAATGGGACTCAAGTATCGGAAGGTATCCTGGATGGTTCCCAGGGTCTGAAGGAGAGGAAACTCTCCTTCAGGCCTTGGGATCCATATTCATGTAAAAAATAAAGAATTAAAATAAAAAATATGGATATACTCACCCGTCCGGCGGCCTCTGGACCTTACCGCTGTTAACCGGCAGCCTCCGTTCCTAAGAATGAGGAGTTTAGGACCTTAGATGACGTTGCGGCTGACGTCGCGGCTTGTGATTGGTCGCGTGACCGCTCATGTGACCGCTCACGCGACCAATCACAAGCCGCGACGTCATCGCAGGTCCTAAACTCCTCATTCTTAGGAACGGAGGCTGCCGGTTAACAGCGGTAAGGTCCAGGGGCCGCTGGACGGGTGAGTATATCCATATTTTTTATTTTAATTCTTTATTTTTTACATGAATATGGATCCCAGGGCCTGAAGGAGAGTCTCCTCTCCTCCAGACCCTGGGAACCATACACTGGGAACTTCCGATTCCGATTTCCGATATCACAAAAATATCGGAACTCGGTATCGGAATTCCGATACCGCAAGTATCGGCCGATACCCGATACTTGCGGTATCGGAATGCTCAACACTATTGAGCACATAAATCCATTAGATGTCGGTTTTGCAAGCCTGCGAGAAAATATCGCAGTACGGATGCCATACGGATTACATACGGAGGATGCCATGCGCAAAATACGCTGCCACACCCTGCCTACGGAAGACATAAGGATCACTATTTTGGGAACATTTCTCCGTATTACGGCCGTATTACGGCCGTAAAAAACAGACCGTATTGTCTTACGCTGAGTGTGACGCCGGCCTAAGGTACGTAATATTTAAACATTAACGCCTATCATATTTCTTATTGTTCATCAATGTACTTAATATTTTTCCCTTTTTTTCTTTTGCTAAAATACTGTCCTAAAGATTATTGTTATAAAAGCCATGTTGTTTCTCTTTTTTTTTTTTTTATTTCTCTGTTTTGCAAAACCCCTGTCATAATTATTATTGTTCTGATTTATTTTTTCTTTCTCTGTTCGGCAGATTCCTGGCTACCAGAGAGAGCCTATCATCACTTCATTTCCAGTTCCGGATAGGAATTTCAACACTATCTGGGATTGTCGCAGACAGCTGCCGGGGTTTGTGGGATGTTCTCCATGTGGAATTTATCCCCCTTCCCACCACGGAAATCTGGCAGCAAACTGCTGAAAATTTTTTTGAGGTTTGTAATTTCCCCAACTGAAAAAAAATAAAAAAAAATAACAAACCGATGAGGGGGAAATGTTATGGACCTGTGGGCTGTGGAGCTGTGAGGATTGTCTATGGGTGGACAATGAATGGGGTTCCAAAGGACGGGGTAACTAAACTTGTGGGGTCTGGAAAGTCAAGGATGGAAGTAGACACATTAGGAGTGGAAGCATGGGATGGGAGAGAGATATTGGAAAGGAGAGAAAAACTGGACAACATAGACACATTGGGAGGTGAGGGTGGAGGTAGCATGACACTTCTAATGCCACGAGTCCTTTTGCCTTTCTGTCCAGTTTTATGTGGCAGCTTCTTTTTTTTAGGTCTCATTGGGAGGGTGCGAGTGGTGGGGTCAGTAGGTCGTTCACCATGTCTACTCGGCCTGGTCGTGGCGGTGGACAACCATGCAGGATCTTCTGGCCGCATAGTGGTGGTGGCGGTGGGCAGCCGTGCCGGATCTTCTGGCGGCCTAGTGTTGGTGGCGGTGGTCAGCTGTGCAGGAGCAGGACTCAGCATGGTGGTGGTGTTGGAGTGGTTTTGATCAGCACCCGACATGGTGGTGGCGGTGTAGTGGTGTGCAGCAGGACTGGGCATGGTGGTGGCCGTACAGTGGTATGCAGAAGAACTCGGTATTGAGGTTAAGTGTGTAATTTGTGGCACGGGTGGAAATACCACTTGTGGCTGGTGGAAGTACCGAGTCTGCTGCATAGCCTGAACGTAAGCAGCATTGCAGGCCTGCATCACGTTGAGCTGGAGTTCAGGCGTAAGGTGTTCCGACATGCCCTGCTCTATCTTATTAAAAAAAATTGTGTGCTGGTCTCTGGAGGTCGACTTCCAGACAGTTAAGGCATTGATTGACATCCTGGAAAAGTGTGTTAATATGGGTCAGACCACTTTCCAGTCTATCTCCCAGTGCCTTCAAGCCATTCTGGAAGACCGAGCTCAAGTGAATAAACTCAGGCATGAGGGATCTGTCTGAGGCCTTCTGCGCTGGTGGGAAGAGCCCCCCAAAAAAGGGGCAGAGGACTGGCACAGAGGAACACCTGAAGGACCAGCTGCCTGTTCTCCAGCCTGTGACACCGGCCCACTTGCTGCTTCACTGGTGGATGGCTGGGACTGGTCCATGGCTGTTCGATGAGGGACCGCTCCAGAGGACGATCCAGGTTCGAGGGTGCTGCTAAAGGTTCTGTGAAAAGAAAAGAAAAGTAAAACATTATTTAAAAAAAATAACAATTGCAAAAGCTCCAACTCCTGTGGAATAGAAAAATTCAGATTGGGGAATACAACACAATGTAATACAACACAAAAATACTTACATTCTCTGAGCAAGGACAGGCCTCAGGAAACAGGAAAGCCATCAACCGGTGGTACTTATATTTCCCGATCCTTGCTGCAGCACCACTGCGAACTTGGATCTCCTGTTTCAGGTCCTTGTTGAAGCGATCCTTCATAGAACGCCAACCAAAGGCATTAATGTTGTGAAGATAAAACACTTAAAACAAAAACAGTCAAAACGAAAAAAAAACAGTCAAGAATAAATAAAAACAGTCAAGAATAACTAAAAACAGTCAAGAATAAATAAAAACAGTCAAAAAGAACAAAAAACAGTCAAGAATAAAAAAAGTCAAGAATAAATAAAAACAGTCAAGAATAAATAAAAACAGTCAAGAATACTTACACGCTGTCTTGCCACCGAAACGTGGGCCTGAGCCTGCTGCTCCTGTTATTCTGCACTGGAATGGTTCTGTAAAAAGAAAAATAAATATTTTGCCACTTGTAAAATAGTGACAGTGAATACTTACCAATCAGGAGCAAATGTACTCACGTCAGTCTCCTGTTCACTGTGTGAGGTCTGATCTTCACTGGAGGACATGATGAGGAATGTTGCAAGAGAGACAGAAATGATTAAAGACTGCAGGGAGAAAAACAGACAGGCAGACATATAGCTTGTATACTTACATTTTGATAGAGGCTTCTAAACTTGATGCTGCAAGGCTTGTATCGCTTCCAGAGTCTTGAGAGTAATGGAATTCCACTGCCCACACCTTCTTTTATAACATTTGCTTGGGGGGTGGCTTAAAACAAGCTCCTAGACATGTTTACTCATAACAACGCATGCGTACGTAAACGCAATCATACGCATGTCCTTGCGTACGCATGCATTCCCATAGACTGTAAAGCGTTTATTTGATGCACTCCTTCCGCAAGCGTCCACATGTGTATGGCAGCAGAAATTTGCCGCCACAAAAATTCTAACATGGTGCATCAGCCGCTCCCAGCCACAGACCGTGAAAATGCGCATGTGTAAGCAAACGCGGGCAAACGCATGCAAACGCATGCACCTGCATCTACATTGTTAAAGATATGAAATGAAGACGTATGCGGATGTATGTGTCAGAAATGCTGTGGACACAACCGCAAATGTGAAAACAGCCTTACACCAGCTCATGCCTCATAATAACATGTGTGCCCTGACCAACGCAGTTACTGTGAATGTCCACTTAACGACTGTTGGCCTAATGCATATTGATCTGTATGTATTGCAACAACTATTGTTTGTTTAATATGATGTGATTTTTATGTCTGCATGCATATTGTTCATCTGTTAACAAAGTTTAAAAAAAAAAAAAAAAAGGAGTCCTCATGTACAGACAGGATGCTCCTCCTCCTCCTTCCCTGTGAGCACATTTCTTGTGTGTGGAATTGAAACTGAAAGTAACAGCATATCTCTCTCTCAGAAACCAGATTGATCCTGTTCTCATGTTGTATGCTGAATGTTCTTAGTTCTTAATAAATGAACATTCTCTGTTGCTTGTTGTGGACATCATGCTGATTAACCCGCTGCTAACAGGTTATCGGCCCAGAAGTCAAGGCAGTCCTAAACCTGCAGAGCACAGAGATAGAAAGACAACAGCAAACTGAGAAGAAGTAAAATGGCCGCCAGCAGCAACTCAACAAAGTTTACAGTGCCAAGCCTGAATAACCAGAACTACCAATCCTGGAAATTCAAGGTGAAGATGCTGCTGATAAGAGAAGGTACGTGGAAATACACTCAGGACCCTAAGCCTGACCCAGTACCACAGGAATGGCTAGAAATGGATCAGAAAGCACAGAGCACCATATCACTCAGTATAGAGGATGATCAGATTGTGCATGTGTGCAAGTGTGAATCTGCAAAAGAAATGTGGGAGCAGTTGCAGAAAGTACATGAGAGAATAAATTTAAGTAATAAACTCTATCTAATGAGAAAGCGGTACCAGTCTAAGCTGCACAATGACCAGGACATGCAGGACTACATTAGAAATACTCTAGAGACTGTAGAGCGCCTGCGGGGCATTGGGGAAGATATGAAGGACTTCCATGTAGCAGCACTATTACTTATTGGTCTCCAAGAAAGCTATGATACGCTTGTAACAGCATTAGATGCACGCCCAGATGATGAGCTTACATTGGAGTACGTCAGAGGAAAGCTTGTAGATGAATATAAGAGAAAAGCTGAAAATGTGAGCAGCAAAACATGTAACAAGGAAACTGCTTTACAAACACAGGGTGTGCCCACCAGCAGAAACCACCCTAAAGAGACACGTGAATGTTTTGTATGCAAGAAGTTAGGTCATTTAAAGGCTGAATGCAGAGTCTGGAAAGCTAAAATGAATCAGCTGAAAAAGCAAAACAGTCAACAGAGAGTTAAGAGTGCTGTATCTGAAAGCAATGATTCAGTGAATACTGAAGCTGCATTCACATCAGTCAATGCATTTAAATCAAAGCATGCATGGTGTATAGATTCTGGTGCAACCAGTCACATGACCAATGACAGAGACTTCTTTACTAAACTTAACCAAAGTAAGTCAGAGAAAGTGATAATGGCGATCGGTCAGTGCATGAACTCAGAAGGCATAGGAGACGGTTATATTGATTGTAACATCTCTGCAACACAAAGTAGAAGGATTCATGTAAAAGATGTACTATATGTGCCTAGTCTTGAAAGTAATCTATTATCTGTGAAAAAGCTCACAAAACAGGGTAATGAAGTTACATTTAAGGAAGATAGCTGCATCATCTCAAAAGAGGGTCACACATTAGCAAAAGGAAAAATCACAGATGAACTGTATCAGTTGAAATGTAAAGTGTGTGCATGCACAGCTAAGCAAGAACTGCACAAGAACTGTATTCATGTATGGCACAGGCGGCTTGCGCATAGAGACCCAGAAGCAATAAGAAAGTTATTTCAAGAACAATTAGCTGACAATATTACAATTGATTCATGTAATCAGACAATGAAGTGTTCCAGTTGTATTAAAGGGAAAATGTCCAGAAAGGCCTTTCCTAAGAAAAGTACTACAAGAACAGAACAACCCCTAGATTTAGTACACACGGATATCTGTGGTCCAATGCGCACTCAGACCCCTGGAAAGAAGAGATATTTTCTTACATTTATTGATGACTATTCAAGATATACAGTTGTCTATTTACTTCACAGCAAAAATGAAGTTCCAGAGAAACTTGGAATATATCTAGCTGAAGTACATAACAAGTTTGGAAGAATGGCAAGAATTTTACGTGCAGATAATGGGACTGAGTATACAAGTAGTGAAACACAGAGCATTTTAAAGAAAAATGGAATCATATTTCAAACTACTGTACCATACAACCCTGAGCAAAATGGTGTAGCAGAAAGAAGAAACCGAACACTCTGTGAAAGCGCAAGGAGTATGTTATTTGATGCAAATTTGCCTACAGTATATTGGGACGAAGCTATTATGACGGCTTGTTATCTTCAGAACAGACTACCAAGTAAAGCGACAGAGAAAACTCCATTTGAGCAATGGAATGGTACAAAACCAAAACTACAACACATAAGGATTTTCGGAAGTAAAGCATTTGCACATGTTCCCAAAGAAAAACGAACTAAGTGGGAATCTCACGCCAAGGAAGGCATCCTGGTAGGCTACAGTGAAACCCAGAAAGGTTATAGAATTCTACACCCAGAGACAAACAAGGTCACAATAAGTAAAGATGTAGTGTTTGATGAAAACTTTGTGTCCCCCAAGTTTTATGACATTATGCCAGTAGTCCAGATGAAGCAACAAGAACAATCTCAGTCACAATTACAAGACAATGAAGAAAAGAATGTAGAAGTCTGGCTGGACTCTTCAACCACTGAAGGAACAACAAAAGGCCTAAGTGAACCTGAAATCAGACAGTCGTCAAGATCAAACAAAGGAATACCAGCTAAACGTTTATCCTAAGTTGTGAAGACACTGCCTGAGTCAGAGCCACAATCATGGGATGAAATGCAGAAACTACCCGCCCATGAAAGAACAAAGTGGATCAATGCTGCGAATGAAGAAATGAACTCGCTTCATCAACTTCAAACTTGGAAACTCACTGAGTTACCACAAGGTAAAAAGGCAATTAAGTGCAAGTGGGTATTTAAAACCAAATATGATTGTGAAGGTAAAGTCCACAGATTTAAAGCGAGGTTGGTCGCAAAAGGATATTCGCAAAAATATGGCGAAGACTATGATGCTACTTTTTCCCCGGTCGCTAAGCAGACAACATTTAGAGCATTGTTGGCGGTAGCTGCAGTACAAAGGATGTTTGTCAGACATTTGGATATCAAAACCGCATTTTTAAATGGTGACATTGAGGAGGACTTATACATGACTCAACCTGAAGGTTATATAAAGGAAGGTGAACAGAACCTTGTTTGCAAACTACAAAAATCTCTTTATGGTCTTAAGCAATCAGCGAGAGCATGGAATACTAAAATGAACAAAGTCTTGTTAGAAGAAGGATTTAAAAGAGGTCAAGCAGATCCATGCCTGTACACGAGATATACAGATGGAAAATGGATGTATATTCTCTTATATGTGGACGATGTAATTGTAGTTCATCAAGAAGAAGCTGAAATTGGGAAAATTACTAAAATTTTGAACCAGCATTTTGAAACGAAAGACCTAGGAAATGTGACATATTATCTAGGAATCCACATCCAGAGAGAGGAAGATGGAAGTTTTCTTTTAAATCAAAGTGCAAAGATTAATTCAATTTTGGATCAGTTTGGAATGACGGAGACCAAACTTGTATCAACGCCAATGGAATCATCCTACCTGAAACTGGAAGAAGGTGACCTGTTGCCTAACAATGAGAAATATCGACAGGCAGTGGGGGCACTTCTATATATGTCAACTATGACTCGACCGGATATTACAACAGCAGTTGGAATATTGTGCAGATATGTGGAGAAACCGCTCCAAAAGGACTGGAATGCCGTTAAAAGAGTTCTCCAATATTTAAAAGGGACACAAGGTGTAAATTTTAAAATATCTGCAGCAGGAAATCTAAAACTCACTGGCTATGTTGACTCAGATTGGGCTGGTGATTCGCAGGATCGTAAATCCACAAGTGGATACATATTTAAACTTGGAGAAAGTTCAATCTCCTGGTCTAGTAGAAAACAAGTATCTGTTGCTTTGTCATCTACAGAAGCTGAGTATGTGTCCGCAGCCTATGCAAGTCAGGAGATCATTTGGCTAAGACAACTGATGGATGATCTTGGTAAACCATTAACTTAGCCAACATTGATGTATGAGGACAACCAAGGATGCATTAAACTTGCATGCAGTGAAAAGATCAGTGCTAGAACTAAGCACATCGACGTCAGATGTCATCATCTACGTGACTTAATAGATCATGGCATAATTCAGTTTGTTTATTGTGAAACTGATAAAATGTTAGCTGATATTTTGACCAAGCCATTGCCACGACCTAGGTTCCAAGAATTGAGAACCACTATGGGACTGACAGAATAAGTAGTTGTTGAGTGTGGGTGTTGGCCTAATGCATATTGATCTGTATGTATTGCAACAACTATTGTTTGCTTAATATGATGTGATTTTTATGTCTGCATGCATATTGTTCATCTGTTAACAAAGTTTAAAAAAAAAAAAAAAAAAAAGGAGTCCTCATGTACAGACAGGATGCTCCTCCTCCTCCTTCCCTGTGAGCACATTTCTTGTGTGTGGAATTGAAACTGAAAGAAACAGCATATCTCTCTCTCAGAAACCAGATTGATCCTGTTCTCATGTTGTATGCTGAATGTTCTTATTTCTTAATAAATGAACATTCTCTGTTGCAACGGCCAATATGTGGATAAGTGCTTGTGGACAGGGACGCTACATTTCTTTTATGCCTGCATACTTATACACAAAAGGATGGACAAAGCAGGGGAGATATAACCAAATGACCATAAACAGGCTAAGAGTTACCTAAACCTGACCCTAATTTGTCTCTGCTTGATTGCAAATTGGAGAGGACCATCAGAAGGCCCTCAACCACAATTTATGGAGGGCATCAAGTGGCCCTCACTCATACATTTGGGAAGGCTCTCAGGCAGCCCTATACCATACATTTTGGAGAGCCTTCAGGCAGCTCTCAACCAGAATTTTTTGAGGGCCATGAGGTGGCCTCACTTATACATTTGGGAAGGCTCTCAGGCAGCCCTCTACCATTCATTTGGGAAGGCCTTTAGGCAGCCTTCTACCCTTAATTTGAAAGGGCCCTCGACCATAAATTTGTGATGGCAATAAGGAGGCCCTCACTTTATTTTGGGAGGGTATTTTTTTAACATTTCAAAAAGCTGGAATTACTGCATGAATAATTTTCCGCCAGATCATTTGTTGACAGTGTTGCAATCATTCTAAATTATCTGCCTCACTGGCTTTTTGCTAAATTTTTCAAAATTTTTGGCCAGCCACAATACTGAAATGTTAGGAGGAGGAGAGGGACGAAGAGAGGGAGGAGGAGGAGATGGAGATTCCTCCTCCTAGTAGCGACAGCGAAGTCTCAACTGTCGGGAGTCTGGAAGACATGGCTAACTTTATGTACCGCTGTGTTTATCGTGACTCACGCGTTATATGCATTCTGGACAACACTGATTACTGTTTGTTCACACTTCTCGACCCACTGTCTGAGGAGAACTCATAAACACACTCATAAATTTTGGAGTCTCATTAGCCAAGAGTCTGGACCACCTAATCAACATCCGGATCCCCCTTCCTCCCACCATGGCAAGTCTCAGTAGACAAGTGATCCCACACTTGTGTATATAGCAAGGTAGAACTGTGAGCAAGTTTAAAACATAACTTTTAATATAAACCATAAAAAGTTACAAGGACCCTAATTTCACCAACAAAAATACCAAAAGAAAAAACCACACACAATATTCGTACTAAAAAACGCTCCCACAGAGCGCTATGACTCTATATAGCATGGTGGAAAAAATTGAAAACAGCCTTTTTCTAAAGCATGTAAATACCACCAGAAAAAAATACCATTTGGCGTCTTCACCAATTGCTTAACCATCTGCAAATATCATATTTTTACCAGAATAAGGTAACATAAATCAATAAGAACTTAATGCCTAGGTATGTAAAGGAACAATCTCACCCAAACATAGCTCCTTCCTTCACAGGTTATATTTGGGTGAGATTGTTCCTTTACATACCTAGGCATTAGGTTCTTATTGGTTTATGTTACCTTACTCTGATAAAAATATGATATTTGCAGATGGTTAAGCAATTGGTGAAGACGCCGAATGGTATTTTTTTCTGGTGGTATTTACATGCTTTAGAAAAAGGCTGTTTTCAATTTTCACGGACCGCTCCTGGCTAGTGTTGAGCATTCCGATACCGCAAGTATCGGGTATCGGCCGATACTTGCGGGTATCGGAATTCCGATACCGAGATCCGATACTTTCGTGGTATCGGGTATCGGTATCGAAACAACATTAATGTGTAAAAGAAAGAATTAAAATAAAAAATATTGCTATACTCACCTCTCCGACGCAGCCTGGACCTTACCGAGGGAACCGGCAGCGTTCTTTGCTTAAAATGCGCGCGTTTACTGCCTTCCGTGACGTCACGGCTTGTGATTGGTCGCGTGCCGCCCATGTGGCCGCGACGCGACCAATCACAGCAAGCCGTGACGTAATTTTCAGGTCCTGAATGCCTAATTCTAGGCATTCAGGATTTGAAAATTATGTTACGGCTTGTGATTGGTCGCGTCGCGGTCACATGGGCGACGCGACCAATCACAAGCCGTGACGTCACGGGAGGCAGGAAACGTGTGCATTTTAAAATTACGTCACGGCTTGTGATTGGTTGCGTGCCGCCCATGTGACCGCGACGCGACCAATCACAGCAAGCCGTGACGTAATTTTCAGGTCCTGAATGCAGAATTAGGCATTCAGGACCTGAAATTACGTCACGGCTTGCTGTGATTGGTCGCGTCGGGGTCACATGGGCGGCACGCAACCAATCACAAGCCGTGACGTAATTTTAAAATGCGCGCGTTTCCTGCCTCCCGTGACGTCACGGCTTGTGATTGGTCGCGTCGCCCATGTGACCGCGACGCGACCAATCACAAGCCGTAACGTAATTTTCAAATCCTGAATGCCTAGAATTAGGCATTCAGGACCTGAAAATTACGTCACGGCTTGCTGTGATTGGTCGCGTCGCGGCCACATGGGCGGCAAGCGACCAATCACAAGCCGTGACGTCACGGAAGGCAGTAAACGCGCGCATTTTAAGCAAAGAACGCTGCCGGTTCCCTCGGTAAGGTCCAGGCTGCGTCGGAGAGGTGAGTATAGCAATATTTTTTATTTTAATTCTTTCTTTTACACATTAATATGGATCCCAGGGCCTGAAGGAGAGTTTCCTCTCCTTCAGACCCTGGGAACCATCAGGGATACCGTCCGATACTTGAGTCCCATTGACTTGTATTGGTATCGGGTATCGGTATCGGATTAGATCCGATACTTTGCCGGTATCGGCCGATACTTTCCGATACCGATACTTTCAAGTATCGGACGGTATCGCTCAACACTACTCCTGGCACATTAACCCCCGAAACACTGCGATCAAACATGGCTGTGGGGCTGCATGTTATAGTGTAAAAAAAATATTCAGGTGTGTACAAAAAAAAAAAATATATATATATTGTTCCCATAAATACATTTCTTTATCTAAATAAAAAAAACAATAAAAGTACACATATTTAGTATCGCCGCGTCCGTAACGACCTGACCTATAAAACTGTCCCACTAGTTAACCCCTTCAGTGAACACCGTTAAAAAAAAAAAGGAGGCAAAAAACAACGCTTTATTATCATACAGCCAAACAAAAAGTGGAATAACACGTGATCAAAAAGACGATATAAATAACCATGGTACTACTGAAAACGTCATCTTGTCCCGCAAAAAACGAGCCGCCATACAGCATCATCAGCGAAAAAATACAAAAGTTATAGTCCTCAGAATAAAGCGATGCAAAAATAATTATTTATTATTTTTTCTATAAAATAGTTTTTATCGTATAAAAGCGCCAAAACATTAAAAAATGATATAAATGAGGTATCGCTGTAATCGTACTGACCCGAAGAATAAAACTGCTTTATCCATTTTACCAAAAGCAGAACGGTATAAACGCCCCCCCTCCAAAAAGAAATTCATGAATAGCTGGTTTTTGGTCATTCGGCCTCACAAAAATCGGAATGAAAAGTGATAAAAAAAATGTCACGTGCCCGAAAATGTTACCAATAAAAACGTCAACTCGTCCAGCAAAAACACAAGACCTCACATGACTCTATGGAAAAATTATAGCTCTCAAAATGTGGTAACGCAAAAAATATTTTTTGCAATAAAAACCGTCTTTTAATGTGTGACGGCTGGCAATCATACAAATCCGCTAAAAACCCGCTATAAATAGTAAATCAAACCCCCCTTCATCACCCCCTTAGTTAGGGAAAAATAAAAAAAATAAAAAAATGTATTTATTTCCATTTTCCCATTAGGGTTAGGGCTAGCGTTAGGGTTAGGGCTAGGGTTAGAGCTAGAGTTAGGGTTAGGGCTAGGGCTAGAGTTAGGCTTAGGGCTAGGGTTAGGGTTGGGGCTAGGGTTAGGGTTGGGGCTAGGGTTAGGATTACATTTACGGTTGGGATTAGATGTCATGTCGGACGCTATTCACACTAGGGCGTCCGACAGACAGCGGTAATTCCACTTACGTCCACTATACGCTCAGTGGCGCCAGCTAGACTTGATCCAGGTTGCTGGGGGTTAATCTAGCTGGTAATCGGGTTGGAGGCTGGGTCACACCCATGGCCTTTAAATAGTCGTGCTGGACTTTGGGCGTCGCCGATTATAGCTTGTGCCCCGTGCCTAGTGATTCTGGTCTGGAGTGGTAGTCTTGGAGAAGTAATATCGTATCTGGTGGTGTATTATCCTTTGTTATATTTCTCCTTCCTATATTTGTATTTTTTTGCCCTGTGCACATTATTGTGTTTCCCTGTGTACCTGCGGCGTGGTGCGTTTTAAGTTTTCCCTGTCTGTGCTTTCTGTGGGGGTTGGTGTGTGGTCTCTTCACTGGGTAGCGTGTGGTGGTTTCAGCATAGGGCTGAAACAGGAGTTAGGGCCAGGCCTGGTGGCCCAGACAAGCACACCATTAGTGTAAATTCTGGGAGAGGGACAGACAGGGTTTCCCCTAGTCTGAGGGATATTGCAGGGGCCCGGGTAACCAGCCTTAGCCTCCCTAGGCTCCCCGTGTCTTTATAATCGGCCACAAATTTTGTATTCCATGGATCCCATAACTTCCATAACCCGTCAGTTGGAGGCGCTGTCCTTACAGGTCACTGAGTTGAAGGGGGCGGTTCAGCAACAGGGCCTAGTAGTATCTAATGTGCAAGCTGAAACTGCCGGTAGAGTTGCAGAGCCAAAGATCCCTTTACCTGAAAGGTTTGCTGGGGAATGCAGTAAATTTGTAATTTTTTGTGAAGCTTGCAAATTATACTTTCGTATGCGCCCGATCTCCTCAGGTAATGAGGCTCAGCGTGTGGGCCTGGTGTTGTCATTACTGAACGGGGACCCCCAAGCATGGGCATTTTCATTACCATCTGATTCAGCTGCCTTTAACTCAGTGGAGAGTTTTTTTTCTGCTCTTGGACTCATATATGATGATCCTCACAGAATGGCTGTAGCAGAATCTAAAATACGCGCTCTCCACCAGGGGGAGCGAATGGCGGAGGATTACTGTTCTGAATTTCGACGCTGGGTGGTGGACACACAATGGAATGACCCCGCGCTGCGGAGTCAGTTTGTTCATGGGGTTTTGGGAAGGGTTAAACAAGCCCTCCTGATGTATGAGACTCCTGCTTCTCTAGAGTCTGCTATGAGTCTAGTTGTCCGCATTGATTGCCGTTTGCGTCAGGGGGTGCAAGAGACGCCGCCTATGGGGGAGGGCGTAGGTGCATGTGAGGTTGCTGCAGGTGAGCCCACGGAGCCTATGCAGATCGCAGGGGTGTCACATGATAAGCATCGAGCCCCTTTTCTCAGGAAGCAGGGAGCCTGTTTTTGCTGTGGTAAAAATGGTCATTATGCAAATGCTTGTCCTCTGTTATCTAAGAAAAGCGCAACGGCGGAAAACTTCTAAGCTCAGAGGGTGTGGAGGAGGCCAATCTGAGCTTATGCATATCCTCCATGGTGGTCTCTCAATGTATGCTACCTGCCAAAGTTATGATCGCTGGCAGAGAGTTGCCAATCACTGTTTTTGTGGATAGTGGTTCCACTACTAATCTCATTGATGAGGAGTTTGCGCGCACAGCCGGTTTCAGGATCGAAAAACTGCCTCATCCTAACCGGGTGGTCACCATCAATGCCGCTCCTCTCCCACAGGGGGAGATTACTGAGTTTGTGGCTGAGGTTAAACTCCACATTGGGGTCCTACATTTTGAGCAGGTTACATGTAGGGTGCTCAGTAATCTTCCTGCACAAATGGTTCTGGGTTTTCCATGGTTGTCTATGCACAACCCGGTGATTGACTGGAAAACCCAGGACATAATTCAGTGGAGCGGATTCTGCCAGGAGAATTGCCTGGCCACATGTGTGTCCGCGGTGACTCCTAGCATTCCTGAGTCACTGCTGGATTTCGCGGATGTGTTCTCTGAGAAGGGTTGCTCAGAATTGCCACCACATCGACCCTATGACTGTACTATTAGGTTAAAACCAGGGGCCAAATTGCCGAAAGCTAGGATGTTTAACATTTCTGGTCCTGAGAGGCAAGCCTTAAAAGACTACATTGCTGAGAGTCTGAGCAAAGGGCACATCAGGCCTTCGTCTTTGCCTGTGGCAGCGGGGTTCTTCTTCATTAAGAAGAAAGATGGCGGATTACGCCCGTGTCTGGATTTCAGGGAGTTAAACCAGATTACGGTTCGTGATCCATACCCTATGCCATTGATACCTGATTTGTTCAACCAGGTGGCTGGTGCTAAGTGGTTCTCCAAGCTTGACCTCAGGGGGGCGTACAACCTCATAAGAGTCCGTCAAGGGGATGAGTGGAAGATGGCTTTTAATACCCCTGAGGGTCATTTTGAAAATCTGGTGATGCCATTTGGGTTGACAAACGCGCCTGCTGTATTTCAACATTTCATAAATGATGTGTTCTCTCATGTCCTGGGGAAATTCGTTATTGTGTACCTAGATGACATTCTCATTTATTCATGCGACCGTGATACTCATTTAGAGCATGTTAAGCAGGTGTTACAGCTACTCAGAGAGAATAAGCTCTATGCAAAACTTGAGAAATGTGTATTTATGGTTCAGGAGTTGCCTTTCTTGGGTTATATTGTGTCCGCTTCAGGGTTTAAAATGGAAACCGCTAAGGTGCAAGCGGTGCTGCGTTGGGAACGGCCTGATAACCTTAAAGTGCTCCAGCGGTTCCTTGGGTTTTCTAACTATTATAGAAAGTTTATCAAAGATTTTTCTACCATTGCTAAACCGCTCACTGACATGACGAAAAAAGGTACCAATTTCTCCACCTGGTCTGAGGCTGCTGTGCACGCATTCGAGTTCCTGAAGAACAGTTTTGCTTCGGCCCCCATTCTGGTGCAGCCGGACGTATCGAAACCATTTACCGTGGAAGTCGATGCATCTGAGGTTGGAGTGGGGGCGGTGCTGTCACAAGGCTCATACTTGGGCGAGTTGCGTCCATGCGCCTACTTCTCCAAGAAGCTGTCGTCCGCCGAACGTAATTACGATATCGGCAACAGGGAGTTGTTGGCTATCAAGTTGGCTTTTGAGGAATGGCGACACTTTTTGGAGGGGTCGGTCCACCAGGTTACAGGTATCACCGACCATAAAAATCTGCTTTATTTGGAGTCAGCCAAGCGTCTGTCCCCCAGGCAGGCTCGCTGGGCATTGTTTTTCACGCGATTCAACTTTTTTGTTACTTACCGACCTGGGTCTAAGAACACTAAGGCGGACGCCTTGTCCAGGTGTTTTCCGGGGGAGAACCTTGGGAAGATCCGGTACCCATTCTCCAAAAGGGTGTAGTGGTCTCGGCTCTCACGACCGAGGTTGAGGCTGAGATTGCCGAGGCTCAGGAGGAGGTACCACCAGAGCTTCCCATTAACAAATCGTTTGTACCGCTCTATCTTCGCCTAAAGGTGTTGGGTGAGCATCATGATGCTGTTCTGGCTGGCCACCCAGGGGTTAGGGGTACCTTGGAGTTGGTGTCGCGTCGGTTTTGGTGGCCCAAAATCCAACAGGATGTGGTCTCGTATGTGTCAGCATGCACCACGTGCGTTAGGGCTATGACGCCCCGCTCCCGTCCTGCTGGCACACTGCCTACTCTCGGGGTACCGAGTAGGCCATGGACGGAGATCTCCATGGATTTTATCACAGATTTGCCCTCCTCAGCTGGGAACACGGTCATCCTGGTGGTTGTTGATCGGTTCTCAAAAATGTTGTACTTTGTGTCCTTACCTTCGTTGCCTAACGCGAAGACTCTGGCTCAGGTATTTGTGCAGGAGGTGGTTAGACTTCACGGGGTCCCATCTGACATCGTGTCTAATAGGGGTACTCAGTTTGTGGCAAAATTTTGGAAAGCATTTTGCTCACGGCTGGGGATCAAGTTGTCGCATTCTTCGGTGTTTCATCCTCAGTCAAATGGTCAGACCGAGCGTATGAACCAGAATTTGGAGCAGTACTTATGCTGCTTTGTTTCTGACAACCAGGAGGAGTGGTCGACATTCCTTCCTTTGGCTGAGTTTGCCATAAATAATCACCGCCAGGAATCGTCTGGGGAGTCCCCGTTCTTTTGTGTTTACGGGCACCATCCTCAATTTTGTACTCTGCGTCATGGGGGCTCTGCTGGCGTCCCGGAGGAGGAACAGCTAGGAGCACAACTGTCATCAATCTGGAGGAGAGTGAAACAGCGCTTGCTGAGCGTGGGTGCAAGGTACAAATGAGTGGCTGACAGTAGACGTGTGCCAGGTCCGGACCTGAGTGTGGGTGACTGGGTGTGGTTGTCCACAAAAAACATAAAACTGAAAATACCATCCCTGAAATTGGGTCCAAGGTTTATTGGTCCATTTAGGGTCGCCGCCATCATTAACCCGGTAGCCTACCGATTGGAGCTCCCTACGGTATATAAAATACACAACGTGTTCCACAGATCTTTATTAAAAAAGGTGGTGGGTTCCGTGGACGCGGCGCCAATGCCACCTCCAGTCTTGGTGGATGGCAATTTGGAGTTTCAAGTCTCCAAGGTGGTTGACTCTCAAGTAGTGCGCCGCACATTACAGTACCTGGTACACTGGCGTGGTTATGGGCTGGAGGAGAGGTCCTGGGTACCAGCCTCGGACATACATGCGGACCGGCTGGTCAGTATGTTTCACCGCCGCCATCCGGACAAGCCGGGTCCTATAAGTCGTGAGGGCCCTGGGGTCCCTCGTAGAAGGCGGGGTACTGTCATGTCGGACGCTATTCACACTAGGGCGTCTGACAGACAGCGGTAATTCCACTTACGTCCACTATACGCTCAGTGGCGCCGGCTAGACTTGATCCAGATTGCTCGGGGTTAATCTTGCTGGTAATCGGGTTGGAGGCTGGGTCACGCCCACGGCCTTTAAATAGTCGTGCTGGTCTTTGGGCGTCGCCGATTATAGCTTGTGCCTCGTGCCTAGTGATTCCGGTCTGGAGTGGTGGTCTTGGAGAAGTAATATCGTATCTGGTGGTGTATTATCCTTTGTTATATTTCTCCTTCCTATATTTGTATTTGTTTTGCCCTGTGCACATTATTGTGTTTCCCTGTGTGCCTGCGGCGTGGTGCGTTTTAAGTTTTCCCTGTCTGTGCTTTCTGTGGGGGTTGGTGTGTGGTCTCTTCACTGGGTGGCGGGTGGTGGTTTCAGCATAGGGCTGAAACAGGAGTTAGGGCCAGTCCTGGTGGCCCAGACAAGCACACCATTAGTGTAAATTCTGGGAGAGGGACAGACAGGGTTTCCCCTAGTCTGAGGGATATCGCAGGGGCCCGGGTAACCAGCCTTAGCCTCCCTAGGCTATCCGTGTCATTAGGGTTAGGGGTGTGTCAGGGTTAGGGGTGTGGTTAGGGTTATGGTTGGGATTAGGGTTAGGGGTGTATTGGAGTTAGGGGTGTGGTTAGGGTTGGGATTAGGGTTAGGGGTATGTTGGGGTTAGGGGTGTGGTTGGGATTAGGGTTAGGGGTGTGTTTGGGTCAGGGTTTCAGTTAGAATTGGGGGTTTCCACTGTTTAGGCACATCAGGGTTTTCCAAACGCAACATGGTGTCCCATCAAAATTCCAGTCAATTTTGCATGGAAAAGTCAAATGGCGCTCCTTCCCTTCCGAGCTCTGCCAGGCGCCCAAACAGTGGTTTACCCCCACATATGGAGTATCGGCGTACTCAGGACAAATTGTACAACAACTTTTGGCATCCAATTTCTCCTGTTACCCTTGGTAAAATAAAACAAATTGAAGCTGAAGTAAATTTTTTGTGAAAAAAAGTTAAATGTTCATTTTTTTTTTAAAACATTCCAAAAATTCCTCTGAAACACCTGAAGGGTTAATAAACTTCTTGAATGTTCTTTTCAGCACCTTGAGGGGTGCAGTTTTTAGAATGGTGTCACACTATAACCTCATAAAGGGACAGTGGTCAGAATTGTAAAAATTGGCCTGGTCATTAACGTGCAAACCACCCTTGGGAGTAAAGGGGTTAAAAGTTATGTTTTAATCTTGCTCACAGTTCTACCTTGCTATATACACTGTTGATCTGATTGGTGGAATATTTAATTTCTGATCCCACACTTGGACACCCCAAGGAGTGATTGTTGACAGACAACTGTTCAACAGAGCACCCACACATGGCAAGTTCTCAAGCTAAGGGTTAGGTGTTGCTTTTTTGGATGTATTCCCATACTCTCATTCCTACCCCAAAAAGGTATACAGTTCATGTTTTATTATTTTTCATTTCCTCCTGCTCCTATTGTCCAAAACTATGCCTCCTCCAGCAACTATTCCTACACTAAATGCAGCTAACACCAGCATTAGTAGGGAATAGAACACAATACATGTAACCTTGAATAAGGACTGTTGGTTTTAGGTTGCAGCATGAATGAATGTAAGGTAATAATAATCCCAAAATAGATACCTCTAAGACACTCTCCCTTCTCCATAAACTTTCCCTACATTAATTGCAGCTCAGAACAGTATTATTTGAGAACAGAAGCTTTTTGAATTAGCCCTGAAAAAGACTGTTGCTTTAAACTTGTACCAGCTGGTACTGTAATGCAATGGACCCTGCTTAAATGCCTGTAAGAAGTGCAGCGCCCCAGAGTCCTGGTCGTTGCAGTAATGTCGCTCTGCCACTAAGGGGAGTGATGTTACGTCTGACTGCACTAAAGGAGTTCACCTGACCAGGTAACACTCACACTACACTTCACACTCCGGCCACCAGGGGGAGTGGTTCTATCTAGTAGGCCACTCCTCACACTCTGGTAAAACTGGGGGTTGGACAGGAAGACAGAGAGAAGTAACTGGGAAGAGCTAGAGAGAGGACCTGTCAGGGATGGGATCCTGACAGATTCCCAAGAAAGGACAAAAAGTGAGAGAAATGGGAATACAGCAAAGAGGCGATAGGACCAGAAGGAGTCGTGCTGTAAGATCGAGGCAACGTCCTTCTGAGGCGCAAACAGTCGGTGGCCGGAACGCCGAGAAAGTAAGAGACTTTAAGCATTACTTCAAACCACGGCAGGGCAGCCAGTTATAGGTTGGCTGTCTCACTTAAACACCTAAGCAGACAACGGAGGCAGCTGTGGGAGAGGGGCGACTCTAGAGTCCCGGAAGAACTCCAGGCCTACCCCGTCATACGGGTGCGTCCTAGCCATATCATCTGGGGGACGGAGAGAACGAACATCAGAGACAGACAGAATCAGTTGTGAGGACTATCCTGGGGTGCTCAGCAGGGAAGGACTACAACACACAGGCGCTAGAAGGTAGACACTGATTCCCACCTGAAAAGGGAGCTCCGGATGTGCCGTTAGACCGGCCGGTCTCAACCAGCCCTGTTAACAGCGCTCTGGATTGGGTACCCTGAAGCCTTCAGTAAAGAGGTAAAGAGACTGCAACCTGGTGTCCTCGTTATTTACTGTGACCAGCACTGCACCGCACTACCACCACCACCCATACCTTTCATTGGGCGCCCCACAGCAGGGTCACGGGCCGGGTCTAGCCACCGTGACAACCCCAGAGCAGAGACTCAGAGGCCCGGTACCGGGTACCCCTCGGCCCTGCGGCAGTGGGGGCGCTACAACTTGGCGTCACGAACAGGATCTACTTAAGCCTGAAGAATCATGTCATATGTGCCTTGGAACTGTGATTTGTTGTGCTTGGACTGTGACTTATTGCAAAGACTGTGTATTGCCAATTGCTGCCAAGAGTTCCCGCCACAATTCGCCATTGCCGCGCACGGAGGGAGGAGCCTTAGCTTCGTCGGCGGAACCGGTCAAAAGAAGCGCGGAACGAGAAAGCGCGGTAAAGTGCCAACCCCGAAAGAGGAACTCCAACCTCCAGCAGGTTAGTGGGAGGAAGGGACAGCCATGTCTGAGTCAGGGGAAGCGGAGGCGGCGGTCGCAGCCGTGAACGCAGAGGCAGCTCCGGTCCCCTTAGCGGATGTAGCCGCGGCCCTAATACCACCACCGGTGGCCGCAGAGCCCGCTGCCCCCATCAACCAGTCAGACACTGCCGCTACCACAAAGGCCATAATGCCCTTCTCTATGCCATACCTGCCCGGAGCAGCCTGGCTCCCGCGATACTCCGGGGAGTCACACACATTAACTGATTTTAAAGAAGGGATCTGCAGCCTGCTCGAGTTCTATCCCCTGACGGAGCCACAGAAGGTTCATATGATAATCGGCCAACTCTTCGGGGCGGCTCTGAGGGAAGTGAAGTCCTGGCCCGCCGCGGATAAGGGAACTGCGCAGCAGGTTTTTGCAAAGCTTAAAGCCACCTTTGATACCCGCACTGCTACAGAAATTAAACTGACTTTCTATGGATGCAAACAGAGACCGCAGGATAGCTTACGGGACTATGCCCTTAATCTCCAGGAGGCACTGCGGGCCATTAAGCAGAGTGACCCCGGCAGCATGCAAGATGAGGATAAACTCCTGAAAGAGCGGTTCATTGAGGGGCTCCTGTGCAATCACCAAAGGGGCCAATTACACTTCCTGGCCATGCAGAATCCAGACTTGACTTTTGCGCAATTCAAGGATAAAGCTATCCAGGCGCTGCAGGAGCGACAACCCAGCCGCGCAATACCACCCAGGCGTCCCGCTCTCACATACCACCAGGAGATGCCCCAGTTGCCGCCGAGGCCGACGCCCAGAGCCTAGAGGACGACTCCCCTGCAGGACTCCGCCTCCAGATGCAGGAACTGACCAAGAGCGTTGCTGCCCTGGCCCGGACGGTGCAGTCCCTACAGGAGGCCCCCAAGGAGAAGATTCAGCTGGCCTCCAGACCAGAAGATGTCCCCTGGATGCGACAGAGGAGGACTCCACCGACCAGAGGCCGGGACAACGATCGCTTCCATCAGGACGGAAGACCCATCTGCCGCCGCTGTCACCAGGTGGGCCACCTTGCAAGGTACTGTCCTTTAAACGAGCAACCCCTGGGGCAAAGGGCCAACCCCCAGGAGTAGGACGATCAGGCCCGCAGCATTGGAGAGCCAAATACGTTGGAGGGCGACCAGTTCTTCCTGTTGTGATCGACGGTATCCCCATGAACGCTCTGCTGGACACCGGTTCCCAGGTGACGACTATGCCTTACGTGCTTTATAAACAGTATTGGGAGGACACCGATATTACTCGTGGCCCCGATGACGATTTCACCATCATAGCCAGTAATGGTCAGCCGTTGCCACAAGTGGGATATAAAGAAGTCACCATCAAGGTGGGGCGGGTGGAATTGAAGGCCCAAGGGATTGTAATTGTTGATATTGACCGCCGAGAATGTAATCCCATGATGACTATCGGTACTAATGTTATAGAAAATTGTCTTGCAGAAGTTATTGTTTTGTTGCAACAGGTAGCAGAAACCGCTGGCCACAGTGAACAACGCGCCCTGCAAAAAGAAATCAGAGCTCTGATGCAGAGACAGCAGGTAGAGCTGACTGGTGGTGAGATTGGTCGTGTCACTGTGAGTGATTCAAACCCCATCGCGATACCCCCCAGGAGTGAGATGTTAATATGGTGTCGGGCAGCCATAGGCCTCAGGGGTAAGGACTACCAGGCCTTGGTAGAGCCCGTATACTCAGACAATAGGCCTACTATCCTGACAGCCCGGGGGGTGGTCGACGTCCGCCAAGGGAGGGTGCCCGTACGTGTCCTCAATTGTGGGGAGGAAGAGGTTCACCTCACCAAGTATGCCACGCTCGCCAAACTGTTCGTCGTCAATAATAGTGTGATACAGACACCTGAACCCTTGGTCCCGTCAAATGTGGCGGAGGACAATGGTTCTGCAGGGCACTCGAAAGATTGGTGTCAGGAATTGCATGTGGGCACTGACTCCACCCCAGCCCATCAGAAACAGGGGGCCTACAGGGTGGTTCACGAGTACGAGCAGGTATTCAGCAAACACCCCTTAGATTTTGGACAGGTGAAAGGGATCCAACATCACATCCCCACGGGAGATCACCGACCCATAAAAGAGAGATATCACCCTGTACCCCCAGCTCATTACCAGTGTGCCAAGGACATGTTACGAGAAATGAAAGAGGCTGGGGTGGTGAGAGACAGTTGTAGCCCCTGGGCAGCCCCATTAGTCCTTGTTAAAAAGAAGGATGGTACAATGAGGATGTGTGTTGATTACAGGCAGTTGAATCGCATTACACATAAGGACGCATACCCACTGCCCCGGATAGAGGAGTCTCTGGCTGCTTTAAAATCTGCTAACTACTTCTCTACCTTAGATCTCACCAGTGGGTACTGGCAGGTTCCCGTGGTGGAGGTGGACAAAGAGAAGACAGCCTTCACGACACCGATGGGTCTCTGCGAATTTAACTACATGCCCTTCGGATTGTGCAATGCCCCGGGGACGTTCCAGAGGATGATGGAGTGCTGCCTGGGGCACAAGAACTTTGAAACCGTACTGCTGTATTTGGATGATGTCATTGTCTTCTCTAAGACCTACGAAGACCATCTGAAGCACCTGGCTGAGGTGTTTGAAGCCCTGTCCAACTATGGCTTAAAGGTGAAACCGTCCAAATGTCATCTGCTGAAACCAAAAGTGCAGTACCTGGGCCACGTGGTGAGCGCCGAAGGAGTGGCCCCAGACCCCGACAAAGTCACGGTGATCCAGGACTGGCCAAAGCCCAGCAACCTCCACGAAGTCCGGCAGTTCCTCGGGCTGGTAGGCTATTACCGAAGGTTCATTAAGGACTTCACCAAGAAGGCCGCGCCCTTGCAAAACCTGTTGGTGGGCCAATCAAAGAAGACCAAGGGGAGGAACACCCCATTCGATTGGAACGAGGGACTGGAGGGATCCTTCACTTAAAGTCGGCACTGACGGGAGAAGAGGTACTGGCCTACCCCGAATATGACCAACCGTTTGTGCTGTACACGGATGCCAGCAATGTAGGATTGGGAGCTGTGCTGTCCCAGGTCCAGAAAGGCAAGGAGAGGGTAATCGCTTACGCCAGCAGGAAACTTCGCCCACGGAAAGGTGTTATGGTTCCCAATGGCAGGGGAACATCAGGAGCATAGAAAAACGGACAAGCTCTCGGGTGATGGAAACTAGAGCTGACCGCGATGCTAAACCTATACACACAACTAATAGTAGCCAGGGAACGTACCTACGTTTTCGCTAGACGTCTCGCACCAGCCGGAGAGCTAACTACCCCTGGTAGATGAAACACAGTCCTGGCTTGCCTCCAGAGGAAAATCCCCACAGGAGATAGTAGCCCCCCACATATAATAACGGTGAGTCCAGATGAAAAGACAAACGTAGTATGAAAGCAGATTTAGCACAGCGAGGCCCACTAACTAGATAGCAGAAGGATACAATAGTGGACTTCGCGGTCAGCTACAAAATCCTATAAAATACCACCCTGAAATTACCTTAAACTCATGTGCCAACTCATGACACCGGAGTGGTAATTTCAGCCCACAAGAGCTTCCAGTTGCAGAGAATCACATAACTGCAAACTGGACAAAACATACAAAAATAGACTAAGGACAAATGTGTCCAACTTAGCTGGTCAGCAGACTGGGAGCAGGTACATGCAACAGAAAGACTCTGGTTACATTGATGGCCGGCATAGGAATGACTGAGGAGCAAGGCTAAATAGGAAACTCCCACATCCTGATAGAAACAGGTGAAAAGCTCACAAGACATAGTACCATAAGCGACCACTGGGGGAACCAAATAACCGAATCACAACAGTACCCCCCCCTTAAGGAGGGGGCACCGAACCCTCACAAGAACCACCAGGACGATCCGGATGAGCCCTATGAAAGGCACGGACCAAATCAGAGGCATGAACATCTGAAGCTGAAACCCAAGAATTATCCTCCTGACCGTAGCCCTTCCACTTAACCAGATATTGAAGTCTCCGTCTGGAAACCCGGGAGTCCAAGATTTTCTCCACCACGTACTCCAACTCACCCTCAACCAGCACAGGAGCAGGAGGCTCAACAGAAGGCACAACTGGCACCTCATACCTCCGCAATAACGACCGATGGAAAATATTATGGATAGCAAAGGATGCTGGGAGGTCCAAACGAAAAGACACAGGGTTAAGAATTTCCAAAATCTTATAAGGACCGATGAACCGAGGCTTAAACTTAGGAAAAGAGACCCTCATAGGGACAAAACGGGAAGACAACCACACCAAGTCCCCAACACGAAGACGAGGACCAACACGACGATGGCGATTAGCAAAATGCTGAGTCCTCTCCTGGGACAACTTTAAATTGTCCACCACCTGACCCCAAATACGATGCAACCTGTCCACCATAGTATCCACTCCAGGACAATCCGAAGATTCCACCTGACCAGATGAAAAACGAGGATGGAACCCCGAATTGCAAAAGAAAGGGGAAACCAAAGTGGCAGAACTGGCCCGATTATTAAGGGCAAACTCTGCCAACGGCAAAAAGGTGACCCAATCATCCTGATCAGCAGACACAAAACACCTCAAATAAGTCTCCAAGGTCTGATTAGTACGCTCCGTCTGGCCATTCGTCTGGGGATGAAATGCAGACGAAAAAGACAAATCAATGCCCATCCTGGCACAAAACGCCCGCCAAAATCTGGGCACAAACTGAGATCCCCTGTCAGAAACTATATTCTCTGGGATACCATGCAACCGAACCACATTCTGAAAAAACAGAGGCACCAACTCAGATGAGGAAGGCAACTTGGGCAAAGGCACCAAATGAACCATCTTAGAAAAACGGTCACACACCACCCAGATGACAGACATTTTCTGAGAAACAGGGAGATCAGAAATAAAATCCATAGAGATGTGTGTCCAAGGCCTCTTAGGAATAGGCAAGGACAACAACAATCCACTAGCCCGAGAACAACAAGGCTTGGCCCGAGCACAAACATCACAAGACTGCACAAAAGTACGCACGTCCCGAGACAGGGAAAGCCACCAGAAGGACCTAGCCACCAATTCCCTGGTACCAAAAATTCCCGGATGACCTGCCAACGCAGAAGAATGAACCTCCGATATGACTCTACTGGTCCACTCATCCGGCACAAACAATCTACCAGGCGGACAACGATCAGGCCGATCCGCCTGAAACTCTTGTAAAGCACGTCGCAGGTCAGGGGAGACAGCAGACAATATCACCCCATCCTTAAGGATACCCGTAGGTTTAGAATCACCAGGGAAATCAGGTTCAAAACTCCTAGAAAGGGCATCTGCCTTCACATTTTTAGAACCTGGCAGATACGAGACCACAAAATTAAACCGAGAGAAAAACAACGACCAGCGCGCCTGTCTAGGATTCAGACGTCTGGCCGACTCAAGATAAATCAAATTCTTGTGATCAGTCAAGACCACCACCTGATGTCTAGCACCCTCAAGCCAATGACGCCACTCCTCGAATGCCCATTTCATCGCCAAAAGCTCCCGATTACCAACATCATAGTTTCGCTCGGCGGGCGAAAATTTTCGAGAAAAGAACGCACAAGGTCTCATCACTGAACCATCAGAACTTTTCTGTGACAAAACCGCCCCCGCTCCAATCTCGGAAGCATCAACTTCCACCTGAAAAGGAAGTGAACCATCAGGCTGGCGCAACACAGGGGCAGAAGAAAAGCGGCGCTTAAGCTCTCGAAAGGCCTCCAGAGCAGCAGGAGACCAATCGGCAACATCAGCACCCTTTTTAGTCAAATCAGTCAAAGGCTTGACCACGCTAGAAAAACCAGTTATGAATCGACGATAAAAATTAGCAAAGCCCAAAAATTTCTGAAGGCTCTTAAGAGAAGTCGGCTGCGTCCCGTCACAAATTGCCCGAACCTTAACAGGATCCATCTCAATAGAAGAAGGGGAAAAAATATACCCCAGAAAAGAAATCTTCTGAACCCCAAAAACACACTTTGAACCCTTTACAAACAGAGAATTGGTCCGCAAAACCTGAAAAACCTTCCTAACCTGTTGAACATGAGACTCCCATTCATCCGAAAAAATCAAAACATCATCCAAATACACAACCATGAACTTATCCAGATATTCACGGAAAATATCGTGCATAAAAGACTGAAAGACCGAAGGGGCATTTGACAAACCAAAAGGCATTACCAAATACTCAAAATGGCCCTCGGGCGTATTAAATGCGCCTATAATTCTGTCGTTCGCCTCTGGACAGAAAACTATCACATTGCATACTCTCTGGTGCCCTCTCAGAAGACACCGCCAAATGGTGCACAGGTTTGCGTTCCCGTAAACGCCGATCAATCTGAATAGCCATTGTCATGGACTCATTCAGACCCGTAGGCGTAGGAAACCCCACCATGACGTCTTTTACGGCATCAGAGAGACCTTCTCTGAAATTTGCCGCCAGAGCGCACTCATTCCACTGAGTAAGCACAGACCATTTTCAAAATTTTTGGCAATATATTTCGGCTTCATCTTGCCCCTGAGAGAGGGCTATCAAGGCCTTTTCAGCCTGTATCTCTAAATTAGGTTCCTCATAAAGCAACCCTAAGGCCAGAAAAAACACATCCACATTGAGCAACGCAGGATCCCCTGGCGCCAATGAAAATGCCCAATTTTGAGGGTCACCCCGCAATAATGAAATCACAATTTTAACCTGCTGTGCAGGATCTCCAGCAGAGTGAGATCTCAGAGAAAGAAACAATTTA
The DNA here is from genome assembly GCF_051348905.1 of Ranitomeya variabilis. Lineage (NCBI taxonomy): Eukaryota > Metazoa > Chordata > Amphibia > Anura > Dendrobatidae > Ranitomeya > Ranitomeya variabilis. The sequence continues at coordinate 178,799,358 of NC_135236.1, read as the reverse complement.
CAATTGTATTTAAAATTCAGAAAACAAGATCGATCTCCGGAGAAAAACTCTGGTAAAGGAATTTTAGGTTCAGACCGAGGAGCATGTATAACAAAATCTTGTATATTCTGAACTTTAGCAGCAAGATTATTCAAATTTGTAGCCAGACTCTGGAGATCCATATTTAAACAGATAAAATCTGAGCCATTCAGGGGTTAAGAGGAGAGGAAAGCAGGAGACTGCAATTAGAGCTGGAGTGCAACTTCAGAGGAGAAAAAAAAAAAAAAAAATTCCACACAGTTCCTTTTCTCTCCTGCTTCAGCCCATAGATTAAACATGCAGGCCGGCCATACTGTTATGGTTCCCAATGGCAGGGGAACATCAGGAGCATAGAAAAACGGACAAGCTCTCGGGTGATGGAAACTAGAGCTGACCGCGATGCTAAACCTATACACACAACTAATAGTAGCCAGGGAACGTACCTACGTTTTCGCTAGACGTCTCGCACCAGCCGGAGAGCTAACTACCCCTGGTAGATGAAACACAGTCCTGGCTTGCCTCCAGAGGAAAATCCCCACAGGAGATAGTAGCCCCCCACATATAATAACGGTGAGTCCAGATGAAAAGACAAACGTAGTATGAAAGCAGATTTAGCACAGCGAGGCCCACTAACTAGATAGCAGAAGGATACAATAGTGGACTTCGCGGTCAGCTACAAAATCCTATAAAATACCACCCTGAAATTACCTTAAACTCATGTGCCAACTCATGACACCGGAGTGGTAATTTCAGCCCACAAGAGCTTCCAGTTGCAGAGAATCACATAACTGCAAACTGGACAGAACATACAAAAATAGACTAAGGACAAATGTGTCCAACTTAGCTGGTCAGCAGACTGGGAGCAGGTACATGCAACAGAAAGACTCTGGTTACATTGATGGCCGGCATAGGAATGACTGAGGAGCAAGGCTAAATAGGAAACTCCCACATCCTGATAGAAACAGGTGAAAAGCTCACAAGACATAGTACCATAAGCGACCACTGGGGGAACCAAATAACCGAATCACAACAGAAAGGAACCCTGACAACTACAGTTCCTTTAAGCTGGAATTCCTTGCCGTCGTCTGGGCAGTGACAGAGAGGTTCAAACACTACCTGGCCTCAGCGAAATTCACCGTCTTCACGGATAATAATCCGCTAACGCATCTGGATACCGCCAAACTCGGAGCCTTGGAACAACGGTGGATGGCCCGACTGTCCAACTACGACTTCACCATCAAGTACCGGGCAGGACGCAAGAATGCAAATGCCGATGCTTTGTCTCGAATGCCCAATTTGCCAGAAGCGGGAGAAGACCCGGAGGCACTTGAAGAAGTGGAGCTGCCTGCATTCCATCGCCCCAAAGCCACTCAGAACTCCCATCATGTGAAGAACAGGCACAAGAACCAACCGGATGCCACGCTGAATCCCCTGCCCCATCATGGATGGGCGGAAACCCAGGATGGTGACCCCGCGGTCCGTCGGGTGAAAGAGCTCTTGACGCAGGCAGGGTTGCATCCCGGCCCAGATGATCTACAGGAGACCCAACAGCTGTGGAAGGGGAGAAGCAAACTGTTTATCCATGATGGCAAGCTGTGCCGGAGAAGCATCGACCCACGTACTCACGAATTGGTGTGGCAGATAGTGGTGCCAAGGCGAGATGCGCCCATCGTTCTGGGAGCCTACCACAATGGAGCCGGACACTTCGGATGGAGGAAGCTAGAGAGGCTACTCCGAGGGAGGTTCTATTGGATTGGCATGAAGAGAGCCATTGAGAAGTGGTGTCGGGAGTACGGTCCATGTAGCCTACGCAGGAAGGACCGTGGTAGCCAACGGGCTCCCCTGCGGCCTATCCTCACCAAACGGCCGCTCGAACTGGTCACGCTGGATCATGTGAAGCTGACACCTAGCCGGTCAGGCTATATTTACGCTCTTACCATCGTAGATCACTACTCCAGATTTTTGGTGGTTGTACCTCTCAAGGATCTAACGGCCAGGACTGCCGCCAAGGCCTTCCAGCAGTACTTTTGTAGGCCCCATGGCTACCCGGAGAAGGTACTGACCGATCAGGGACCAGCCTTCGAAGCAGAAGTGTTCCAAGAGTTCTGCCAACTGTACGGGTGTAAGAAGATCAGAACCACACCGTACCATCCTCAAACCAATGGGATGTGCGAAAAGATGAACCAAGTGGTGATCGACTTATTGAAGACCTTGCCCGTAGGGGAACGGAACCTGTGGCCGACAAAGTTGCCTGACTTGGTGGATATATACAATCACATCCCAGTAAATTCTACCAACTGCACTCCAGCGTACCTGATGCGAGGAAGGTCTAGCCAGTTACCCGTTGATCTGGACATGGGGGTCCTAGTCCCCGAAGATACCTCGCCGGATGCAGATTGGGATGCAGAAAGGCAGCGCAGGTACCGCAAAGTACAGGAGTGCGTGGAAAGAAGTCTCGCCCAGGCTAGGCAAAAACAAGAAAGGGACTACAACCAGCACGCTCCTGCGATTCCCCTGTCACCTGGTGAGCAAGTACTCAAACGAAAGAGGAGACTACACAAGCTCGATGACCAATGGGAAGCGGAACCGTATACCATCCTGCCATCCGATTTCGACAACACGAAGGTCTGTCTCATCAGCAAGGACGGAGGGGAGACCTCGACGGCGATATCCAGGGATCACCTTAAGGTCTGCCCTGATAAGTTGAGAGAGAGGGAAACGGCTCCAGGAATCTCCCCGCCTGTGGAAGAGGAGAAGATGATACACACTGTTCTTGGTGATTTTCCCCAGTCCTGGACTCAGATAAATCAGGCCATCGTGGTACCTGTCCTAACGTTCTGTCAACCAGACCCACCAGAACTAATTGTGGTGCCGGATCATCCCGGTCCGCAAGCTCAGCAGATCCAACCTGAAGATGCCATACCAGCCGTTGAACCAGCAAGTCCTCCCTCTGCTATCGGCGAATCTGTCGTACCCACTGTTGGTAGCAGCAGCCCTGAGAGCTCTAGCCTGCCAGTGCTACCCAGACTCACTAGAAGTGTAGCCAGAAGACAGTGCACTACACTAGCGGTAGCAAGCATAGCGGGCCCTGTTAGGTCAATAGTGACCCCTGCGCTGCGAAGGTCCACACGCAGCACTCAGAATCAAACTCCCCTCCGCTACAAAACTTGGAGGTATTAATGAGGGCTGCTATTTAGTTGAAAATGTTTGTGTGCATATCTTCTGTTACAGGTTTTAAAAATGGACAACGGAGTAATGGACAGTGAATTGCTCCAAAAACTTCTAAAAGGGGACCCCTTTGTTTAGCCGGGGTCCCCTCTGTTTCAACCACTGAACTGAGAGTCATAAACTGTGCATGACCTAACTTTCGCAACGTTCAAGAAGTCCTCACCTCCCATAAAGGGAAGCACTATTATGTTTAATTGTTTATGATATTTCAAATTGTTGTGTGTTTCCTGTTAACATGTATTGTTGTTCTTGTTTTCCCAGTCCGGGAGTACTGGATTTAGCCGGGGGGAGTGCAGCGCCCCAGAGTCCTGGTCGTTGCAGTAATGTCGCTCTGCCACTAAGGGGAGTGATGTTACGTCTGACTGCACTAAAGGAGTTCACCTGACCAGGTAACACTCACACTACACTTCACACTCCGGCCACCAGGGGGAGTGGTTCTATCTAGTAGGCCACTCCTCACACTCTGGTAAAACTGGGGGTTGGACAGGAAGACAGAGAGAAGTAACTGGGAAGAGCTAGAGAGAGGACCTGTCAGGGATGGGATCCTGACAGATTCCCAAGAAAGGACAAAAAGTGAGAGAAACGGGAATACAGCAAAGAGGCGATAGGACCAGAAGGAGTCGTGCTGTAAGATCGAGGCAACGTCCTTCTGAGGCGCAAACAGTCGGTGGCCGGAACGCCGAGAAAGTAAGAGACTTTAAGCATTACTTCAAACCACGGCAGGGCAGCCAGTTATAGGTTGGCTGTCTCACTTAAACACCTAAGCAGACAACGGAGGCAGCTGTGGGAGAGGGGCGACTCTAGAGTCCCGGAAGAACTCCAGGCCTACCCCGTCATACGGGTGCATCCTAGCCATATCATCTGGGGGACGGAGAGAACGAACATCAGAGACAGACAGAATCAGTTGTGAGGACTATCCTGGGGTGCTCAGCAGGGAAGGACTACAACACACAGGCGCTAGAAGGTAGACACTGATTCCCACCTGAAAAGGGAGCTCCGGATGTGCCGTTGGACCGGCCGGTCTCAGCCAGCCCTGTTAACAGCGCTCTGGATTGGGTACCCTGAAGCCTTCAGTAAAGAGGTAAAGAGACTGCAACCTGGTGTCCTCGTTATTTACTGTGACCAGCACTGCACCGCAGTACCACCACCACCCATACCTTTCATTGGGCGCCCCACAGCAGGGTCACGGGCCGGGTCTAGCCACCGTGACAACCCCAGAGCAGAGACTCAGAGGCCCGGTACCGGGTACCCCTCGGCCCTGCGGCAGTGGGGGCGCTACAGAAACTAGCCCTATTCCTGCAGCTAAATCTGCTGCACTAATTACAGCTAACAGCGGTATTGTGAATTAGTCCGGAGTTTGTCCTGATTAGTCTTGCCCCAGCAAGTACTCGAACACAAACCCACTGTCCCCTTATCCAACAGCATCTCTTCCTACACTATTTCCAGATATCTCAACATGGGGTCACCGGGTCTTATATAGACAAGATGACACGAAGTGACCGGCCAAATCACAGTAATTCCAGTAGCAAAGAAAGATGGCTACGGCGTTACCATGATTGTCAGACAATTCACCCATGATAAATGGCAAAAAAACAGCCGCAAAAAGTGCAGGGTGGGGAATTGAGCATGGCGGACGAGTACCCAGATACTCTTACGAGTAACGAGTATCTTGAGTACCGTAATGCTTGAGCAAATAACGAACAGTACCGAACTAGCGATATTATGAGAGAATAGAATATATTTGAATAGCCCCTGAAACGTTGTAGCAACAAACTCTGTAACGCAATCAAACATGCCAAAATGTCTCTAATATGCTAATACCTACTCCGCCAGATAACCCTAAATTATTTTCAGATATCAGTGGTGTTATTACAGAATAGAATTTTTTGAAATTGTCCCTGAAAGGATTTTTCTAGTACATGGCAGTAACAAACTCTAGAACACAATAAAACCTGCCAAAAGAGATCTGCCGGCCGGTACCCGGCAACAATAGAAGATTTTTCCTATTGGTTCATTTTGATTGCTGTGATAGACCTTATCACAATGATCAAAATAAAACAATAGGAAATCAAACCCACCTTTCTCACCCCCTTAGCTAGATAAAAATAATAAAGTAAAAAATATTTTTTTCCATTCTTTAGGGTTAGGGTTGGGGCTAGGGTTAGGGTTGGGGTTAGCGCTCGGGTTAGGATTGGGCTAGGGTAAGGGATGGGGCTAGGGTTAGGGTTGGGTTTAGAGGTAGGGTTAGGGTTGGGCTAGGGTTAGGGTTGGGACTAGGGTTAGGGTTAGAGCTAGGGTTAGGGTTGGGGCTAGGGTTGGGGTTAGAGCTATGGTTGGGGCTAGGGTTAGGTTTGGGGCTAGTGTTAGAGTTGTGTTGGGGTTACGGTTGTGATGTTGGGGCTATGGTGGTGTTGGGGCTAGGGTGGTCTTGGGGTTAGGGTTGTGTAACCCTAATCCTAACAACAACTATAACTAGTTGTTGTTAGGATTAGGGTTAGAGTTGGGATTAGGGTTAGGGGTGTGTTGGGGTTAGGGTTGGGGTTAGGGCTGTGTTAGGGTTGAAGTTAGAATTAGGGGGTTTCCACTGTTTAGGTACATCAGGGGGTGTCCAAACGCGACATGGCACCCGCCATTGATTCCAGCCAATTTTGCATTCAAAAAGTCAAACGATGCTCCCTCCCTTCTGAGCCCTGCTATGCACCCAAACAGTGGCTTTCCCCCATGATATCGGCGTACTCAGGAGAAATTGCACAACAAATTTTGTGGTCCATTTTCTCCTGATACCCTTGTGAAAATAAAATAGTTTAGGTCTAAAGTAATTTTTTTGTGAAAAAAGTAGAATGTTCATCTTTTCCTTCCACATTATTATTATTATTTACTATTATAGCGCCATTTATTCCATGGCGCTTTACATGTGAGGAGGGGTATACATAATAAAAACAAGCGCAATAATCTTGAACAATACAAGTCACAACTGGGTACAGAAGAAGAGAGGACCCTGCCCGCAAGGGCTCACAATCTACAAGGGATGGGTGAGGATACAATAGGTGAGGATATAGCTGGTCGTGCAGTGGTTTGGTCGATCGGTGGTTACTGCAGGTTATAGGCTTGTCAGAAGAGGTGGGTCTTCAGGTTCTTTTTGAATGTTTCGATGGTAGGTGAGAGTCTGATATTTTGTGGTAGAGAGTTCCAGAGTAGGGGTGATGCGCGAGAGAAATCTTGTATGCGATTGTGGGAAGAGGAGATAAGAGGGGAGTAGAGAAGGAGATCTTGTGAGGATCGGAGGTTGCATGCAGGAAAGTACCGGGAGATGAGGTCACAGATGTATGGAGAAGACAGGTTGTGGATGGCTTTGTATGTCATGGTTAGGCTTTTGTACTGGAGTCTCTGGGTAATGGGGAGCCAATGACGGGATTGACAGAGTGGAGAGGCCGGGGAATAGCCGGGGGACAGGTGGATTAGTCGGGCAGCTGAGTTTAGAATAGATTGGAGGGGTGCAAAAGTGTTAGAGGGGAGGCCACATAGCAGCAGGTTACAGTAGTCAAGGCGGGAGATGATGAAGGCATGGACTAGGGTTTTTGCAGATTCTTGGTTTAGGGATGTACGGATCCATGAAATATTTTTGAGTTGAAGGTGGCAGGAAGTGGAAAGGGCTTTGATATGCGGTTTGAAGGAGAGATCATATGGGATAGCTGACGCACTACTACAATATGCAGATATATAGAGGGGGTGCAAGACTGATGGCTAATAATGCAAACTAACAAAAGCACAAGAAACAAGAGCCATCAAAATATCTGCACACCACCAAAGTTAAAATAATATAAGCTTTATTGGGAACATGATTAAAAACATCTAAAATCACACATAGCCTCCGTGCAGATGCCCCTGTGAACACTGTATGCCAAAATATATATAAATATATAAACATGTGAAATCTCACAGACGTGTCCCTGCCCTCTGCACTTAATATTATAATATAACTATATATAGTCAAAAAAGAGAGTGAACACGCTGTATGCAACCATATAACAGCAAATAAGCACACAGTAAAGTATAATACAAGCCACACAGCATGCAAATAGCATGCAACACCCCAACACAATATGAAGCTTCCAGAGGGAGCAGAAGAGATAAACTGCCCTAGATATCAAAAGAAAGGGACAGAGGAAAAAGTCCAAATATACACTCTGAAATACCCTGCATAGTCTGGTCCTAGGAGTGGTCAAAAGGTGAGGACAGTGCTGGAAAAAGCAACATAGGCAAAATCCTGCTGCAAGAGGCTGTGAGGCTGAATAGTCACAGGGCAAATGCGACTGGAGGGGAAGCCCAACGCGTGTCGCTGTTCTAAGACAGCTTCGTCAGGGGAAGTAGTGCAAATACCCCCAATAGCGCTTAAATACCTTATAATCAATTGTGTGGTCAGGTCCGGAAGGAGAGATCAGTGTCAAGGATTACCCCGAGACAGCGAGCTTGTGGGACTGGGGAGAGTGGGCAGCCGTTTACTGTAATGGATAGGTTTGTTGGGGGGTCGCGTGAGATGGGGGAAAGACGATGAATTCTGTTTTGTCCATGTTAAATTTTAGAAATCTAGTGGAGAAGAAGGATGAAATAGCGGATAGACATTGAGGGATTCTGGTTAGTAGGGTGGTGATATCTGGTCCAGAGATGTAGATCTGTGTATCGTCAGCATAGAGATGATACTGAAAACCGTGAGATTCTATGAGCTGTCCCAGGCCAAAAGTGTAAATGGAGAAGAGGAGGAGCCCTAGAACTGAGCCTTGCAGGATTCCGACAGATAGGTGGCGAGGTGAGGAGGTGGTGTGTGAGTGGGAGACGCTGAATGTCCGGTCAGTTAGGTATGACGAGATCCAGGGTAGGGCCAAGTCTGTGATGCCAAGGGATGAGAGGGTCCGCAGAAACAGGGAATGGTCCACTGTGTCAAAGGCAGAGGACAGGTCCAGGAGGAGGATAGAGTAGTGTCGCTTGCTCTTGGCGGTTAATAGGTGCTTGGTGACCTTAGTTAGCGCAGTTTCAGTGGAGTGGTGTAACCGGAAGCCTGATTGTAAGCGGTCGAAGAGGGAGCAGGAAGATAGATGGGAGGACAGTTCAAGATGGACGTGTTGTTCCAGTAGTTTTGAGGCATAGGGGAGAAGAACACATTGCTTTAGTTCTCGTGAAGCACCTGAAGGGTTAATAAACTTCTTGAATGTGGTTTTGTGCACCTTGAGGGATGCAGTTTTTAGAATGGTAAAGTGGTCCCTGATAAAAATGGTTTTGTAAATTTTGTTGGAAAAATGAGAAATCAACTTTTAATCCTTATGACGTCCTAACAAAAGAAATTATGTTTCCAAAACTGTGCTGATGTAAAGTAGACATGTGGGAAATGTTATTTATTAACTGATAATAGTAAAGCTGAAACCGCACTCGTGGGATAAATGCTCAAACAGCCATGCATATACAGGCAAGTTACAAGGGAATAAACCTGCTGTGAACTAACAAACACAACAAACAAACCCCTGTGCTGCACACTGATCCAGGAAAATAAATAGTGGTATAGTGATATAGTAAAACAACAATGGGTTAATAATGGACGTATTGAATAGATCCTGAAAGCCGCATCAAAGGTCAGCTAGTGAGATGCACCCGAGCTAAAAAAAAAAACCGTCCAAGATATTTAGGACACAAATAATATTGCACCAGGCAGGAACTCACCAAGGTCCGAATGTGTATGGTGCAGTAATGTCCGTCCGGTTCTGCGGTGAAGCGCCCGGCGGGTAGGTGTTGAGCAAACAGGCAGGAGCAATCAAACGCAGCCCAGCGGCTTTCCCTGGCTCTGCGCAGCCTTCCACAGTGCCACTGTGCTGCGGTTGATTGCTCCTGCCTGCTTGCTTCTCCGCTCAACACCTACACACCTACCTGTCTTGATACCTGCAGCTGAGGGCTATTTCTGGGAGTTAGCGCTTGTGTGTTTTCTTATACTATGTTATTTATTAACTACTAGGTGAAGAGCCCGACGTTGCCTGGGCATAGTAAATATCTGTGGTTAGTTATCGTACCTCACTTCTCTTATTTTCCCATCACGCCTCTCATTTTCCCCCTCACATCTTTCATTTTTCCCCTCACACCTCTCATTTTCCCCCTCACTCCTCTTATTTTCCCCCTCACTCCTCTCATTCCCCCCTCACTCCTCTCATTCCCCCCTAACACTTGTCATTTCGACCTCACATCTGTCATTTTCCAATCACTCCACTATTTTCCCCTCACTCCTCTCATTTTGCACTCACACCTTTCATTTTCCCCTCAGTATATACATGTTTGCCATCTCCCTTATATATAGTATACACATGTATGTCATCTCCTGTATATAGTATATACAGTCGTGGCCAAAAGTATTCACACCCCTGCAATTCTGTCAGATAATACTCAGTTTCTTCCTGAAAACGATTGCAAACACAAATTCTTTGTTATTATTATCATTTATTTAGTCTTAAATGAAAAAACACAAAAGAGAATGAAGCAAAAAATTGATCATTTCACACAACACTCCAAAAATGGGCCAGACAAAAGTATTGGCACCCTCAGCCTAATACTTGGTTGCACAACCTTTAGCCAAAATAACTGCGACCAACCGCTTCCGGTAACCATCAATGAGTTTCTTACAATGCTCTGCTGGAATTTTAGACCATTCTTCTTTGGCAAACTGCTCCCGGTCCTTGATATTTGAAGGGTGCCTTCTCCAAACTGCCATTTTTAGATCTCTCCACAGGTGTTCTATGGGATTCAGGTCTAGACTCATTGCTGGCCACCTTAGAAGTCTCCAGTGCTTTCTCTCAAACCATTTTCTAGTGCTTTTTGAAGTGTGTTTTGGGTCATTGTCCTGCTGGAAGACCCATGCCCTCTGAGGGAGACCCAGCTTTCTCACACTGGGCCCTACATTATGCTGCAAAATTTGTTGGTAGTCTTCAGACTTCATAATGCCATGCACATGGTCAAGCAGTCCAGTGCCAGAGGCAGCAAAGCCACCCCAAAACATCAGCGAACCTCTGCCATGTTTGACTGTAGGGACCGTTTTCTTTTCTTTACATGCCTCTTTTTCTCTCCTGTAAACTCTATGTTGATGCCTTTGCCCAAAAAGCTCTAATTTTGTCTCATCTGACCAGAGAACATTCTTTCAAAACGTTTAAGGCTTTTTCAGGTAAATTTTGGCAAACTCCAGCCTGGCTTTTTTATGTCTCGGGGTAAGAAGTGAGGTCTTCCTGGGTCTCCTACCATGCAGTCCCTTTTCATTCAGACGCCGACGGATAGTAAGGGTTGACACTGTTGTACCCTCGGACTGCAGTGCAGCTTGAACTTGTTTGGATGTTAGTTGAGGTTCTTTATCCAACATCCGCACAATCTTGTGTTGAAATCTCTTGTCAATTTTTCTTTTCCGTCCACATCTTGGGAGGAAAGAGCTATGGGTCACGAGGGCCCAAAAGAACGACCAAAAAATCCCAATGTAAAAAATATATCAACTTTATTAATACATAAGAGTACTGAGAACATAACATATAGGAAACAGGTGAGGCACAGTGCCGCAGGGTGTGCACAGACACCACCACAGGAGCATACTAAGGGGGCACGGAGCCGGGATAAAACCATGTACCCATCAAAAAAACAAAATTACTATTAGTAAAGTACTGCATAGTGCGTCATATTAAATGCCCTGATGAGACACTGCTGAAGATCCAACAGCTATATAATGAACAGCAGACCAGAATGCCAAGGTATAATAAATGTATATTACCTCAAAGGGCAGATGGGTAGAGTATATCCGGGGTCCGTGCGCCCTCCCAAGGGAGGGCGCACGGACCCCGGATATACTCTACCCATCTGCCCTTTGAGGTAATATACATTTATTATACCTTGGCATTCTGGTCTGCTGTTCATTATATAGCTGTTGGATCTTCAGCAGTGTCTCATCAGGGCATTTAATATGACGCACTATGCAGTACTTTACTAATAGTAATTTTGTTTTTTTGATGGGTACATGGTTTTATCCCGGCTCCGTGCCCCCTTAGTATGCTCCTGTGGTGGTGTCTGTGCACACCCTGCGGCACTGTGCCTCACCTGTTTCCTATATGTTATGTTCTCAGTACTATTATGTATTAATAAAGTTGATATATTTTTTACATTGGGATTTTTTGGTCGTTCTTTTGGGCCCTCGTGACCCATAGCTCTTTCTACAATTGTGTTAGCGACTATCCCCAATTATTGGTCCGTATTTTCCGTAGGATACCTTTTAGCATAGATTGGTTCATCTTTTGCTATGCTGTTTTCTGTCATGTGTTTGGTTATACATCTTGGGAGGTTAGCCACAGTGCCATGGGCTTTAAACTTCTTGATGACACTGCGCACGGTAGACACAGGAACATTCAGGTCTTTGGAGATGGACTTGTAGCCTTGAGATTGCTCATGCTTTCTCACAATTTGGTTTCTCAAGTCCTCAGACAGTTCTTTGGTCTTCTTTCTTTTCTCCATGCTCAATGTGGTACACACAAGGACACAGGACAGAGGTTGAGTCAACTTTAATCCATGTCAACTGGCTGCAAGTGTGATTTAGTTATTGCCAACACCTGATAGGTGCCACAGGTAAGTTACAGGTGCTGTTAATTTCACAAATTAGAGAAGCATCACCTGATTTTTCGAACAGTGCCAATACTTTTGTCCACCCCCTTTTTTATGTTTGGTGTGGAATTATATCCAATTTGGCTTTAGTACAATTAGTTTTGTGTTTTTTCATTTAAGACAAATTAAATGAAGATAATAATACCAAAGAATTTGTGTTTGCAATCATTTTCAGGAAGAAACTGAGTATTATCTGACAGAATTGCAGGGTGTGAATACTTTTGGCCATGACTGTACCTGTATGTCATCTCCCCTGTATATAGTACATACCTGTATGTCATCTCCCCTATAAATAGTATATACCTGCTGTATGTCATCTCCCCTGTAAATAGTATATACATGCTGTATGTCATCTCCTCCTGTATATTGTATATACCTATGTGTCATCTCCTCCTGTATATAGTATATACCTGTATGTCATCTCTTCTGTATATAGTATATACCTGTATGTCATCTCTTCCTATATATAGTATATACCTGTATGTCATCTCCTCCTATATATAGTATACAGTGCCTACAAGTAGTATTCAACCCCCTGCAGATTTAGCAGGTTTACACATTTGGAATTAACTTGGCATTGTGACATTTGGACTGTAGATCAGCCTGGAAGTGTGAAATGCACTGCAGCAAAAAAGAATGTTATTTCTTTGTTTATTTTTTAAAAAAATTGTGAAAAGTCTTTTCAGAGGGTCATTTATTATTCAACCCCTCAACCCACCAGAATTCTGTTTGGTTCCCCTAAAGTATTAAGAAGTAGTTCAGGCACAAAGAACAATGAGCTTCACATGTTTGGATTAATTATTTCTTTTTCCAGCCTTTTCTGACTATTTAAGACCCTCCCCAAACTTGTGAACAGCACTCAAACATGGTCAACATGGGAAAGACAAAGGAGCATTCCAAGGCCATCAGAGACAAGATCGTGGAGGGTCACAAGGCTGGCAAGGGGTACAAAACCCTTTCCAAGGAGTTGGGCCTACCTGTCTCCACTGTTGGGAGCATCATCCGGAAGTGGAAGGCTTATGGAAATACTGTTAGCCTTCCACGGCCTGGACAGCCTTTGAAAGTTTCCTCTTGTGCCGAGGCCAGGCTTGTCCGAAGAGTCAAGGCTAACCGAAGGACAACAAGGAAGGAGCTCCGGGAAGATCTCATGGCAGTGGGGACATTGGTTTCAGTCAATACCATAAGTAACGTACTCCACCGCAATGGTCTCCGTTCCAGACGAGCCCGTAAGGTACCTTTACTTTCAAAGCGTCATGTCAAGGCTTGTCTACAGTTTGCTCATGATCACTTGGAGGACTCTGAGACTGACTGGTTCAAGGTTCTCTGGTCTGATGAGACCAAGATCGAGATCTTTGGTGCCAACCACACACGTGACGTTTAGAGACTGGATGGCACTGCATACGACCCCAAGAATACCATCCCTACAGTCAAGCATGGTGGTGGCAGCATCATGCTGTGGGGCTGTTTCTCAGCCAAGGGGCCTGGCCATCTGGTCCGCATCCATGGGAAGATGGATAGCACGGCCTACCTGGAGATTTTGGCCAAGAACCTCCGCTCCTCCATCAAGGATCTTAAGATGGGTCGTCATTTCATCTTCCAACAAGACAACGACCCAAAGCACACAGCCAAGAAAACCAAGGCCTGGTTCAAGAGGCAAAAAATCAAGGTGTTGCAGTGGCCTAGTCAGTCTCCTGACCTTAACCCAATTGAAAACTTGTGGAAGGAGCTCAAGATTAAAGTCCACATGAGACACCCAAAGAACCTAGATAACTTGGAGAAGATCTGCATGGAGGAGTGGGCCAAGATAACTCCAGAGACCTGTGCCGGCCTGATCAGGTCTTAGAAAAGACAATTATTAGCTGTAATTGCAAACAAAGGTTATTCCACAAAATATTAAACCTAGGGGTTGAATAATAATTGACCCACACTTTTATGTTTAAAATTTATAAAAATTTAACTGAGCAACAAAACTTTTTGGTTTGTAAGATTTATGCATCTGTTAATAAATCCTGCTCTTGTTTGAAGTTTGAAGGCTCTAACTTATTTGCATCTTATTAAACCTGCTAAATCTGCAGGGGGTTGAATACTACTTGTAGGCACTGTATACCTGTATGTCATCTCCTGTATAGTATATACCTGTATGTCATCTCCCCTGTATATAGTATATACCTGCTGTATGTCATCTCCTCCTCTATATACCTATGTGTCATCTCCTTTTATATAGTATATACCTGTATGTCATCTCCTCCTGTATATAGTATATACGTGTGTCATCTCCTCCTGTATATAGTATATACCTGTATGTCATCTCCTCCTATATATAGTATATACCTGTATGTCATCTCCTCCTGTATATAGTATATACCTGTAAGTCATCTCCTCCTGTATATAGTATATACCTGTGTGTCATCTGCTCCTGTATATAGTATATACCTGTGTGTCATCTCCTGTATAGTATATACCTGTATGTCATCTCCCCTGTATATAGTATATACCTGCTGTATGTCATCTCCTCCTCTATATACCTATGTGTCATCTCCTTTTATATAGTATATACCTGTATGTCATCTCCTCCTGTATATAGTATATACGTGTGTCATCTCCTCCTGTATATACCTGTATGTCATCTCCTCCTATATATAGTATATACCTGTATGTCATCTCCTCCTGTATATAGTATATACCTGTAAGTCATCTCCTCCTGTATATAGTATATACCTGTGTGTCATCTGCTCCTGTATATAGTATATACCTGTGTGTCATCTCCCCTGTATATAGTATATAGCTGTGTGTCATCTCCTCCTGTATTAGACCGCGTTCACACATTATTTGGTCAGTATTTTTACCTCAGTATTTGTAAGCTAAATTGGCAGCCTGATAAATCTCCAGCCAAAAGGAAGCCCTCCCCCCTGGCAGTATATATTAGCCCACACATACACATAATAGACAGGTCATGTGACTGACAGCTGCCGTATTTCCAATATGGTACAGTTATTGCTCTTGTAGTTTGTCTGCTTATTAATCAGATTTTTATTTTTGAAGGATAATACCAGACTTGTGTGTGTTTTAGGACGAGTTTCATGTGTCAAGTTGTGTGTGTTGAGTGGCGCGTGGCGACATGCATGTAGCGACTTTTGTGAGATGAGTTTGTGTGGCGACATGCGTGTAGCAACTTTTTGTGTGTCGAGTTGCATGTGACAGGTTAGTGTAGCAAGTTGTGTGCAGCAAGTTTTGCGCATGGCGAGTTTTGCGCGTGGCGAGTTTTGTGTGGTGCGTTTTGAGTATGTGCAAGTTTTGTGTGAGGCAACTTTTGCATGTGTTGCAACTTTTGTGCATGTGGCAATTTGTCTGCGTGTGCAAGTTTTGCATGTGGCGAGCTTTCCATGAGGTGAGTTTTGCACATGTGGCGAGTTTTGCGTGAGCCTAGTTTTGCATGTGGCGAATTTTGCGCGTGGCGAGTTTTGAGCGGCGACTTTTGTGTTTCGACTTTTATGTGGCGAGGTTGGTGTATGTGTGGTGAAATGTGTGCTGAGGGTGATATGTGTTCAAGCACGTGGTAGTGTGTGGCGCATTTTGTGTGTGTTCATAACCCCGTGTGTGGTGAGTATCCCATGTCGGGGCCCCACCTTAGCAACTGTACGGTATATACTCTTTGGCGCCATCGCTCTCATTCTTTAAGTCCCCATTGTTCACATCTGGCAGCTGTCAATTCGCCTCCAACACTTTTCCTTTCACTTTTTCCCCATTATGTAGATAGGGGCAAAATTGTTTGGTGAATTGGAAAGCGCGGGATTAAAATTTCGCCTCACAACATAGCCTATGACGCTCTCAAGGTCCAGTGTGACTGTGCAAAATTTTGTGGCTGTAGCTGCGACAGTGCAGATGCCAATCCCGGACATACACACACACATTCAGCTATATATATATTAGATTTTGTGTGACACCACTCTCTGATTTAAGGGAACAAAAAATAAAAGTTTGAAAATTGCAACATTTTCAAAATGTTTGCCAAATTTCCTTTTTTTCATAAATAAAGTCATATTGAAGAAAAGTTACCACTAACATGAAGTACAATATTTCACGAAAAAACAATCTCAGTATCAGTGGAATCCATTGAAGCGTACCAAAGCTACAACCTCATAAAGTGACAGTGGACAGAATTGTAAAAATTGGCCTGGTCAAATTGGCTCGGTCACTAAGGGGTTAATGAATTCCACAAATCTTGTAAAACAGTGACCTCTAGTGGAAAACTGCGGCTGCTATGAAAAAGCATTTCTATTAGGAATATTTTGTTAAGTGGTGTTTTGAACTGGGTGATGTGTACACTGCACTCAGGGCTGGCATTAGGAGAGGGGTCAGACTGAGCAATTGCCCAGGGCCCCCATCCCCTAAGGAGCCCCTGCCTCCTATTTGCCAGCTGTATTCCCCCTGAGTTTGTACGGTGCATGTATCAAAACGAACATGTTCCCAGGGAATCAGTACAAGAGAAGGGAGGATAGACTTTCAGAGTGCAGAGAGTGAGTCATGTGATGGCTTTTCTGCAGTCTGTGGAGGAGAAAGGGAAGGGAGGTCACTCACCCAATCCTGGTTCAATGGTTCTTCTTGAAAGTTCCCTCCAGTGAAGCCATCAGCTGATGCAGCCCCCAGAGCACAGCGGGGCTCTCCTCCAACCCTGTGAGCTTAGTGGGAGCTCAGCTCACTGACTTCACTTGTCTGCCTCTTACTGTGAGGAGCCTGACACAGTCTGACACGCTGATGACACATGGATGATACACGGATGACACACTGATAACACATGGATGACACACGGATGACACACAGATGACACACGGATGACACGCTGATGACACATGGATGATACACGGATGATACACAGATGACACACTGATAACACATGGATGACACACGAATGACACAGATGACACACTGATGACACACAGATGACACACGGATGACACGCTGATGACACATGGATGATACACGGATGACACACTGATAACACATGGATGACACACGAATGACACACTGATGACACACAGATGACACACGGATGACACGCTGATGACACATGGATGATACACGGATGACACACTGATAACACATGGATGACACACGAATGACACACTGATGACACACAGATGACACACGGATGACACGCTGATGACACATGGATGATACACGGATGACACACTGATAACACATGGATGACACACGAATGACA
Organism: Ranitomeya variabilis; assembly: GCF_051348905.1. NCBI lineage: Eukaryota > Metazoa > Chordata > Amphibia > Anura > Dendrobatidae > Ranitomeya > Ranitomeya variabilis. The sequence continues at coordinate 178,782,224 of NC_135236.1, read as the reverse complement.
CAGATGACACACTGATGACACACAGATGACACATGGATGATACACGGATGACACATTGATAAGACAATTGATGACACGCTATGACACATGGATAACAAAATTGATGATATGTGGATGACACACGAATGACACACAGATGACACGTTGATGACACACCGATAACACGTAGATGACACATGGATGATACACAGATGACACATGGATAACACAATTGATGACACATGGATGACACACGAATGACACACAGATGACACACGAATGACACACAGATGACACATGGATAACACAATTGATGACACATGGATGACACACGAATGACACACAGATGACACACCAATAACACATTGAAACAAAACAGATGACACTGATACTGGTTTTTCATGTACGTGTTTTATACGGACATATGAACGAGGACTAAGGTGGGGGTCACACCAGTATTCTGAATGCCATTCTGTTGACTATTATGAACAGAATATTGGAATTCTTTATAGGGACAGATCTGTTACACGACGGACCACACTGGGTTGCAACAGGATTTGTCATGTTTCTGTTAAGCTGTCTGTCATTTAACTAGAAAAATAGTGCAGGAGTAAAATTGATGAAATCTGTAATGAATCCTACCAATAAAGGCATTTTACTCAATGGAGGCTCCAGCTTAGACATGAGAGCAGGAGTATAGCGGCTCTTTATTACCACTATATTCCTCATGCTTTTATGGATATTCTGGCACATATTGTATATTTTTCATAGACTCCTCATTTGGGTCTTCAGGCACTATAAGTCAGCAGCCTGACAAACTACAATTTTTCTAAAAAATTTTTTTACAATAACCTATTGTGTGAGGCTGAAAAAAAGATGTTTTATGCTGTTTTCTGAGTCAAAGTAGAAGTAGATCCAGCAGGAGGGAGAAATATAAGTAATTGCCTTCATTTTTCTTTCCATTTACATGCACTTTTGACTTTGGCTCAAAAACTGCTTCAAAAAATGCACGTGACTACAACCTAAAAGGGAATGGCTTGGGGAAGCATGGCCTATAAAAACTACGGGTATGTGCACACGTCAGGATTTCTTGCAGAAATTTCCTGAAGAAAACCGGAAATTTTCTGCAAGAAATCCGCATTTTTTTTGCGTTTTTTTCCCGTTTTTTTCTTTTTTTTTTTTTTAGCATTTTGCAAGCGAAATTAGCTTGCAGAATGCTAAAGTTTTCCAAGCGATCTGTAGCATCGCTTGGAAAACTGACAGGTTGGTCACACTTGTGAAACATAATGTTTGACAAGTGTGACCAACTTTTTACTACTGTATAGATCAGTGATGGGCAACCTTTTGAGCTCGGTGTGTCAAAATTCGCCAAAAAACCGAGCATAACTTGGGTGGTGTGTCACCTTGATAAAAAAACATAATTTTGCGACATGTATAGTTTAAATAACAAATATGTATAATTAGAATTAACTTACCTGCTTAGTGACTTCTTTGTTCATCTGTCAGTTGGTTTCTTTTGTTGGTCTTGCTATTATTTAACTTGTGTGGGGTGCCGTGAACTAAGATAAGTGAGGGGGAATTCTTCCAGTGATGGCGAACCTGTGGCACTCCAGCTGTTGCAAAACTACAATTCCCATCATGTCTTCACAGCCAAAGCCTTTGCTTTGAATGGCCAGCCATGATGGGAATTGTAGTTTTGCAACAGCTGGACTGCCACAGGTTCGCCATCACTGATGCCTCCCTCTCACTTATCTCAGTAATGGCCAATGACACCCCACAGTTCACTGGATGATGGTTGCTGTAGTAGTCACAGGGCCTCCAGACAGCAATCACAGGGCCTCCAGACAGCTATCACAGGGCCTCCAGACAGCTATCACAGGGCCTCCAGACAGCAATCACAGGGCCTCCAGACAGCAATCACAGGGCCTCCAGACAGCTATCACAGGGCCTCCAGACAGCTATCACAGGGCCTGAGTCCAGACAGCTATCCAGGGCCGGCCTTTGCCCTGTGCGACCTGTGCGGCCGCACAGGGCGCCAAGGCTCGTTGGCATACAAGGGGCGCATTTATTGAGCTCAGCAGATTAATGTCACATTACATCACAATCAGGGGTGGGATTCAGCCGGTACGACCCGGTACGGGGCAGCCGTTTTCTAAAATTTCCATCTGCCAGCGTTCCGGTTACCACGCCCCCGGTCATCGGGCCCCCCCTGGCAGTGGCGTAGGAAGGGGGCGGCACAATGCGGGGGGCGGCACAATGCGGGGGGGCGGGTCGCCGGCGGCGCAGAATTTACCTGGCTGTTCGCTTCTCGGCTTCAGAAAAATGGCCGCCGCGATCTCCATCTGCGCATGCGCGGCATCCCGCGGCCATTTTCCTGAAGCCCCGGGCAGAAGAGCACTCCACCTGCGCACGCGCGGCCTCAGGAAGATGGCCGCCCCCACCGATAAGCAGATAGAGCAGGATCGCGGTCAGGTAAGAAGAACTTGTTTTTTTTTTTAAATTATTATTGAGAGCGGCGATCGGGAGGGGGGGGCAGGGCAGAAAGCTGGACACAGGGAGGCAGAACGCTGGACACTGGGGCAGAAAGCTGGACACTGGGGCAGAAAGCTGGACACTGGGGCAGAAAGCTGGAGACGGGGCAGAAAGCTGGACACAGGGGGGGCAGAGCGCTGGACACTGGGGCAGAACGCTGGACACTGGGGCAGAACGCTGGACACTGGGGCAGAACGCTGGACACGGGGGCAGAACGCTGGACACGGGGGCAGAACGCTGGACACGGGGGCAGAACGCTGGACACGGGGGCAGAACGCTGGACACTGGGGCAGAACGCTGGACACTGGGGCAGAACGCTGGACACTGGGGCAGAAAGCTGGACACTGGGGCAGAAAGCTGGACACTGGGGCAGAACGCTGGACACTGGGGCAGAAAGCTGGACACTGGGGCAGAAAGCTGGACACTGGGGCAGAAAGCTGGACACTGGGGCAGAAAGCTGGAGACGGGGCAGAAAGCTGGACACAGGGGGGGCAGAGCGCTGGACACTGGGGCAGAACGCTGGACACTGGGGCAGAACGCTGGACACTGGGGCAGAACGCTGGACACGGGGGCAGAACGCTGGACACGGGGGCAGAACGCTGGACACTGGGGCAGAACGCTGGACACTGGGGCAGAACGCTGGACACTGGGGCAGAACGCTGGACACTGGGGCAGAACGCTGGACACGGGGGCAGAACGCTGGACACTGGGGCAGAAAGCTGGACACTGGGGCAGAACGCTGGACACTGGGGCAGAACGCTGGACACTGGGGCAGAAAGCTGGACACTGGGGCAGAAAGCTGGACACTGGGGCAGAAAGCTGGAGACGGGGCAGAAAGCTGGACACAGGGGGGGCAGAGCGCTGGACACTGGGGCAGAACGCTGGACACTGGGGCAGAACGCTGGACACGGGGGCAGAACGCTGGACACGGGGGCAGAACGCTGGACACGGGGGCAGAACGCTGGACACTGGGGCAGAACGCTGGACACTGGGGCAGAACGCTGGACACTGGGGCAGAACGCTGGACACGGGGGCAGAACGCTGGACACGGGGGCAGAACGCTGGACACTGGGGCAGAAAGCTGGACACTGGGGCAGAAAGCTGGACACTGGGGCAGAAAGCTGGACACTGGGGCAGAAAGCTGGACACTGGGGCAGAAAGCTGGACACGGGGGCAGAACGCTGGACATTGGGGCAGAACGCTGGACACTGATGCAGAACGCTGGACACTGGGGCAGAAAGCTGGACACGGGGGCAGAAAGCTGGACACGGGGGCAGAACGCTGGACACTGGGGCAGAACGCTGGACACTGGGGCAGAACGCTGGACACTGGGGCAGAAAGCTGGAGACGGGGCAGAAAGCTGGACACAGGGGGGGCAGAGCGCTGGACACTGGGGCAGAAAGCTGGACACTGGGGCAGAAAGCTGGACACTGGGGCAGAAAGCTGGACACTGGGGCAGAAAGCTGGACACTGGGGCAGAAAGCTGGACACTGGGGCAGAAAGCTGGACACGGGGGCAGAACGCTGGACATTGGGGCAGAACGCTGGACACTGATGCAGAACGCTGGACACTGGGGCAGAAAGCTGGACACGGGGGCAGAAAGCTGGACACGGGGGCAGAACGCTGGACACGGGGGCAGAAAGCTGGACACTGGGGCAGAAAGCTGGACACTGGGGCAGAAAGCTGGACACTGGGGCAGAAAGCTGGAGACGGGGCAGAAAGCTGGACACAGGGGGGGCAGAGCGCTGGACACTGGGGCAGAACGCTGGACACTGGGGCAGAACGCTGGACACTGGGGCAGAACGCTGGACACGGGGGCAGAACGCTGGACACGGGGGCAGAACGCTGGACACGGGGGCAGAACGCTGGACACGGGGGCAGAACGCTGGACACGGGGGCAGAACGCTGGACACTGGGGCAGAACGCTGGACACGGGGGCAGAACGCTGGACACGGGGGCAGAACGCTGGACACTGGGGCAGAAAGCTGGACACTGGGGCAGAAAGCTGGACACTGGGGCAGAACGCTGGACACTGGGGCAGAAAGCTGGACACTGGGGCAGAAAGCTGGACACTGGGGCAGAAAGCTGGACACTGGGGCAGAACGCTGGACACTGGGGCAGAAAGCTGGACACTGGGGCAGAAAGCTGGACACTGGGGCAGAAAGCTGGACACTGGGGCAGAAAGCTGGACACGGGGGCAGAACGCTGGACATTGGGGCAGAACGCTGGACACTGATGCAGAACGCTGGACACTGGGGCAGAAAGCTGGACACGGGGGCAGAAAGCTGGACACGGGGGCAGAACGCTGGACACGGGGGCAGAAAGCTGGACACGGGGGCAGAAAGCTGGACACTGGGGCAGAAAGCTGGACACTGGGGCAGAAAGCTGGACACTGGGGCAGAAAGCTGGACACAGGGGCAGAACGCTGGACATAGGGGCAGAACGCTGGACATTGGGGCAGAACGCTGGACACTGATGCAGAACGCTGGACACTGGGGCAGAAAGCTGGACACTGGGGCAGAAAGCTGGACACTGGGGCAGAAAGCTGGACACTGGGGCAGAAAGCTGGACACAGGGGGCAGAAAGCTGGACACAGGGGGCAGAAAGCTGGACACAGGGGCAGAAAGCTGGACACTGGTGCAGAATGCTGGACACTGGTGCAGAATGCTGGACACTGGTGCAGAATGCTGGACACGGGCAGAATGCTTGACACAGGGGCAGAATGGAGACACGGGGCAGGATGACAGACATGGCGTCATGACTGGAGACACTGGAGGCAGGATTGGAGACAGATGGGGCAGGATGGATACGATGGAGACAGATGGGGCAGGATGGGAAGATCATATGGGGCAGGATAGATACTCATTAGGGCAGGATGGGAGAATATATGGCTGACGCCAGGAATGAGACACACGGGGGCCAGGATGGCGAATATTATTACCATAGGGGCTAATTAAGGGATATTATTACTGCAGTGATGTATTTATTTTATTTTTTGAGTATACTGTTTTAAATGGAGGGGCGGTCCTATTACTGTGTAGAGTGACACTATGTCGCCTTCTTCATGTGGTGTAATGTAGAAGTTGGGAAAATTAAGTAATGTGTTCTGCAAGTGGAACTCGAGATAACTGTGTTATTTCCTGCAGAGACGAGTCCTGGCTGGATGAAGTGATGGCGGTCTGTGCGGGATGAAAGATGAAGGACTTCACCTAGAGATGTCACTGGTGAGTCAGTGTGTTACCTATACACTGACACTATACACTGTATACTATATACTGAGGTCCTGTGTATGTCACCGGTGATCACTGTATTACCTATACACAGACGCTGCATACTAAGTACAGATCTCCTGTGTATAATGGCACTTATGGTGATAGTATTGTGGTTTTTTTTATTATTGATCAGTATTGTAGTATTCAGTCACTATGTGGTGGTAATATGTGGTCTGGTCATGATGTTGTGGTATTCGTTCCTTGTATTTGATATTATTCGATCACTGTGGTGGTAATATGTCATCTGGTCATTGTGTGGCGGTGTTTGGCCTTGCAGGCCGCCGCTCTGCACTCTGATTGGCTGTCAGCCCATATGGCTTTGGACCAAGCGTCATTTTTTCCTTTTGGTCCGCTTTAAAGCACTTTATAATTCCCGTTATTGCAATATTAGTGTTTCTTCAAGTGTTCTGCAGGGAAACACAAGTTTTCTAAGTAAACGTGTTGTTGTGAATATTAAAGAGTTATTGTTTTCTTTCAAAGTTTGGAGGGGGGGGGGGCGCCGTCCTGCAGTCTCGCACAGGGCGCCTTTTGGGCTAAGTCCGGCCCTGCAGCTATCACAGGGCCTGAGTCCAGACAGCTATCACAGGGCCTGAGTCCAGACAGCAATCACAGGGCCTGAGTCCAGACAGCAATCACAGGGCCTGAGTCCAGACAGCAATCACAGGGCCTGAGTCCAGACAGCAATCACAGGGCCTGAGTCCAGACAGCTATCACAGGGCCTGAGTCCAGACAGCTATCACAGGGCCTGAGTCCAGACAGCAATCACAGGGCCTGAGTCCAGACAGCAATCACAGGGCCTGAGTCCAGACAGCTATCACAGGGCCTGAGTCCAGACAGCTATCACAGGGCCTGAGTCCAGACAGCTATCACAGGGCCTGAGTCCAGACAGCTATCACAGGGCCTGAGTCCAGACAGCTATCACAGGGCCTGAGTCTAGACAGCTATCACAGGGCCTGAGTCCAGACAGCTATCACAGGGCCTGAGTCCAGACAGCTATCACAGGGCCTGAGTCCAGACAGCTATCACAGGGCCTGAGTCCAGACAGCTATCACAGGGCCTGAGTCCAGACAGCTATCACAGGGCCTGAGTCCAGACAGCTATCACAGGGCCTGAGTCCAGACAGCTATCACAGGGCCTGAGTCCAGACAGCTATCACAGGGCCTCCAGACAGCTATCACAGGGCCTCCAGACAGCTATCTCCTCAGGCCTCAGAAGTGCAGCCTGGGACTTCTGGTCGGTGCAGCCTGGAACTTCTGGTCGGCGCAGCAGGGAGCAGCGCAATGTCGCCCAAACAACACAGATCCGACGCAGAGGCCTGGGACTTCCGGGAGCTGCGCCTGGCCTACCGGAAGTCCCAGGCCTAGACGCTCTGCACCGGAGCTCTGTTGTTTGGACCCACAGACCTCCTGCATGGCATCCGATCCGATAAAAAATCGGATCGGATGCCATTGTTTAGCATTCCGATACCGCAAGTATCGGGTATCGGCCGATATTTGCTGTATCGGAATTCCGATACTGAGATCCGATACTTTTGTGGTATCGGGTATCGGTATCGAAACAACATTAATGTGTGTAAAATAAAGAATTAAAATAAAAAATATTGCTATACTCACCTCTCCGACGCAGCCTGGACGTCCGCGAGGGAACCGGCAGCGTTGTTTGCTTAAAAATCGCGGTTTTCCTTCCTTACTTGAAGTCCCGGCTTGTGATTGGTTGCGTGCCGCCCATGTGACCGAGACGCGACCAATCACAGCAAGCCGTGACGTAATTTTAGGTCCTTCAGGATTTTAAAATTACGTTCCGGCGTTGTGATTGGTTGCGTGCGGTCACATGGGCGACGCAACCAATCACAACGCCGGAACGTAATTTTAAAATCCTGAAGGACCTAAAATTACGTCACGGCTTGCTGTGATTGGTCGCGTCTCGGTCACATGGGCGGCACGCAACCAATCACAAGCCGGGACTTCAAGTAAGGAAGGAAAACCGCGATTTTTAAGCAAACAACGCTGCCGATTCCCTCGCGGACGTCCAGGCTGCGTCGGAGAGGTGAGTATAGCAATATTTTTTATTTTAATTCTTTGTTTTACATATTAATATGGTTCCCAGGGCCTGAAGGAGAGTTTCCTCTCCTTCAGACCCTGGGAAAGAAGCAATTTCTATGGGGCCGCGGCCGGCGTGTCACTGAAAATGACTACGCGTGTCAGCACTGACACGCGTGTCATAGGTTCGCCATCACTGGTATAGATGCTGCTTATGCAGCATCAATAGTAAAAACTAAAAAGATATCATGTTAAAAATAATAAAAAGATACAAAAATGGTTATACTCACCCTCTGCAGACAGCCGATCTCCTCAGCGGCGTCCGTTCCTATAGATGGTGTGGTGCAGGACCTTCGATGACGTCGCGGTCACGTGACCGCGACGTCATCGCGGTCATGTGACCGCGACGTCATTGCAGGTCCTTCACACACACCATCTATAGGAACGGAAGCGGCAGCATGCACCGCTGGGAGGCGGGAAGACTCCAGGGGCCATCGAAGGTGAGTATATGACTATTTTTTATTTTTATTCTTTTTTTTTACCAATTATACGGTGCCCAGTCCGTGGAGGAGAGTCTCCTCTCCTCCACCCTGGGTACCAACTGCACATGATCCGCTTACTTCCCGCATGGTGGGCACAGCCCCGTGCGGGAAGTAAGCAGATCAATGGACTCCTAGGTGTGCGGAATCCCCGCAATTCCGCAAATTTAATGAACATGTTGCTTTTTTTTCCGCGATGCGATTTTTTCGTGGAAAAAATGCAACATTTGCACAAGAAATGCGGAATACACTTAAAATAATGGGAGGCATATGTAAGCGTTTTTTTCGCGTTTTTATCACGTTTTTATAGCAAAAAAACGCGAAAAATACTGAACGTGTGCACATGGCCGTAGAGTTTATGTTTGTAAAAAAATTGTGCTGTCTGTGTTTTTTTATTCAATTGTTCAGAAAAAATGGAGCGGAGGTCAACAACTCTGCCCTGCCAGACTTTACAAAGCTGCAGTTTTGTAGCGGGGATGCCTGCTTTGGAAAAAAAGGAAACTACACTGATAACGGCAGTCCTTGAATATCAGTGTAGTTTCTGAGTTTAGAAGGATTTAATGACATTAGTGACACCATGATCATGTGACCAAAGATCCTTCACCCTGTTGGAGAAACTGAAGAGTAGAGAGCCTTGTGAGATCGCTACATTCTTCCTGTGTATACAGTGTATACAAAATGTATATATTGTAGTTTATGTATATACTGTATAGCGTAGATGCTGTATATGAGTTGTGAGATTACTACTCACTTGGTTGTGTCGCGAGGCAACACAGGAAGCGTTTCTATCTAAATGTCCATGCTGGTATATTGGTGCTTCACAAAACAGCCACAAGCAAAGTAAAAATTAACAGCCTTTCAGTCCAAGCAAAACAAATTAAGCAATTCTTGACAAAGTCTCTTTAGAGCCAGTCCAAATAACGTTATAGCATCCAGTATATTGGTTCAGTTTGGATATAACACTCAAGCATTCTCTCTTGACAAACAAAGACCATATGTCAAAAAACAGACTCCATTTCAACATATGAACCACACCCAGAGGTGGGGTATGTGGGCAGCCAGACCCGCCCATCTCTCGGACTGCCCGCATACCCTGGCACAGATGCGCAAAACAAACCTCTTACAGTAGTACTAAGTGCAATAGAGCAATACTCCAGATTTACATCACAGATGACAACCACTTCTGTTATACATATCACATCACATCAACTATGTTTCCGGTAGCCACCTTACAGTGTATGTACATAATGTAGACTGAGCATATACAATATATGTGTGTACCACAGAAGCAGAATATGTGGCTTTTTTGAGGTCTGTGCAAGTGAAGCACCACTCCAGCTAGCTCCTTTTTCATAGATTGTGTTAACACGTAGAAGCTTTCCCCTCTTCATAGATAACAAACATTTTACTTGGAGTCACTCTATATCTGTAGGGAGGAGAGCCAAACTTGTGGTCTCTCCTGCGTGTCAGGGCTGGAACTGTCAGGGCTGTCACCATTGTTTCAGGGGGAAGAGATTTCGGACCTGAGCAGTTCAGTACACCTGACTGATGGTGGCGGGTCCGACATAAATAGGAGTTTGAGCGAGAAGAAGGGACACTTGGCGGGGAGCTTGTGAGTAGTGAGACGGTTGACTCCCTCTTGAGGGACCCATGCCAGCTAGCTGTGCCTGTATCCCCGGCTAGCGAAACTGCCGACACATACTAACCCCAGCCCAGAGAGACATCTGCATTGGTGTTATGACCCCAATGGCAGAGGGTCTCAGGAATCAATACCAAGTCTGCAAACACAAAAAACCAGCTCATAGGGCAGTGGTAACTGGGCTGACCATATATCTAATCCTAGCACCACAAATAGAAGTAGCCGGGGAACGTGCCTACGTTGGTTCTAGACGTCTCGCGCCAGCCGGAGAACTAACTAACCCTAGAAGGGAAAAGAAAGACCCTTCTTGCCTCCAGAGAAAAGACCCCAAAAGTTGGATACAAGCCCCCAACAAATAACAACGGTGAGGTAAGAGGAAAAGACAAACACAAGAATGAGCTAGGTATTTAGCAAAGAGAGGCCCACTAGCTAATAGCAGAATATAGTAAGATGACTTATATGGTCAGCAAAAACCCTATCAAAATATCCACGCTGGATATTCAAGAACCCCCGAACCGTCTAACGGCCGGGGGGAGTGTTGTGGATTCTGTTTGTGGGCTCCCTCTGGTGGTTACTGCTGGTACTGGGTGACTTTGGTGGGTTGCGGCCTTTGGTTTCCACCTGTCCATCACAGGCTGGGTGTTTCCTATTTTACCTGGCCTTTCTGTCATTCCCTTGCCGGCTATCAATGTATTCAGATGTGCTCTGTTTGGTTCCTGCCTACCTGCTCCCAGATCTTTCAGGATAAGCTAAGTGCTGATTTTCAGTTGTTTGGTTTTTTGTCCAGCTTGCTTATTATGTCTCTATGCTAGCTGGTAGCTCTAGTGGACTGAGGTTCTCCACATGTGCCATGAGTTGGCACATGGGTTCTTGTAATCTCAGGATGGTTTTTTTGATTAGGGTTTTTTGCTGACCGCTCAGACCCCTTTTGTATCGTTCTGCTTTCTAGTTTACAGCGGGCCTCAATTTGCTAAACCTATATATATCATCTCTATGTGTGTGCCTTCCTCTCATTTCACCGTCAATACATGTGGGGGGCAACTATACCTTTTGGGGTTCATCCCTCTGGAGGCAAGTGAGGTCTTTATTTTCTCTGCAGTACTAGTTAGCTCTTAGGCTGGTGCGTGGCGTCTAGAACCAACGTAGGCACGCTCCCTGGCTATCTCTAGTTGCGTTTGTCAGGCGTAGGGCAGCGGTCAGCCCAGGTTCCATCACCCTAGAGCTCGTCCGTTATTTATTTGTACCTTGCTTGTCCTGTGCTATCCCTGGCCATTGGGGATTCATGACAGTATAGCCGGCCCACAAAGTGTTAATTGTTTGGGCTGAAGCAGGAGAAAAAGAAGTGTTTAAGGGAAAAATTTTTTTTTTTTTTTTTTTTTTTCCCTTCAGAGTTTTGCTGCCTAGCCCTTAATTGCTGTCTAGCTGCTTCTTACTTCCTCTTAACCCTTGAATGGCTCTGATCTTAGCTGTTTAACATGGATGTCCAGAGTTTGGCTTCCAGCCTGAGTAATCTCGCGGCAAAAGTTCAAAACATACAGGATTTTGTTGTTCACACTCCCATGTCTGAACCTAGAATTCCTATTCCAGAGTTCTTCTCTGGAGATAGATCTACCTTCCTGAATTTCAGGAACAATTGTAAATTGTTTCTTTCTTTAAAATCTCGCTCCTCTGGAGACCCTGCTCAACAGGTCAGGATTGTAATATCTTTCCTGCGGGGCGACCCTCAGAATTGGGCATTTGCATTGGCACCAGGGGATCCTGCATTGCTCAGTGTGGATGCGTTTTTTCTGGCATTGGGATTGCTCTATGAGGAACCCAACCTGGAGATTCAGGCTGAAAAGGCTTTGTTAGCCCTCTCTCAGGGGCATGATGAAGCGGAAATATATTGTCAAAAATTTCGGAAATGGTCGGTGCTTACTCAGTGGAATGAGTGCGCCCTGGCTGCAAACTTCAGAAATGGTCTTTCTGAGGCCATTAAGGATATTATGGTGGGGTTCCCCACGCCTACAGATCTGAATGAGTCTATGGCTATGGCCATTCAGATTGATCGGCGTTTACGGGAGCGCAAACCCGTGCACCAGTTGGCGGTGTCTTCTGAACAGGCACCTGAGACTATGCAATGTGATAGAATTCAGTCCAGAAGTGAACGGCAAAATTATAGGCGGAAAAATGGATTGTGTTTTTATTGTGGTGATTCAGCTCATGTTATATCAGCATACTCTAAACGCACAAAAAAGCTTGATAAATCTTTTGCCATTGGTACTCTGCAGCCTAAGTTCATTTTGTCTGTGACTCTGATTTTTTCACTGTCTTCCATTTCCGTTGATGCCTATGTGGATTCGGGCGCTGCCCTGAGTCTTATGGATTGGTCATTTGCTAAACGCTGCGGTTTTAGTCTGGAGCCTCTGGAAGTTCCTATTCCTCTGAAGGGAATTGACTCTACACCATTGGCTATGAATAAACCGCAGTATTGGACACAAGTGACCATGCGCATGACTCCCGTTCATCAGGAGGTGATTCGCTTCCTTGTACTGTATAATTTACATGATGTACTAGTGCTGGGTCTGCCATGGTTACAAACTCATAATCCTGTCCTGGACTGGAAAACAATGTCTGTGTTAAGCTGGGGATGTCAGGGGGTTCATGATGATGCACCTCCGATTTCAATCGCTTCATCTACTCCTTCTGAGATCCCTGAGTTTTTGTCTGACTATAGGGATGTTTTTGAGGAGCCTAAGCTCAATTCGCTCCCTCCTCATAGAGATTGTGACTGTGCTATAGAATTGATTCCTGGCAGTAAGTTCCCTAAGGGTCGTTTATTTAATCTGTCAGTGCCAGAGCATACTGCTATGCGGAATTATATTAAGGAGTCCCTGGAAAAGGGACATATTCGTCCATCTTCGTCCCCTCTGGGAGCAGGTTTTTTTTTCGTGGCAAAAAAAGATGGTTCCCTGAGGCCTTGTATAGATTATCGCCTTCTGAATAAGATTACAGTCAAATATCAGTATCCATTGCCATTATTGACTGATTTGTTTGCTCGCATTAAGGGGGCTAGGTGGTTCACTAAGATAGATCTTCGCGGTGCGTATAATCTGGTGCGGATAAAACAGGGTGATGAGTGGAAAACCGCATTTAATACGCCTCAGGGCCATTTTGAGTATTTGGTAATGCCTTTTGGACTCTCCAATGCTCCGTCAGTCTTTCAGTCCTTTATGCATAATATTTTCCGTGAATATCTGGATAAGTTTATGATTGTGTATTTGGATGATATTTTGGTGTTTTCTGATGACTGGGAGTCTCATGTTCTACAGGTCAGGAAGGTGTTTCAGGTTCTGCGGGCCAATTCTCTGTTTGTGAAGGGCTCAAAGTGTCTCTTCGGAGTCCAGAAGATTTCTTTTTTGGGGTACATTTTTTCTCCTTCTACTATTGAGATGGATCCCGTCAAGGTTCAGGCAATTTGTGACTGGACACAACCTACATCTGTTAAGAGCCTACAGAAGTTCTTGGGGTTTGCTAATTTTTATCATCGGTTCATTGCTAATTTTTCCAGTATTGTTAAACCTTTGACTGATTTGACTAAAAAGGGTGCTGATGTTGCTGATTGATCTCCTGCGGCCGTGGGGGCCTTTCAGGAACTTAAGCGCCGGTTTTCTTCTGCTCCTGTGTTGTGTCAACCAGATGTTTCACTTCCTTTCCAGGTTGAGGTTGATGCTTCCGAGATTGGAGCGGGGGCGGTTTTGTCACAGAGAAGTTCTAATGGCTCGGTGATGAAGCCATGTGCATTCTTCTCTAGAAAATTCTCGCCCGCCGAGCGCAATTATGATGTGGGTAATCGGGAGCTTTTGGCCATGAAGTGGGCATTTGAGGAGTGGCGTCATTGGCTTGAGGGTGCTAAACATCGTGTGGTGGTCTTGACTGATCACAAGAATCTAATTTACCTTGAGTCTGCCAGGCGTTTGAATCCTAGACAGGCTCGTTGGTCGTTGTTTTTTTCTCGTTTCAATTTCGTGGTTTCATACCTGCCAGGTTCAAAGAATGTGAAGGCAGATGCTCTTTCCAGGAGTTTTGTGCCTGACTCTCCTGGAGACTCTGGGCCTACTGGTATCCTTAGGGATGGGGTAATATTGTCCGCCGTATCCCCAGACTTGCGACGTGCATTGCAGGAGTTTCAGGTGGATAAACCGGATCGTTGTCCACCAGAAAGACTGTTTGTTCCGGATGATTGGACCAGTAGAGTCATCTCCGAGGTCCATTCTTCTGTGTTGGCTGGTCATCCTGGAATATTTGGTACTAGAGACTTGGTGGCCAGGTCTTTTTGGTGGCCTTCCTTGTCTAGGGATGTGCGTACCTTTGTGCAGTCTTGTGAAGTATGTGCTCGAGCTAAGCCTTGCTGTTCTCGGGCCAGTGGGTTGTTGTTATCCTTGCCCATCCCGAAGAGGCCTTGGACGCACATTTCCATGGATTTTATTTCTGATCTCCCGGTTTCACAGAAAATGTCCGTTATCTGGGTTGTGTGTGACCGCTTTTCTAAGATGGTTCATTTGGTGCCCTTGCCTAAGTTGCCTTCCTCCTCTGAGTTGGTCCCTTTATTTTTTCAGAACGTGGTTCGTTTGCATGGGATTCCGGAGAATATCGTTTCTGACAGGGGATCCCAGTTTGTGTCTAGATTTTGGCGGACGTTTTGTGCCAAGATGGGCATTGATTTGTCTTTCTCGTCTGCATTCCATCCTCAGACGAATGGCCAGACGGAGCGAACTAATCAGACCTTGGAAACTTATTTGAGGTGTTTTGTTTCTGCTGATCAAGATGACTGGGTTGCTTTTTTGCCACTGGCCGAATTTGCTCTTAATAATCGGGCTAGTTCTGCCACGTTGGTCTCTCCTTTTTTTTGTAATTCGGGGTTTCATCCTCGTTTTTCCTCTGGTCAGGTGGAGTCTTCGGATTGTCCTGGAGTGGACGTGGTGGTGGACAGGCTACATCAGATTTGGAATCAGGTGGTGGACAATTTGAAGTTATCTCAGGAGAAGACTCAGCAGTTTGCTAATCGCCGTCGCCGCGTGGGTCCCCGACTTCTTGTTGGGGATTTGGTGTGGTTGTCTTCTCGTTTTGTCCCTATGAAGGTCTCTTCTCCTAAGTTCAAGCCTCGGTTCATCGGTCCTTATAGGATCTCGGAGATTCTTAACCCGGTATCTTTTCGTTTGGATCTCCCAGCATCGTTTGCTATTCATAATGTGTTCCATCGGTCGTTGTTGCGGAGGTATGAGGTGCCCGTTGTTCCTTCGGTTGAGCCTCCTGCTCCGGTGCTGGTGGAGGGAGAATTGGAGTATGTTGTTGAGAAGATCTTGGATTCTCGTGTTTCCAGACGCAAACTCCAGTATTTGGTTAAGTGGAAGGGTTATGGTCAGGAGGATAATTCCTGGGTGGTCGCCTCCGATGTTCATGCGACTGATTTGGTCCGCGCCTTCCATAGAGCTCACCCTGATCGCCCTGGGGGTTCTCGTGAGGGTTCGGTGACCCCTCCTCAAGGGGGGGGTACTGTTGTGGATTCTGTTTGTGGGCTCCCTCTGGTGGTTACTGCTGGTACTGGGTGACTTTTGTGGGTTGCGGCCTTTGGTTTCCACCTGTCCATCAGAGGCTGGGTGTTTCCTATTTTACCTGGCCTTTCTGTCATTCCCTTGCCGGCTATCAATGTATTCAGATGTGCTCTGTTTGGTTCCTGCCTACCTGCTCCCAGATCTTTCAGGATAAGCTAAGTGCTGATTTTCAGTTGTTTGGTTTTTTGTCCAGCTTGCTTATTATGTCTCTATGCTAGCTGGTAGCTCTAGTGGACTGAGGTTCTCCCCATGTGCCATGAGTTGGCACATGGGTTCTTGTAATCTCAGGATGGTTTTTTTGATTAGGGTTTTTTGCTGACCGCTCAGACCCCTTTTGTATCGTTCTGCTTTCTAGTTTACAGCGGGCCTCAATTTGCTAAACCTATATATATCATCTCTATGTGTGTGCCTTCCTCTCATTTCACCGTCAATACATGTGGGGGGCAACTATACCTTTTGGGGTTCATCCCTCTGGAGGCAAGTGAGGTCTTTATTTTCTCTGCAGTACTAGTTAGCTCTTAGGCTGGTGCGTGGCGTCTAGAACCAACGTAGGCACGCTCCCTGGCTATCTCTAGTTGCGTTTGTCAGGCGTAGGGCAGCGGTCAGCCCAGGTTCCATCACCCTAGAGCTCGTCCGTTATTTATTTGTACCTTGCTTGTCCTGTGCTATCCCTGGCCATTGGGGATTCATGACAGGGGAGAACACCAGCCCCCTAGAGCTTCCAGCAAGGTCAGAAATCACATTTAGTACAAGCTGGACAAAAATAGTAGCAAAGCAAGTAACTCAAAAAACAAAGAAGCAAGACTTAGCTTAATTTTGCAAGAGCCAGGACCAGCAGACAGGAGCAACAGAAGGATCTGATTACAACGATGCCAGGCACTGGACTAAGGATCCAGGAAGTTAATATAGCGACACCCCTGTACTAACGACCCAGGTGAGTGCCAAACAGAAAAAAGACAATCCCAGAGTCATACCACTAGTGACCACAAGAGGGAGCCAAAAAGTCTAATTCACAACAGTACCCCCCCCTTAAGGAGGGGTCACCGAACCCTCACCAAGACCACCAGGGCGATCAGGATGAGCAGTGTGAAAGGCACGAACTAAATCGGCCGCATGCACATCAGAGGCAACCACCCAGGAATTATCCTCCTGACCATAGCCCTTCCACTTGACTAGATACTGAAGCCTCCGCCTGGAGAGACGAGAATCCAAGATCTTCTCCACCACGTACTCCAACTCGCCCTCAACCAACACCGGAGCAGGAGGCTCAGCAGAAGGAACCACAGGTACAACGTACCGCCGCAACAAAGACCTATGGAACACGTTGTGAATGGCAAACGACACAGGAAGATCCAAGCGAAAGGATACAGGATTAAGGATTTCCAATATCTTGTAAGGACCGATGAAGCGAGGCTTAAATTTAGGAGAGGAGACCTTCATAGGAACAAATCGAGAAGACAGCCATACCAAATCCCCAACACGAAGTCGGGGACCCACACCGCGGCGGCGGTTGGCAAAACGCTGAGCCTTCTCTTGTGACAACTTCAAGTTGTCCACCACATGATTCCAGATCTGCTGCAACCTATCCACCACAGAATCTACCCC
This sequence comes from Ranitomeya variabilis, assembly GCF_051348905.1. Classification (NCBI taxonomy): domain Eukaryota; kingdom Metazoa; phylum Chordata; class Amphibia; order Anura; family Dendrobatidae; genus Ranitomeya; species Ranitomeya variabilis. The sequence continues at coordinate 178,765,025 of NC_135236.1, read as the reverse complement.
AGGACAGTCAGAAGGCTCCACATGTCCCGAGGAAAAACGAGGATGGAAACCAGAGTTGCAGAAAAATGGCGAAACCAATGTAGCGGAACTAGCCCGATTATTAAGGGCAAACTCAGCCAACGGCAAGAAGGTCACCCAATCATCCTGATCCGCAGAAACAAAACACCTCAAATAAGCCTCCAGAGTCTGATTAGTTCGCTCCGTTTGTCCATTAGTCTGAGGATGAAAGGCAGACGAAAACGACAACTCAATGCCCATCCTAGCACAAAAGGATCGCCAGAACCTGGAAACAAACTGGGATCCTCTGTCAGACACAATATTCTCAGGAATGCCGTGTAAACGAACCACATTCTGAAAGAACACAGGAACCAGATCGGAAGAGGAAGGCAGCTTAGGCAAAGGTACCAAATGGACCATCTTAGAAAAGCGATCACATACCACCCAGATGACAGACATGCCCTGAGACACCGGGAGATCTGAAATGAAATCCATGGAAATGTGTGTCCAAGGCCTCTTCGGGACAGGCAAGGGCAAGAGCAACCCGCTGGCACGCGAACAGCAAGGCTTAGCTCGAGCACAAGTCCCACAGGACTGCACAAACGACCGCACATCCCGTGACAAGGAAGGCCACCAAAAGGACCTAGCCACCAGATCTCTGGTGCCAAAAATTCCCGGATGCCCTGCCAACACCGAGGAATGAACCTCGGAAATGACTCTGCTGGTCCACTTATCAGGAACAAACAGTCTGTCAGGTGGACAAGAGTCAGGTCTACCAGCCTGAAATCTCTGCAACACACGTCGCAAATCCGGAGAAATGGCTGACAAGATAACTCCCTCTTTAAGAATACCAACTGGTTCTGCGACTCCCGGAGAGTCAGGCACAAAGCTCCTTGAAAGAGCATCAGCCTTCACATTCTTTGAACCTGGTAAATACGAGACCACAAAGTCAAAACGGGAGAAAAACAATGACCAGCGGGCCTGTCTAGGATTCAGGCGTTTAGCAGACTCGAGATACATCAGATTTTTGTGATCAGTCAAGACCACCACACGATGCTTAGCACCCTCGAGCCAATGACGCCACTCCTCAAATGCCCACTTCATGGCCAACAACTCCCGATTGCCAACATCATAATTCCGCTCAGCAGGCGAAAACTTCCTCGAGAAAAAGGCACAAGGTCTCATCACAGAGCAACCAGGGCCTCTCTGCGACAAAACGGCCCCTGCCCCAATCTCAGAAGCATCCACTTCAACCTGAAAGGGAAGTGAGACATCAGGCTGGCACAAAACAGGCGCCGAAGTAAACCGGCGCTTCAACTCCTGGAAAGCCTCCACGGCTGCAGGAGCCCAGTTAGCAACATCAGAACCTTTCTTGGTCATATCCATCAAAGGTTTAGCAATGGTAGAAAAATTAGCAATAAAACGACGGTAGAAGTTAGCAAAACCCAAGAACTTCTGAAGACTCTTAACTGACGTGGGTTGAGTCCAATCATGAATAGCACGGACCTTGACTGGGTCCATCTCCACCGCAGAAGGGGAAAAAATAAACCCCAAAAAGGGAACCTTCTGTACTCCAAAGAGACACTTTGAGCCCTTAACAAATAAAGCATTCTCACGCAAAACCTGAAACACCATCCTGACCTGCTCTACATGCGAGTCCCAGTCATCAGAAAAAACCAGAATATCATCCAGATAAACGATCATAAATTTATCCAGATACTTCCGGAAAATATCATGCATAAAGGACTGAAACACTAAAGGAGCATTAGAGAGCCCAAAAGGCATCACCAAGTACTCAAAATGACCTTCGGGCGTATTAAACGCGGTTTTCCATTCATCTCCTCGCTTAATGCGCACAAGGTTGTACGCACCACGAAGATCTATCTTGGTGAACCACTTGGCACCTTTAATTCGGGCAAACAAGTCTGACAACAGAGGCAAAGGATACTGAAATTTAACAGTGATTTTATTCAAAAGCCGATAGTCAATACAAGGTCTCAAAGATCCGTCCTTCTTGGCCACAAAAAAAAATCCCGCACCAAGAGGGGAAGAGGAAGGACAGATATGCCCCTTCTCCAGAGATTCCTTGATATACGAACGCATTGCGGTATGCTCAGGTACAGACAGATTAAATAGTCTTCCCTTAGGAAATTTGCTACCTGGAATCAAATCTATGGCACAGTCACAGTCCCTATGAGGAGGCAGAACACTGGACCTGGACTCGCTGAATACATCCTGATAATCAGACAAATACTCAGGAACTTCCGAAGGAGTAGAGGAAGCAATAGACACCGGCGGGGAATCACCATGAATACCCTGACAGCCCCAACTTGACACAGACATTGCCTTCCAATCCAAGACTGGATTATGAGTCTGTAACCATGGCAAACCCAAAACGACCAAATCATGCATTTTATGCAGAACAAGAAAACGAATCACCTCCCGATGTTCAGGAGTCATGCACATGGTTACCTGTGTCCAAAACTGCGGTTTATTTTCCGCCAATGGCGTAGCATCAATACCCCTCAGAGGGATAGGATTAACCAACGGCTCAAGAACAAAACCACAGCGCTTGGCAAATGACAGATCCATAAGACTCAGGGCAGCACCTGAATCCACAAACGCCATAACAGGGTAAGAGGACAATGAGCAAATTAAAGTCACAGACAAAATAAATTTAGGTTGCAAATTACCAATGGCGACAGGACTAACAACCCTTGTTAGGCGTTTAGAGCATGCTGATATAACATGTGTAGAATCACCACAGTAAAAACACAACCCATTCTGACGTCTATGATTTTTCCGCTCATTTCTGGTCTGAATTCTATCACATTGCATCAAATCAGGTGTTTGTTTAGACAACACCACCAGAGGATTAGCGGTTTTGCGCTCCCGCAAACGCCGGTCAATTTGAATAGCCAGCGCCATGGAATCATTCAGACTTGTAGGAATGGAGAAACCCACCATCACATTCTTAATGGCTTCAGAAAGGCCATTTCTGAAGTTTGCGGCCAGAGCACACTCATTCCACTGAGTAAGCACGGACCATTTCCGAAATTTTTGGCAATACACTTCAGCTTCATCCTGGCCCTGAGAAATAGCCAGCAAGGCTTTTTCTGCCTGAACCTCAAGATTGGGTTCCTCGTAAAGCAATCCGAGCGCCAGAAAAAACGCATCAATATTTGCCAATGCCGGATCTCCTGGCGCTAGCGAGAAAGCCCAATCCTGAGAGTCGCCCCGTAAAAAAGAGATAACAATTTTAACTTGCTGAACTGAGTCTCCAGATGAACGGGGTCTCAGAGATAGAAACAATTTACAATTATCCCTGAAATTCCTAAACTTAAATCGGTCTCCAGAAAACAGTTCAGGAATAGGTATTTTAGGTTCAGACATTGGACTACTGGTAACAAAATCTTGTATGCCCTGCACACGAGCAGCAAGCTGGTCTACACTTGTAATCAAGGTCTGGACATTCATGTCTGCAGCAAGCTCAAGCCACTCAGAGGTAAAGGGGAGGAAGAGAGGAAAAAAATAAATTCAGAATTTCCTTTCTTATATCCCACTTCTGCAATGCATTAAACATTCAATGTCGGCCTGGCATACTGTTATGACCCCAATGGCAGAGGGTCTCAGGAATCAATACCAAGTCTGCAAACACAAAAAACCAGCTCATAGGGCAGTGGTAACTGGGCTGACCATATATCTAATCCTAGCACCACAAATAGAAGTAGCCGGGGAACGTGCCTACGTTGGTTCTAGACGTCTCGCGCCAGCCGGAGAACTAACTAACCCTAGAAGGGAAAAGAAAGACCTTTCTTGCCTCCAGAGAAAAGACCCCAAAAGTTGGATACAAGCCCCCAACAAATAACAACGGTGAGGTAAGAGGAAAAGACAAACACAAGAATGAGCTAGGTATTTAGCAAAGAGAGGCCCACTAGCTAATAGCAGAATATAGTAAGATGACTTATATGGTGAGCAAAAACCCTATCAAAATATCCACGCTGGATATTCAAGAACCCCCGAACCGTCTAACGGCCAGGGGGAGAACACCAGCCCCCTAGAGCTTCCAGCAAGGTCAGAAATCACATTTAGTACAAGCTGGACAAAAATAGTAGCAAAGCAAGTAACTCAAAAAACAAAGAAGCAAGACTTAGCTTAATTTTGCAAGAGCCAGGACCAGCAGACAGGAGCAACAGAAGGATCTGATTACAACGATGCCAGGCACTGGACTAAGGATCCAGGAAGTTAATATAGCGACACCCCTGGACTAACGACCCAGGTGAGTGCCAAACAGAAAAAAGACAATCCCAGAGTCATACCACTAGTGACCACAAGAGGGAGCCAAAAAGTCTAATTCACAACACATTGGGTAGTGACCAGGACAGAGTGCATACCTTGGCTCGGGTCACCACCGCAGAGGCACTGCTTAGTCCCATCCTTGTGGTGTCTGCTAAGGACCGGCCTGTGCCTGTGTCCGCTGGACTGTGTGTTTCAACCTTGTCTACTGAACTTTCCGCTTCTTCCACTGTGCCGCCGACCATTATCTCTACCCCACCGTGTGCCCAGATCAGGAGATCACGTTCCCGAAGGACCCAGAGGAGTCGTTGTCGCAAGGAGACAGGGCATCACCCTTCTGCGGGATCTGAGACATCTAGTGCTGCCTGTGGTGCCGCTAAGGGATCTTCCAGCCACCTTCCTCCAGCGCACAGAGACTGATAAGTTAACCTGTTATTTTCTTCTGCATTTAACTTTCCCCTATCCTCAAGTTCACATCCTTTACCCCCCTGCTTGTACTGTTACTGTTTATATAGATCAAGAACCTGTTAACCCTTGCTCTGCCTCCTGTGTGTCACTGCATCCTATGAACCTGCTAGCATCCTACATATCCTCCGTCACCTGGTTATATATAGCTTCCACAACACTCCTGTGTGATGGTGCAGTATCTTAGCATTTGGTGCCCTGCTGTCAATTTTTCCCAGGACCCACTTTGTTTAAAACTGGCCTAGACCTTAGATCTAAGTACTTGATGCCATGATGACTTTTCTCAGCCACAGCTCATCTCTTCAGGTTTTCCTCTTCTACGGTCTTCTCCAGTACATCCCAAAGAATAACAGTGCCATTATAATGCTGCCTGATTAAAAATAACCACCCATGATGTGCCCTAAATAAGCCCAATGCTGTGTCCCTGAATAAATCACTGCCCCTTACTGTGCTTCAGGCATAAAAATGAACACACACTGTTTCAGTGGTATATGGTCTCCACACTATTCTCTCCTATAAAGTATGTCCTAGTGAAATATGACAACCACACCACCCCCTTACAAATGAAAACCACACTTTCCTCTCCATTATGAATTATGCTCACTATACCATCCTCATTTTATTATTATTATTATTTACTTATTTATTAATTTATTTATATAGCACCATTGATTCCATGGTGCTATATACGAGAAGGGGTTACATCAAAATACAAATAGTACTTACAGTAAACAAACTAACAATGACAGACTGGTGTAGAGGGAAGAGGACCATGCCCTTGTGGGCTTACATTCTACCGGACTATGGGGAAGGAGGCAGTAAGTCGGGGGATGCAGTAGCTCCGATGGTGTTGAGTTGGCCGCACGGTCATTGCAGGTTGTACGCTTTTTTGAAGAGATGGGTTTCAGATTCCGTCTGAAGGATCCAAATGTGGTGGATAACCGGACCTGTTGGGGCACAGAATTCAAGAAGATGGGGGATATTCAGGAGAAGCCTTGGAGGTGATTAGGTGAGGAGTAAATAAGTGTGGAGGAGAGAAGGAGGTCTTGGGAGGACCGGAGATTACATGAGGGAAGATATTTGGAGATTAGTTCGGAAATATACGGAGGAGAAAGGTTATGGATGGCTTTGTAGGTCAGTGTTAGCAGTTTACACTGGATACACTGGGAAATTGGGAGCCAGTGAAGAGATTTGCAAAGAGGAGAAGCAGGAGTGTAGCGAGGAGAGAGATAAATTAGTCGGGAAGCAGAGTTAAGGACGGACTGGAGGGGTGCGAGAGTCTCCATCAGGACTTGGCATCTGTCCACACTGCCAAAAGTACCAATACCTGGTTTAAAAACAACAGTATCACTGTGCTTGATTGGCCAGCAAACTCGCCTGACCTTAACCCCATAGAGAATCTATAGAGTATTGTCAGGAGGAAGATGAGAGACACCAGACCCAACAATGCAGATGAGCTGAAGGCTGATATCAAAGCAACCTGGGCTTCCATAACACCTCAGCAGTGCCACAGGCTGATCGCCTCCATGCTCTTTGCTGCATTGATGCAGTAAATGATGCAAAAGGAGCCCCGACCAAGTATTGAGTGTATTTAATGAACATACATTTGAGTAGGCCAAAATTTTGGATTTTATAGTCATTTTTCAAGCTGGTGTTATATACTATTCTAATTTACTGAGATAATGACTTTTGGATTTTCATTGGCGGTAAGCCACAATCATCAACATTAACTGATATAAACACTTTAAATAGATCACTCTGCTTGTAATAACTCTATATACGAGTTTCACTTTTTGTATTGAAGAACTGAAATAAATTAACTTTTTGATGATATTCTAATTTAGTGAGAAGAACTTGTAGATGTGCCTTTTCTGGGCTGCTATTTTTAGGCTGGGGGACAATATCCATGGCCCCTTATCAGCCTAAGAATACCAGCCCCCTGCTATTTGCTTTAGCAAGGCTGATTGTCAAATTTGGGGGAGATCCTTCACTGTTTTTTAAAATTATTTATTTAAATAATTTAAAAAAAACAGCGTGGGGACCCCTCTATTTTTGATAACCAGCCTTGCTGAAGCTGACAGTTGAGGGTTGGAACCTGTAGCTGTCAGTTTTGCCTCGCTGGTTTTCAAAACTATTGAGGAACCCATTTATTTATAGCGCAGGCAGCGGCTGATGAATACTCTCATAAGCCGCCGTCTGCTCTCACTGTTAATAGCAGCAGCAGGTGTAGTAGTTGTAATGGAACACAGTTGCCACATGTATGACACAAGTATTACACACATGGGCACTGATATCTCCGGTACTGTTTTTTCCGGTAACGGAAATATCAGGATGTGTCAAACCGGCCTAAGAAGACATTATGAAGCACCGACCATGCTGCCTCCTCAAGATCCAGAGAACATGTGACTCTAGGTGTAGGGAGGGAACAGGAGCTGCTTGGTTGTAGGAGATCAAGTCATCTCTGCGATGCAGGCAGGAGGCTGAAATTCTCCAGTGACTGGGGCTAATATACCAGCCTCATTTACAGGTCAAATTAGCAATCACAAGAATATTAATATGTTAAAATGTCCCTCAAAGGACTTTTAAGACCTTATGAAGGACTTAGTGTGTAAAATATAAGAAACAATAAATAAAAAAAGCAAAAATAAAATAGAAAAAAATGCATACATACATACATACAAAAAAAACAAACTAAAAAATAGACCCTGTCAGTCTGTTTCTAGCCCAGCCATCATGGAAAAAAACGAAATATTTTCAATATCGAAAAATCTTTTCTGTGAAAAGGGGAATGCAAATTAAAAATTGAAAAATAAACACATATTTCCTATTTTTATTTAAATTTTTACCCCGATATAAACAAGAAAAAAGGAATATAAAAATGACATAAAAAATTAAGCCCCATGTATCACAAAAAAAGGCAAAACTTTTGAATATTTAAGTGAGAACTTTTTTAGATCCCTTAAAATCACATATATGATAAAACCTGTAAATGTGTATGGTCAGGAATGGGGGAAAGCAGCCTGGTCGTAAACTGGTTCAATAGCTAGAATATTGCAAGCGAGTAATCTTTATATATGGGAAAAAAATGATGTAGTGATTTTCTAAACAGCAGACTGTCAGCAGGTTTGTCTGCAAATTTAAATTTTTATTTGCATAATGACTGAGAAAATGTAGCTTCAATCTGGTGTAAATTGGTCCCGATTTTGGGGAATTCTGTGACTATGAAATGCCCTTGGCATTCTGCAGTAAGTGTTTTACCGCACCTCTGCTCTGGAGTGACAGTTGTAGCATCCGGCCAGATGCCCATCCAGATTCCCGTCCAGATCCCTAGTGTTAGGGAATTCCTAGAAACCATTTGGGGTTAGCGCTCATTAGATTAAAATTTCTGCTAAATCCCTATCACAGAGGTACAACATTGTTAAACACCTTTTCAGATCTCCCATGTAGAATACCCAGCAGAATACTGTAGCACTTTGCTGTTTCCGTCAGTCCCATAAATGTTGAGATAAAATAGCAATATGCATGTTTCCCCACCACCCTATATTAAAACCCTCCTCACTGGTCGACTGCAGGGGTCCTTCTCTAGTGATCATGAGGGTCTCAGAATCAGACAGGTGATACCGTAAGTAGAGTTGGGAGAACTTATTCAAGTGAAGTTCAATTTTACAAGAATCAGTGTTCTTTTTCATATTTTATGTAGTTTGCTCCAAAGTAATTCAGCAAAATGGTGGCCACAACCTTGTTAAACTGTACAGGGCCTGCAAAAGGTTACAAAACAATGTCTCTGCTGCCCAATGTCCCCCATATGGTCTTCAGCACCTCTACTTACCATCACCGTGCCCTCAAACCTTAGAAATCTTCATGCCGTCGCTGTGCCCTGAAATCTCAGGATTGTTCACGTTAGGCTGTGAGTAGACCCTGGATGTCCCTGTGTGTGGAAGTCCTGGTAACTTTCTTCATGACTCTAGCCCAGGACTTCTAGCTGTGAGTAGGCCCGGGACATTGCTTTGCATGTGCCAGGATATCCCAGGCCTAGTGATGGCCGCAAGTCCTAGTGTGAAGATGACCAGGTTCTATCGGTGCAAGCTGGCGAAAAGGAGCAGTGCCAAGAATATTGTGGGTGACAAAGCAGAAAATGTGAGAAGTGAATATTAGTTTTACATGTTAAGCTTTGGGAGTCTTTCCATATCTCAATATCCCAGATAGTAATAATAATCTTTATTTTTATATAGCACTAACATATTCTGCAGCGCTTTACAGGTTGCACATTATCATCGCTGTCCCCGATGGGGCTCACAATCTAAATTTCTTATCAGTATGTCTTTGGAATGTGGGAGGAAACCGGAGTACCCAGAGGAAACCCACGCAAACACGGGGAGAACATACAAACTCCTTGTGGATGTTGTCCTTGGTGGGATTTGAACCCAGGACTCCAGTGCTGCAATGCTATCCACTGAGCCACCGTGCTGCCCAGATATTAATAAAGAAAATTGAATTAGCTGGGAATAGATTCACTGTCAATCGAATGTCCAGGTAAAATCCATTTGTCTTTAGTGATAAGTGTCATTACGAAAAAAACTTTAAATGTTCATATTGTTCAACCTCATCACAGTCAAGTGTATAGTGGAAATATAATCATTTTATGGCTTCTCCTTTTCACAGACAGAACAGGATAAGATTAATTACATGAATACTAAGTTGCTTATTAATAAAATCCATTAACACAATTCATACAATGAAGTGCAAGCTTTACTTAGAACAGAAGATTTCCTCAGTGTGAATAATGTCCTGTAAATGTTAGATTTATTGTGACATTTCCCATTCATCCCCCCTGATAGGAGGCAGTGGTGTTCGGCCATCCAGCTCCAGCACAGTCTCTCATTCCATCAAGGAGAGATTATTATTCCACCATGTGCTCGGAGTTGGAAGCTTTGGAAAGATCCTGATGGCGGAAGATACTTTAACCCGCCAAGAATTTGCAGTGAAAGGGAACCTATCACCCCGTTTTTTAAAGATTAGATAAAAATAGTGTGAAATAGGGGCAGAGCTGGGCTTTACATTACTGCCTTTTTGGTGCCTTTACACCCCCGTTAGGCTGCCGAAATACCTTTGTGAAGTGGCCGTTTTGTCCTGTCACTCAAGTTGGTCAGGTCGGATGGGCGTGGTCACAGCGCTGTTTCTCCCCCAGATCAGGCTCATCATTACGTTGGTGGCGTAGTGGTGTGTGCATGTCCAAGGTCCCGAATCCTGCACAGGGGTGTGAAAATAGCAGCGATGTCCGTTATTCCATTGGTGGTCGGTGGGCACGGCCATCTTGCTTTGGCCGCGCGTGCGCAGAAGCGGCGCTCTGCTGGCCGCGGCTTCAGGAAAATGGCCGCGGGCATCCGCGCGTGCGCAGATGGCTATCGCGGCGGCCATTTTCGTGAAGCAGAGTTCGCATCTCGGCTTCACGAAAATGGCCGCCGCGATAGCCATCTGCGCACGCGCGGATGCCCGCGGCCATTTTCCTGAAGCCGCGGCCAGCAGAGCGCCGCTTCTGCGCACGCGCGGCCAAAGCAAGATGGCCGTGCCCACCGACCACCAATGGAATAACGGACATCGCTGCTATTTTCACACCCCTGTGCAGGATTCGGGACCTTGGACATGCGCACACCACTACGCCACCAACGTAATGATGAGCCTGATCTGGGGGAGAAACAGCGCTGTGACCACGCCCATCCGACCTGACCAACTTGAGTGACAGGACAAAACGGCCACTTCACAAAGGTATTTCGGCAGCCTAACGGGGGTGTAAAGGCACCAAAAAGGCAGTAATGTAAAGCCCAGCTCTGCCCCTATTTCACACTATTTTTATCTAATCTTTAAAAAACGGGGTGATAGGTTCCCTTTAAAATCATCGGCAAAAGAGCCCTGCTGGCCGGAGGGGATGGGCTGGATGTGATGGTGGAGAGGCGAGTTCTGCAGCTGGCATCTGGGAGCCCCTTCCTCGTCCACGCAGCCTTCACATTCCAGACCAAGGTATCATTGTGACTACTTAGCGCTATAAGGTTTGGCCACTTCTCTGATGTTGGTGACCTGTTCATCTGAATGGGAGCTGTCCTGCAGGACCCAGGAGCAACCACTAAACCTTGTGTGCTCCGTACACTGCTCAGATGCGGCTTTCAGCGGAGATGGTAGTGCCTGATCGGACCCCACACATCTGATACTAATGACCTATTCTAAGGATGGGCACATTATAAGCGTGGAAAACCTTTACCAATTGTCCCTGCACTACAAGCCTCACTGCTCAAGGGACAATACCTCTGCCAGGGACAAACTGGCACAGGCCGGAAGAGAACAGCAGTTATTATTCTGTATTTTCATCTCCGCAGTCTAAAAGCTGTAACTTTTGTCTTCTTCTCTCACTATAGCTGATTGAAGGTCTATATTCAATTTTGCATGAAGTGTTGTATTTTTTATTTGCACTATTTTAGAGTGCGCATATCGTTTTCGATAACGTTTAATCATTTTTTTAGGTTCGATAGAAAAAAAATAGCCAGTTTGTTAACTTTGTTCCCAGGGTCTTTATGATTATGGCAAAACCATATTTATATGATTTTTATGTTTTGCTACTTTAGAATACTAAAAAAACAAATATTTTTTGTGTTGCTGTTTTACAAGACTCAATACTTTTTGCTGCTGATATTAACTTAGCTGTTTTTTGTTGCACAGCCTGCACTTTGCATTGATAATATTTGGGAGTGCAGGGGACCTTATAACTATCTTTTATTCCACTTTTTGGGAAGTGGGATGGACATAAAACATCTACAGTATAGCAGCCCTATACAAAACAGAAAAATAATATTATGGCCTTGATTCATCATTGCCTTAATGTCTGGCTTTTATCTGGTTTTGTGTGTTTTTGCTCTCTTTCTGTTTGCACCCAATTCATTATTCTATTTGTGCCTTTTTGAAGTATATTTTATATGAGCTTGCCTGCTTTATTGTTTGCTTTTTCCACTTTGTGGGCAGAGTTTAGTGATTCCAGATATTTTTACCTGATTCATTATTTGTGATTTTTTTAAAAGTTGCAAATATGACACAATCTTCATTCCTGTTCCCTTTGATGTTTTTTTTTAGTATGACAGTTTTTTTGGTTCAATTTTTGGGCCAATTTGCAAAATGTGTAATTTTGGGGGCCAAATAGATGCAAAAACAGTTCAAGGTAGAAAAAAAAGACCATTTTTGACTTTGCAACAAATACCAGAAGAGCAAAAAGGAAAGTGATTAAAAATATACAAATGATGACTCTGGGCCTATGTCTATAATTAAAAGAAAATTAATTATTACCAAACATTAGCTGAAACATGAATTTCTAAATGTATTAATATGTTCTGTATCATTGTTTAGAATTTTAGGGGTCCCAGCAGATAAACCACCGTTTTTATTGAGTGACTACATATCTTAGTGACTACATATCTTAGTTATATGCTTTAACTTTCTTTCCTGGAAAACCCCTTTAAGTAGTAAAATCTGTATTTGTCTTTAATGTATAATAAATGCAAATGTTCCATGTTACAGATGAATGTTTTCCTTGGCATGGAGTACATGAGCTGTGGGGACTTTTACCAACTTCTACACAGGAATGGGCCACTAGACATCGCCAGTGCCAGGTAATATATTAAAGGAGTTGTCCGGTGTCAGAAGAAAAGTCATCGGTCACTATACCTAACTGCAGACTGCCAGATTGTGACAGCGGGCAATGCGCACACAACTTCTCTGTGTTCTCCGATCATGTGGGCGATCCTGTGTACAATTTGCACACTCGTGGTCACGTGCTGACTAGTCTCACCCGGCTTCTCCCAATAGTAGAGAGTTGAGAGTGCTACTTTCACTCCTGACAAGTCCCGTCCTGAGATTCTCTCTGTCTCTGAATGTGGAAATCCTTTATAACAGTCTCTTCAGGAGCTCAGATTCATCCTGATTGTTGTGTAAAGTAACTGAAATGAAAATGCTGATAGTAACGATAGAAAATTGTCCTATAAGCGAATAATATAGAATAATGCTCCTAATGACTAATATGATTCCCAAGTTTCCTCTCTATGGGATCTGATAATTATTCATTTTTTCTTTGTCAGATTCTATGCCGCCGAACTGGTGTGTGGGATCCAGTTCCTCCATTCTAGGGGAGTCATCCACAGGTAATCTAGTCAGTGTTAGGCCGGGTCACACCAGCGTATTTGCTCTCATCTAAGAGAATCCGGCAGATTATGCAAATCACACTTTGATTAAACTCTGAACAGAATTTGATCAGAGTGAACACAGTACGATCCGATTTTTTTGGTTGAGGAGAAGATGCAAAAAAAAAAAAATTCTCCATCTTTCCATTCTGTCAGCCCGTGGAAATCAAACTGCACTCAGATGTCATTCGAGTGCAGTCTGATATTATCCATGGACTAATTACCTTGCATGGTCAAGTGCAATCCAATAACTGGATCCAACTTGGACAGAGGAAAAAATCAGACATATACATGGCCCCATAGAATAACATTGGTCCGAATGCTATCCGATGTTTTCTCGGATCGCACTCGGACTGAAAATACGGTCAGGTGCACAAGCCCTTAAAGCTTAGCTGCACTCAATCCCTCCATCCCAGTGACCTGCAGACTGATGTCCTGTACCTGGGGTCTAGTCGTCCTGTCTGGTGTCAGTGACAGGAAGCTGCAGATGAGCGGCCGTCACATGTCATACAGTGATCCCTACAGTGCGCAGGTAGGGTACATAGTAATGGAGTCATCTCAGATGAGCAAAGTACAGCAGGAAGAGACAATAGGTTTATTCCCATCTGTCATCATGTGACCACAGATATAAGAAGAACACTTAATTTATACTCAGGTTATTTTTCTTTTTCTTACAGAGACCTAAAGCCCGAGAACATCCTGGTGGCGGAGACGGGCCATATTAAGATCACGGATTACGGTCTTGCACTGGAGAACATGCACGGAGACCGAACAGCCACCGGTTTCGCTGGGACCATGGGTTACATGGCTCCTGAGGTGAGAATAGAATGTTTTTATTTTTTGTATATAAAAGGTTTTTCGGGTACTTTCCCATTAACGAGCTTTATTTAGGCGAGTTCATCAATATAAAATCATTGGGGGTCCGATCTCACTGATTAGCTGTTCTTACAGAGGCAACCAGAGCAGAACATCGCACCTCTGTACTGTTTAGTGGTCAGGACTGAGGACTGCAGGTCAGATCGTGTTCATTTCAGTAGGGACTAATCTGTAGTACCAGCAATCACCACTAACCAGTGAGGGGAGCTGTGACGTCTGTTTATTGGTTATATCCAATCACCGGCGGAGGTGATAACAGCTAATCAGTGGGACTGCCGGGTGTTGGCTCCCACCAATCTTATATTGATGACCTGTTCTGCTCATCAATATAAAGTATTAGAAACCCCCTATAAAGGATCTTCAATATAAATATCACCCATCCCCAGAACAGGTGAGAAATGTGTGACCTCTGGGGGCTTCACTGCTATGTACCCCACAATCACCAAATGGGAGGACCAGAGCCTCCTACTCCTGCCAGCCTACATGTCTACATGGATAGTGAACTATGGCCGACCAGGAGTAATGCTGAGTTATCCGGGCCATAGGTGTCCTAAAGGGTTAATAAAATGTGTAATGATGATACAGGAAAATGTGTTATTTTATGTGCATTTTATTACAGTTATTATATAACAATCATCTGATGTATCAAGGACATCGGACTAAGCTGCTCTGTGTATATTGGACAAGGCCAGCCGCCACCTCAATACTATCAGCCATAATGCCACACATAGCTCCTTAACCCCTTCATGGCATATCAGAGACATGTTGGTCATATGTTGTGTCCCTGCCTTTCATGCGGGCTCACCCGCCGAGCCTGCATCTTTCCCGGCTGATGATGGCTGATTTAATGAGCCATCATGGCCCTGTAACAGCTGCAGGTAGAACACTGTTAAATCTCGCTGTCAGTCTCTGATATTAGCATTAAACATGCGCTAGCAGGGGGGCGTGTTTTTCCACACGCCCATTGGAGTGGCCGTAACATGATCATGTGGCACCGATGGGTTACCATTACAGTCGGGGGTCTGCTGAACACCTCCGTGCTTGCCATGACAGCACTTCTGTGAAAGCCAGTGTTTAGCTGGCACTCGTAGGAGATAGTGAATTTAGCTATACACAGTGGTGCAATAGCGATCAGACAGTCGCAGCTTCAATTCCTCTGAGAGGACTAATAAATATAGTAAATATATTTTTAACATTTTTTTAACTAAGGAAAATTTAAAAACTCAACATTTCAAATCACCTCCTTTTGCCCCATTAAAAATAAAACCATTAAAAAATAAAAATACACACATTTGGTATCACTGTGTTCGTAAAAGTCTGATCAATCAAAATATTAAAAAAATAATAATCCGATCAGTAAATGGCATAATGAAAAGAAAATCAAAATACCTGAATTACATTTTTGGGCCTGATAAATATTGCAATAAAATACAATAAGCGTTGTATCCACCCTACTCCAAAATGGTATCAGTAGAAACATCATCTTAGGCCGGTTTCACACGTCAGTGGCTCCGGTACGTGTGGTGTCAGTTTTCTCACGTACCGGAGACACTGACACACGTAGACACATTAAAATCAATGTGTCTCTGCAGATGTCATTGATTTTTTGCAGACCGTGTGTCCGTGTGCAAAACACGGACACATGTCAGTGTTCGTGGGAGCGCACGGATCACATGGACCCATTAAAGTCAATGGGTCCGTGTAAAACACATACCGCACACGGATGCTGTCCATGTGCAGTCCGTGTGCCGTGCAGGAGACAGCGCTAGAGTAAGCGCTGTCCCCCCAGCTTGTGGTGCTGAAGCCGCCATTCATTTCTTCTCTCCAGCAGCGTTCGCTGGAGAGAAGGAATGAAAAATCATTGTTTTTTTGTTTTTTTGTGTTTAAAATAAAGATCCTTGTCACCACCCCCCTCCCACCCCCTGTGCGCCTGCCCGCTGGAAATAAAATACTCACCTGGCTCCCTCGATGCTTCCTCTCAGCGCCGCAGCTTGTCCTGTATGAGCGGTCACGTGGTGCCGCTCATTACAGTGATGAATATGCGGCTCCACCTCCCATAGGGGTGGAAGATGCGCCTATTCTGGAACTTGGCCACTCTCTTCCCACTCCCGTGTAGCAGTGGGATATGGGGTAATGAAGGATTAATGTCACCTTGCTACTATTGTAAGGTGACATTAAGCCAGGTTAATAATGGAGGGGTGTCAATTATGACACCTCTCCATTATTAATCCAATAGTATGTGCCTTTTCTGGGGTGGCTGGGGGCAGAAGTTTTTAGCCGGGGGGTCCTATAACCATGGTACCTCCGTAGGCTATTAATATCTGCCCTCAGTCACTGGCTTTCCCACTCTGGCGGAGAAAATTGCGCGAGAGCCCACACCAATTTTTTCCGGGATTTAACCCTTTAATGTAATAGCTAGAGCTTCAAAATTTTACACACAGACACTTGTTACATTACTAAAGAGGAATATGTAATAAAAAAAGGGATATGAGATGGTTTACTGTATGTAAACCATGTCTCATATCCTGTCGGGTTTGTGAAGGAGAGAGCAAAAGCCAGCAATTGAATTACCGGCTTTTATGCTATCTTGCACTGAATTAAATTATATATATATATATATATATATATATATATATATATATATATATATATATATATATATAGACTGTATATATGTTTTTAGGAATATTTTAGCCGATTGATCCATGATTTGTCCATTTTGCAAGCCTGCGCAAAAAAAATAAATAAAAAAATGTGAAAATTACTGCGTATTACGGCCGTAAAATACGGACCGTATTTCCCTACGCTGAGTGTGACGTCGGCCTTACCTGCACATAATCCTGCATCCTATGTATGGTGGCACAGAAATCTTATTGGACATAGAGATGATTAGTGGCGCTGCAGCTCATTGAAGTGACCAGACGTCAGCTGCAATGCTCGTGGGGCCGGTTTCATCTCTAAGATATTATATTTGCATTTGAAAATGTTCCCTTACTATTGAGCATTTTTTCAGCACTTCAAGTCAAGACTATTTTGATTAGTAACTACCGTAAGTTCACAATGACTTTTTTCTCATTTGTTTCTATAGCCAACTAAGCCAGAAACCAAGTTCCGTGCATTTAAGCTTGACAATATCCAAGCGGCAGAGGCTCCATTTTCTATAACACCAGCAGACCAGGCCATGTTCAGAGGGTTTTCATTTGTCAACTAGAAAACCCTCAACAAGATACCAGCTCAGTAATATCAGAGCAAGCTGCGTACCTGAGCATCCAGAAGACCATGCCGAGAAGACCAGAACTTCGGATGTCCAACACCATCAGGGACCTCCAAATAGTTAACTATAAGTGATAAGTATAGGTAAATATAGGTTAGAAAGGGTTGGTGTAATGTTCAATAACAAAAAAAAAGATAAAAAAAAGATAAGTATAGATAAGTAAGGATAAGTATAGGTAAATATAGGTAAGAAAGGATAGGTATTTTTAAAATTCAATAAAAAAAAGATAAGTATAGACAAATGAGGATAAGAACAGGTATGAGAGGATAAGTATAGGTAAAAAGAATATTATAAGTTAAGTACTCCTAAGAAAGTATAAATAAAGGTAAATATAGGTAGGTAAGAATGGATAGGTATATTTAATCTTCAATAAAAAAAGAAAAAAAAAGAGAAGTATAGATAAGTAAGGATAAGTATAGGTAAATATAGGTAAGAAAGGATAGGTATATTTAAAATTCAATATTAAAAAAAAGATAAGCATAGAAAATAAGGATAAGTATAGGTATGAGAGGATAAATATAGGTAAAAAGAATAAATATAGTTAAGTACTGCTAACAAAGTATAAGTATAGATAAATATAGGTAAGAAAGGATAGGTATATTTAACATTCAAACAATACAAAAAGGATAAGTATAGGTAAGTAAGAATAGCTATAGGTAAGAAAGGACAAGTATAAAAAAGAATAAGTATAGGTAAAAAAAATAAGTATAGGTAGGAAAGGATAAGTATAGGTAAAGAATGATAAGTACAGGTAAGAAAGGATTAATATTCCATAAGTAAAAATGAATATGTATATGTAAGAAAGGATAAGTATAGCTAAATATAGTTAAAAAAGGAAAAGTATAGGTTTGAAAGAATATGTATAGGTAAGAAGGGATAAGTATAAGTAAGATAAGTATAGGTAAAAAAAGATAAGAATAGGTAAGAAAGGGAAAGTACCGTAGCTTTAAAATTCAGTCAAAAAAGATAAGTATAGGTAAAAAATGTGAATTATATTTAACATTCAATAAAAAAAAGATAAGTAAGGATAAGTATAGGTATGAGAGGATAATTACTGGTAGGGGAGGATAAGTATAGGTAAGAAAGAATATGTATGGGTACGTATTGGTAAGACAGTATAAATATAGATAAATATAGGTAAGAGAGGATAAGAAGTAGAAAAAGGATAAGTATAGGTAAGAATGAAGGCACGAATGGGTAAGTAGATCTAAGCTAAATAGGAGATTAATTTGTGTAGTATAGGTGGCTGATGTCACGCTCGCGCCCAGACTGGTTGGCGCGGGCGTGCGGGGGTGTGGCCCCACTGGACCACAGACCAAACTTCTCTGGAAGGGGCGTAACTAAGTAGCTTCCTTGGTGTTCGCTGGAGCCTCTGATGGTGAGGTCAGACTTGTGCAATAGGAAGCTACCAGGTACCACTCCAGGGTGGTGTCTGGCTGTGGCTGCTGATCCCACCAGGGAACCGAACATAGACAGGCAAGTGGGCACGGCTGGCACTCTGGGTGACAGGCGGGCACGGCTGGGACACAGGCAGGCAGACGGGTACAACAGAGACACTGGCAGGCAGGCGGGCACGGCTGGCTCTCTGGTAGGCAGGCAGGTATGTGTTATGATCCGGTGACTTTGGAGCCGCATGAACTTTCTCTGGAGTAGGAGGAAACTGTACTGACCGCAAAACCTGAACTAACACCGCAACTAGAAGTAGCCGTGGGGTGTGCCTAACAAACCCTAGACACCTCGACACAGCCGGAGGACTAAATACCCCTATAGATGGAAATAGGAATACTACCTTGCCTCAGAGCAGAACCCCAAAGGATAGGCAGCCCCCAACGAATATTGACTGTGAGTAGGAGAGGAAAGACACACGCAGGCAGAAAACAGGATTCAGCAAAAGAGGCCACTCTAGCTAAATAGGGAAAGATAGAACAGAATACTAAGCGGTCAGTATTAAAACCCTTTCAAAAATATCCACAGCAGATAATACAAAAAGTTCCACAATCTAACTAAAGACATGGAAGGTATATCTGCCACTCCAGAGAATCCAACAAGACTGAGAAAATACTGACACAATCTAAGCTGGACAAAAAAAACACTGAATAGCACAGAATTATTAAGCACACAGCATGTGTGCCACAGAAACAAAACCAGACACTTATCTTTGCTGATTTGGCAGAAGGCATAAGGAACCAAACTAGGACCAAAACCTCCCAACAACCATGGACAACTGGCAAGGACTAATGAATCCTGCACGCCTAAATACCCCAGTCAGAACTGCAATCAGCAGATACACCTGACCAGGACTGCAACTCAGGGACAACTGCATTACCACCTACAACCACCGGAGGGAGCCCAAAAGCAGAATTCACAACAGTACCCCCCCTTGAGGAGGGGTCACCGAACCCTCACCAGAGCCCCCAGGCCGATCAGGACGAGCCAGATGAAAAGCATGAACCAAATCAGCAGCATGGACATCAGAGGCAAAAACCCAAGAATTATCCTCCTGGCCATAACCCTTCCATTTGACAAGATACTGAAGCCTCCGCCTCGAAAAAACGAGAATCCAAAATCTTCTCAACCACATACTTCAACTCTCCATCAACCAACACAGGGGCCGGAGGATCAACAGAGGGAACAACGGGTACCACATATTTCCGCAATAAAGATCTATGGAAGACATTATGGATAGCAAAAGAGGCAGGAAGCGCCAATCGAAAAGACACCGGATTAATAATCCCAGAAATCCTATAAGGACCAATAAACCGAGGCTTAAACTTAGGAGAAGAAACCTTCATAGGAACATGACGGGAAGACAATCAGACCAGATCCCCAACCTGAAGCCGGGAACCAACACACCGACGACGGTTGGCAAAATGTTGAGCCTCCTCCTGAGACAACACCAAATTGTCCACCACATGAGCCCAAATCTGCTGTAACCTGTCAACCACCGAATCCACACCAGGACAGTCAGAAGGCTTAACCTGCCCAGAAGAAAAACGAGGATGAAAACCAAAATTACAAAAAAAAGGCAAAACCAAAGTAGCCGAACTAGCCCGATTATTAAGAGCAAACTCGGCCAATGGCAAAAAGGCCACCCAATCATCCTGATCAGCAGACACAAAGCATCTCAAATAAGTCTCCAAGGTCTGATTAGTTCGCTCAGTTTGGCCATTTGTCTGAGGATGACATGCAGAGGAAAAAGATAAATCAATGCCCAGCCTAGCACAAAAGGCCCGCCAAAACCTAGAAACAAACTGGGAACCTCTGTCAGACACA
This sequence comes from Ranitomeya variabilis, assembly GCF_051348905.1. NCBI lineage: Eukaryota > Metazoa > Chordata > Amphibia > Anura > Dendrobatidae > Ranitomeya > Ranitomeya variabilis. The sequence goes on along the minus strand of NC_135236.1, from coordinate 178,744,625 downwards.
ATATTCTCCGGAATACCATGCAAACGAACCACATGCTGAAAAAACAACGAAACTAAATCTGAAGAGGAAGGCAATTTAGGCAAAGGCACCAAATGAACCATCTTAGAAAACCGGTCACAAACAACCCAGATAACCGACATCCTCTGGGAAACCGGAAGATCAGAAATAAAATCCATAGAAATATGCGTCCAGGGCCTTTCAGGGACCGGCAATGGCAAAAGCAACCCACTAGCACGGGAACAACAAGGCTTGGCCCGCGCACAAGTCCCACAGGACTGCACAAAAGAACGCACATCACGTGATAAAGAAGGCCACCAAAAGGACCTACCAACCAAGTCTCTGGTACCAAAAATACCAGGATGACCAGCCAACACAGAACAGTGAACCTCAGAAATCACTCTACTAGTCCATCTGTCAGGAACAAACAGTTTCCCCACTGGACAACGATCAGGTCTGTCAGCCTGAAATTCCTGAAGAACCCGTCGTAAATCAGGGGAAATAGCAGAAAGAACCACCCCTTCTTTCAGAATGCCGACCGGTTCAAGGACCTCAGGAGAATCAGGCAAAAAACTCCTAGAAAGGGCATCAGCCTTAATATTCTTAGAACCCGGAAGATACGAGACCACAAAATCAAAACGGGAAAAAAAACAAGGACCATCGAGCCTGTCTAGGATTCAGCCGCTTGGCAGACTCGAGGTAAATCAAATTCTTATGATCGGTCAAGACCACAATACGGTGCTTCGCTCCCTCCAGCCAATGTCGCCACTCCTCAAATGCCCACTTCATAGCCAACAACTCCCGATTACCGACATCATAATTGCGTTCAGCAGTAGTGTTGAGCGATACCGTCCGATACTTGAAAGTATCGGTATCGGAAAGTATCGGCCGATACCGGCAAAGTATCGGATCTAATCCGATACCGATACCCGATACCAATACAAGTCAATGGGACACCAAGTATCGGACGGTATTGGAGCGCCCCCACACCGCCGCAGGGCCTAGGGGTACCCGGAGCCGGGCCTCTGGGTCTCAGTCCTGGGGTTGTCACGGTGGCTAGACCCGGTCCGTGGCCCTGTCTGTCAGTGGGGGACGTCCGGTAGAATAAGTGATGATGATGGTGCAGTAACGGTGGTGTAGCGGTGCAGTTGTGGGGTGCAGGTCGCGGTAAATAACGAGGACACCAGGTTGCAGTCTCTTTACCTCTTTACTGGAGATCTCTCAGTCCGCAGTCCAGAATACGGTTCACCAGGCTGCGCAAGTCCGGTCGGTCCGATGGCACTTCCAGAGTTCTCCTCACAGGTGGAAATCAGTGCCCTCCTTCTTAGCGCTATGTGTTGTAGTCCTTCCCTGCTATGCTCACGGAAAGTACCCCACAACTGTTGTGTCTGTTTCTTAAGTTCCCTCACAACTCGATTCACTGATGTTCTTCTCGTATTCCATCCCTCCCTGTTATTCAGGTTGGAACGGCACCCGTTTGTCAGGTAGGCCTGGAGTTCTTCCGGGACCCTAGAGACGCCCCTCTCCCGCAATGGCCCCCCAAGACTTCATAGGTGATATGTGGTAGACAGCCCGCCTTAAACTGACTGCCCTGCCGCTGTTTGGAGTATGGCTTGAAGCTGTATGCTATTCCACTCCCTCGGCGTTCCGGCCACCGGTAATGCGCCTCAGTAGGATGTTGCTCCGGTCCTACAGCATGACCCCTACTGGTATTCTCCTTTTTGCTTGATCTCGTTTCTCACTCAGCACAATCTATCTCGCTTCTAGTCCTTTCTTGGGCACCGCCGCTATGCTGAGCAGGCACGGTCCCGTTACGTTCTTTCTAATGCCAAGCCTCTATCAGGATCCCACCCCTGACAGAGACCCTACTGTCTCTTCCTCCACAACACCCTCTGCCACAAGGTGTTGCTTCGTTCAATCCAGTCAGCTTTCTCTTCTAACTTCCTGCCTGACCCCCAGTTTACCCACTATGGTGGGGAGTGGCCTAATGAATAGAACCCTTAGCTCCCCCCGGAGGCCCTGCGGTGAAATGTATTGGTGTCTGTGATACCTGATCAGATGAACTCCTTCAGTGCCATCGGACGCACCATGGCTCCCCATAGTGGCGGAGCCACAGTACTGCAACAACCAGGACTCTGGGGCGCTGCACTCCCCCCTGGTTAAACACAGTACTCCGGGACTGGGAAGAAAACAACAATACAAGTTAGCAAAAAGACATACAATTTTGTTGAGTGCAAAACAATAGGTATACTTGAACAGGCTTCCCTTTATGGGAGGTGAGGACACTTAAACGTTACAAACATGGTTAACATTATAAATTACAGGCTATAAATAACTCCTGTTACCCAACCGGGTATTCTACTAAGTGCAAAATTGTCGAACAATAATTTAACATTGCCTTTAAGGACTCACACTCTAAATCCACTAAAGACCTTCCTATAATCACATTATAAGGCACTTTAACTTTTTAATTCTCCTACTTTGGATCTGCAGGACCGCCTGTCCTATCGGCACCAGACCTACTGCCTCTCCTTTCTGTTACAGGACCGCCCCGTTCAGCCAGGGCCTTCTGCCTTTTCAACTACTATACACAGTATAGAACATAACTTTTCTTTCAGTTTGAGAACACTGAGCCAGCTCTACTTGGCTCCTAGAAGGACTCATTCACTAACCCCTACGGGTTCACTTTCTGTCCTTAGTAACACATTATTAACTTTCGATGGGGAACGCAGGGTCTACCTTCTATCCCCCCCTTCTTTTTCTTACCAACATTATTAACTATCTTCTTTTCATAACGTTAAACTTGCTCTCTACTATGCATGCTGGACACCACGTCTACCTCTACGGGTCCACTGCATCCTTCCATTACCTTTCACTTTCTTCTTTCCAAAAACATTATCAACATTTCTTTACATTTAACTAATTGCATACACATAACTTTTACATGTAAACGTTATCATCACTTTTCTTTATCAGCATTATAGCTATTGGCCTTAAAGCATTATCAACAAATGAACATCCCCTTTAAGAGAGGATCAAGTCTTTCTGAGGTAGTTCGTCTTCTCAGACTACCAGTCCATGCTCAACAAAGGTTCCGGTACGGTATCTTCACAAAGAGTCTTTGTTTAAGTAAAACCAGTAGGAAGCTCCTTTAAGAAGGTGCAAACTATTTACAAGCAGTTTGTATCATGCACTGTTCATGATTCAGCAGTTTTTATAACATTGTGGAACAAAAAAGCAAAAATGAAAATGAAAGCAAAAATAAAAAGCAATAGGGATCCCGGGTAAACAAAGGGATCCCTTTAAGAGTTAACCCAGGACGGGTTTTAGCAGCAAAACAGCAAGGAAATAAACAGTTAACTATTTACAGTTTCAGGTTTCCGAGGCTTAGTTGGACGGCTTCCAGGGCTGCACCTGGCACTTAACCCTTCTCGGCCTGGGAAAAGTGAGGTCCAGGGTTACACCCAGTGCTGGACAAACGCCGTTAATCCGTCTTTCATGTATGGTTAAATCATGCGCAGCGATGGAGATCTGCGCAGCTTGAGTAGGGGCATTTGTTGCAGCAGAGGTAGAGGCTGCTGCAAGATCAGTCACTGGAACGGGGTCAGCAGCTGTGGCACCAGCAGTCACGGGAGTGGTGTCAGTTGTCAGGGCAGGGTCGTCCTTCATACCTGCTTCAGATGCGGTCCCTCCGGTGCCGGTCTGCTCCGTCTCCACTGGGGTCTGGAACGCTGGTTGCGGGACCTTGTGCTGCGGCGTTGTCATCTCTGCTCGCAGCATACCCCTTCCCGGCAGCGCCTTGCTTTCCAGCTTCGGAGCGCTGGGACTTCTTTCCTGCTTCGGACCAGATGAGGCTGCCGACAGATGTCCGGTGAGGCTCCTGATGATGGCCTTCTTCCACCCGGCCTCGGTGCTCAGCTGCGTCCGCCGGGGTCGGTCGCCGAGCTCGTCCACTCCGGCCTGCAGGAATTCAGCGTCAGCGGTGGAGGCCTGGTTGCGGTGCCCCTCCGGGTAGCTGGGGGAGTCCTCGGCTCCGACCCCACGCTCCGGCTCCGGGTGGCTCGCCATGGCGTCCTCCATGTCTCTGACTTCTTCTTCCTGGTCCTTTTCCCGCTCTCTCCTTCGTGGGCGGTTTCGTTTTCTCTGTCTCTGCCCACCGTTGAGGATCAGGAGGCGGATCTCGGCTGCTGACGGACACGTCCTCAAGGGGCCGAGATATTTAGACTGGGCGGCCATTGTCTTTCGCGCTCTTCAGCTTGTTCACGCCCACTTCCACGCCCTTCTTCTTCTCCTGCGCTCTCCTTAGCGCTGTAATGGCGGCGGTTTTGGCGGGAACTCCTGGCGGCAAGTGGCAACACACAGTCCTTGTAATAAAGCACAGTCCAAGCACGATAAATCACAGTTCCAAGGCACACATGACCTGATTCTTCAGGCTTAAGTAGATCCTGTTCGTGACGCCAAGTTGGAGCGCCCCCACACCGCCGCAGGGCCTAGGGGTACCCGGAGCCGGGCCTCTGGGTCTCAGTCCTGGGGTTGTCACGGTGGCTAGACCCGGTCCGTGGCCCTGTCTGTCAGTGGGGGACGTCCGGTAGAATAAGTGATGATGATGGTGCAGTAACGGTGGTGTAGCGGTGCAGTTGTGGGGTGCAGGTCGCGGTAAATAACGAGGACACCAGGTTGCAGTCTCTTTACCTCTTTACTGGAGATCTCTCAGTCCGCAGTCCAGAATACGGTTCACCAGGCTGCGCAAGTCCGGTCGGTCCGATGGCACTTCCAGAGTTCTCCTCACAGGTGGAAATCAGTGCCCTCCTTCTTAGCGCTATGTGTTGTAGTCCTTCCCTGCTATGCTCACGGAAAGTACCCCACAACTGTTGTGTCTGTTTCTTAAGTTCCCTCACAACTCGATTCACTGATGTTCTTCTCGTATTCCATCCCTCCCTGTTATTCAGGTTGGAACGGCACCCGTTTGTCAGGTAGGCCTGGAGTTCTTCCGGGACCCTAGAGACGCCCCTCTCCCGCAATGGCCCCCCAAGACTTCATAGGTGATATGTGGTAGACAGCCCGCCTTAAACTGACTGCCCTGCCGCTGTTTGGAGTATGGCTTGAAGCTGTATGCTATTCCACTCCCTCGGCGTTCCGGCCACCGGTAATGCGCCTCAGTAGGATGTTGCTCCGGTCCTACAGCATGACCCCTACTGGTATTCTCCTTTTTGCTTGATCTCGTTTCTCACTCAGCACAATCTATCTCGCTTCTAGTCCTTTCTTGGGCACCGCCGCTATGCTGAGCAGGCACGGTCCCGTTACGTTCTTTCTAATGCCAAGCCTCTATCAGGATCCCACCCCTGACAGAGACCCTACTGTCTCTTCCTCCACAACACCCTCTGCCACAAGGTGTTGCTTCATTCAATCCAGTCAGCTTTCTCTTCTAACTTCCTGCCTGACCCCCAGTTTACCCACTATGGTGGGGAGTGGCCTAATGAATAGAACCCTTAGCTCCCCCCGGAGGCCCTGCGGTGAAATGTATTGGTGTCTGTGATACCTGATCAGATGAACTCCTTCAGTGCCATCGGACGCACCATGGCTCCCCATAGTGGCGGAGCCACAGTACTGCAACGACCAGGACTCTGGGGCGCTGCAGTATCCTGTATGGTTCCCAGGGTCTGAAGGAGAGGAAACTCTCCTTCAGGCCCTGGGATCCATATCAATGTGTAAAAGAAAGAATTAAAATAAAAAATAGGGATATACTCACCCTCCGACGCAGCCTGGACTTTACCGCCGTAACCGGGAGCCGTTGTACCTAAGAATGTGCGCTTGAAGGGCCTTAGATGAGGTCACTGCGCTCTGATTGTTCCGTAGCGGTCGCGTGACCGCTACGCGACCAATAACAAAGCAGTGACGTCACCTAAGGTCTTTCAAGCGCTTGAAATACCTTAGAAGACGTCCGCAGCTTCTGATTGGTCGCGCAGCGGTCGCGTGACCGCTACGCGACCAATCACAAAGCAGTGACGTCTTCTAAGGTATTTCAAGCGCTTGAAAGACCTTAGGTGACGTCACTGCTTTGTGATTGGTCGCGTAGCGGTCACGCGACCGCTACAGACCAATCAGAGCGCAGTGACCTCATCTAAGGCCCTTCAAGCGCGCATTCTTAGGTACAACGGCTCCCGGTTACGGCGGTAAAGTCCAGGAGCCGCTGGAGAGGTGAGTATATCCCTATTTTTTATTTTAATTCTTTATTTTACACATTGATATTAATCCCGATACCGATTCCCGATACCACAAAAGTATCGGATCTCGGTATCGGAATTCCGATACCCGCAAGTATCGGCCGATACCCGATACTTGCGGTATCGGAATGCTCAACACTATTCAGCAGGCGAAAATTTACGGGAAAAGAATGCACACGGTTTCATCAAGGAACCAACATGATCCCTCTGGGACAAAACGGCCCCTGCACCGGAGCAGAAGTAAATCGACGTTTAAGCTCCTGAAAGGCAGAGACAGCCGCAGAGGACCAATTCGCCACATCAGCGCCTTTTTTTGTCAAATCGGTCAAGGGTTTAACCACGCTGGAAAAGTTAGCAATGAAACGGAGATAAAAATTTGCAAAACCCAAAAATTTCTGAAGGCTCTTTACGGATGTGGGTTGAATCCAATCATGAATGGCCTGAACCTTAACCGGATCCATCTCAATAGATGAAGGAGAGAAAATAAAACCCAAAAAAGAAACCTTCTGCACCCCAAAGAGACACTTAGACCCCTTCACAAACAAAGCATTGTCACGAAGGATCTGAAATACCATCCTGACCTGTTCCACATGAGACTCCCAATCATCAGAAAAAATCAAAATATCGTCCAAATATACAATTAAGAATTTATCAATATAAGTCCGGAAGATATCATGCATGAAAGATTGAAAAACAGATGGAGCATTAGTGAGTCCGAACGGCATCACAAGGTATTCAAAATGGCCCTCGGGCGTATTGAACGCAGTTTTCCATTCATCACCCTGCTCAATACGAACAAGATTATACGCCCCCCGAAGGTCAATCTTCGTAAACCAACTAGCCCCCTTAATCCTAGCAAACAAATCGGAATGCAGAGGTAAAGGGTATTGAAACTTGACCGTGATCTTATTCAAGAGGCGATAATCAATACAGGGTCTCAAGGAGCCATCCTTCTTAGCAACAAAAAAAAATCCCGCTCCCATCGGTGAAGATGGCCGAATACGCCCTTTCTCCAAGGACTCCTTAACATAACTCCGCATAGCGGTATGTTCAGGCACAGACAGATTGAAGAGTCAGCCCTTAGGAAACTTACAGCCTGGAATCAAGTCAATAGCACAATCACAGTCCCTGTGCGGTGGAAGAGAACTGGACTTGGGCTCATCGAATACATCCAGACAAAAACTCTGGAATTTCAGAAGAGGAAAAAGAGGAGATGGACATTAAAGGAACATCATTATGAACCCCCTGACAACCCCAACTAGTCACAGACATAGACTTCCAATCCAACACAGGATTATGTACCTGCAACCACGGAAAACCCAACACGATAGCATCATGTAAATTATGCAATACCAGAAATCGACAATCTTCCTGATGGGCTGGCGCCATGCGCATGGTCACCTGTGTCCAAAACTGGGGCTTATTTTTAGCCAAAGGTGTAGCATCAATGCCCCTTAAAGGAATAAGGTTCTGCAAGGGCTGCAAGGGCTGCAAGGGGAAACCACAACGCCTGGCAAACTCAAGGTCCATTACGTTCAAAGCGGCGCCTGAATCCACAAACGCCAAGACAGAAAATGATGACAATGAGTAGATCAAGGACACCGATAACAGAAATTTAGGTTGTACAGTACTGATGGTATATGAACTAGCGAACCTCTTTGTCCATTTAGGGCAGACTGAAATGACATGAGAAGCGTCGCCACAATAATAACACAACCTATTCTGACGTCTGAGTCCTTGTCGTTCTGTCCTAGACAGAATCCTATCACACTGCATTGGCTCAGGAATCTGCTCTGAGGATAACGCCACAGCGTGCACAGTTCTGCGCTCCCGCAAGCGCCGATCAATCTGAATGGCCAAAGACATAGAATCACTCAGACCGACAGGCGTGGGAAACCCCACCATAACATCTTTAACGGATTCAGAAAGACCCTTTCTGAAAATTGCAGCCAAAGCATCATCATTCCATTTAGTCAACACAGACCATTTTCTAAATTTCTGACAAAACAATTCTGCCGTCTCTTGACCCTGAGATAGGGCCAACAAGGTCTTCTCCGCTTGATCCACAGAATTAGGTTCATCATATAATAGTCCTAAAGCCTGAAAAAAGGAATCTACATTAAGCAAAGCCGGATTCCCAGATTCCAGGGAAAATGCCCAATCCTGTGGATCACCACGCAGCAGGGAAATGACGATTTTAACCTGCTGAATAGAATCCCCAGAGGATCGAGGTCTCAAAGCAACAAACAGTTTACAGTTGTTTTTAAAACTCAAAAATTTGGACCTGTCACCAAAAAACAAATCAGGAGTAGGAATCTTCGGCTCTAAAACAGGAGTCTGAACAATATAATCAGAAATTCCCTGTACCCTAGCAGCAAGCTGGTCTACACGAGAAGCTACTTCCTGAACATCTGTCATGGTTCCCAATGGCAAGGGAACGTAAGAAACATATAAGTAACGAACGAGCTCTAGGGTGATGGAAACTCGAGTTGACCGTGAGCTAAATCTACCACACAACTAACAGTAGCCAGGGAGCATACCTACGGCTTCCTATATGCCACGCGCCAGCCGGAGGACTAACTACGCCTGGTAGAGGAAGAAACAGACCTGGCTTACCTCTAGGGAAATACCCCAAAAGATGATAGCAGCCCCCCACATGTAATAACGGTGAATTAAGAGGAAAAGACATACACAGTATGAAAGTAGATTTAGCAAAGAGAGGTCCACTTACTAGATAGCAGAAGGATACAAAAGAGGACTTCACGGTCAACTGAAAACCCTTTCAAAAACCATCCTGAAATTACTTTAAGACTCCTGTGTCAACTCATGACACAGGAGTGGCAATTTCAGCCCGCAAGAGCTTCCAGCTACAGAGAATTACAAAAACTGCAAACTGGACAAAAGGTACAAAACAAAAGGACAAAGTCCACTTAGCTGATCAGCAGACTAGTAGCAGGAACATGCAACCGAAGGCTCTGGTTACAATGATGACCGGCAAGGAAATGACTGGAGAGCAAGGCTAAATAGGAAACTCCCAAACACTGATGGAAGCAGGTGAACAGAAGCAGCAAAGTGCAAACAAGTCACCAGTACCACCAGCAACCACCAGGGGAGCCCAAAAAGCGGATACACAACAAACATCCATGCTAACACAAGACTCCTTAGCCACCCAGAGAAAAAGAGGGAAGAAAAGGCAAAGCAAACTGTAGAAAAAAAAATGACTCAACACCTTTCTTCCCTTCTTCTGAGATGCATTTAACTCATAGTGGGCCAGTTGTACTGTTATGATCCGGTGACTTTAGAGCCGCATGAACTTTCTCTGGAGTAGGTGGAAACTGTACTGACTGCAAAACCTGAACTAACACCGCAACTAGAAGTAGCCGTGGGGTGTGCCTAACAAACCCTAGACACCTCGACACAGCCGGAGGACTAAATACCCCTATAGATGGAAATAGGAATACTACCTTGCCTCAGAGCAGAACCCCAAAGGATAAGCAGCCCCCCACGAATATTGACTGTGAGTAGGAGAGGAAAGACACACGCAGGCAGAAAACAGGATTCAGCAAAAGAGGCCACTCTAGCTAAATAGGGAAAGATAGGACAGAATACTAAGCGGTCAGTATTAAAACCCTTCCAAAAATATCCACAGCAGATAATACAAAAAGTTCCACAATCTAACTAAAGACATGGAATGTATATCTGCCACTCCAGAGAATCCAACAAGACTGAGAAAATACTGACACAATCTAAGCTGGACAAAAAAAACACTGAATAGCACAGAATTATTAAGCACACAGCATGTGTGCCACAGAAACAAAACCAGACACTTATCTTTGCTGATTTGGCAGAAGGCAGAAGGAACCAAACCAGGACCAAAACCTCCCAACAACCATGGACAACTGGCAAGGACTAATGAATCCTGCACGCCTAAATACCCCAGTCAGAACTGCAATCAGCAGATACACCTGACCAGGACTGCAACTCAGGGACAACTGCATTACCACCTACAACCACCGGAGGGAGCCCAAAAGCAGAATTCATAACAGGTGTGGCTGGATCTCTGGCAGAACAGACAGACAAGACTGGTACACTGGAAGAACCGGTAGGTACCGGTCTGCAGGCAGGTATGTAAAACAGGTAAGAACCTGTTCAGACAGGAGGACTTAAGAATAGGTAGATAAAGACCGCAAGAGCGGATGCAGAGCGAAAGCACAGGAGCTAGAGCCAAAAACATAGATGCAGGAGGCAGGGCCAAGCACAGAAACGCAGGAGGCGGAACCAAGCACAGAAATGCAGGAGGCGGAGCCAAGAGCAGGAGGTGGAGCCAAATGCAGAAACACAGGAGACGGAGCCAAGTGCTGGAGGCGGAGCTAAGTGCAGAAATGCAGGAGGCAGAGGAAAGAGCTGGAGGCGGAGCCAAGTGCAGAAATGCAGGAGGTGGAGCCAAGAGCTGGAGCCAAGTGCAGAAACACAGGAGGCAGAGCCAAGAGCGGGAGAAGTAGAACCGCAAGGAGCAGAGCCAGGTAGAACCGCAAGGAGCAGAGCAAAGTAGAACCACAAGAAGCGGAGCCGCAGAGCAAGAGCTGAGCGGAGCCACAGAGCAGGGCCACAGAGTGCAGAGCAAAGTCAGAGTACAAAGCAAAGTGCAGAGCAAAGCTTACAGAAAGCAGAGCTGAGAGCAAAGCCACAGAGTGCAGAACTGAGAGCAGAGCAAAGTCAGAGTACAGAGCAAAGTGCAGAGCAAAGCTACAGAGAGCAGAGATGAGAGCAAAGCCACAGAGTGCAGAGCTGAGAGCAGAGCAAAGTCAGAGTGCAGAGCAAGACACAGAGTGCAGGGCCCAGAGCAAAACCAAGGTTGCAGAAAGCAGAGCCGAAAGCAGAGCAAAGCAAGACACAGAGTACGCACAGCAGGGAAAGGAAACCAAGGCAAGGATATAAACGGACACAGGAACAAGACTAGGCTAAGACAAAGTCAGGAACCGAACAAGACACAGAGACATGGACACAAGCCAGGGTACGACACCCCTCTGGGTGGCAGACATAGGCCAAGGTACGAAGCCCCACTGGGTGGCTACACAAAGACATAGGCCAGGGTACTAAGCCCCACGGGTGGCTACACAGAAAACAGACCAGGGTACAATGCCCCCCTGGGTGACATACATGAGAGTAAGCGAGACAGGGCCTGGCACCTCAGCAGCTAAGAACTGACTGAGGGAGTAAGTTGCACAGGCCCCCACCAATGGGTGGGGATGTCTTAAATACAGGAAGCCTCATGGCGATTGGCCAGGGACACCTTAGCAAGGTGCACACAGTCTCTACAAGAAACAGGAGTTGCCGGCGCCGCCCCCCTATGCACACAGACAGAGCATGCACAGAGCAAACAGCAGACATGAGGCACACAGCATGGATCTGGCAGCAGAGAGAAGTCACAAGATGACCCAGAGAAGTGAGTGAGTTGAGTGTAATGCAGGTGGGGGATGGGAGGCCATGCAGTGATGCCAGCAGAGTTGTTACAGCTGATAGATATAGACAGAAAAAGTGCAAAAATATGATTGATAGAAGATATCACTGCTGGCTGGAGGGCCAACCCTGCTGTACCCACCTCCTTTGGGCAGAAAAGTAATTCACCAAAAAAGGTGCTTGTGTGTCTGTGTGTGTGTGTCTGTGTGTGCACGTGTGTATGACGTTTCTGAGTGTGTCTGTGTGTTTGTGGATGCTTGAATCCCCTTTTTCTCTTTGAAATTTAATTAAACCCTCAAAATACATACATGTGGCTTCGGGTAAGATCTTATCCGAATAGCTATAGCGCTTCCCGAATAGGTGCCTCAGGAACCCGGATACCTGGAGCGCTCCTGATAATCAGCTGTACGGCACATGTGTCGCGGATGTGTGACAGTCACAACGCATGCATGGAAAGCCTGTGTGTTGGGTTCTCCACGCATGTGTTGTAACTGTGAAACAGCCACAACACATACAGCTGCGGAGCCGAACAGCTGATTATTGGGAGCGCTCCAGGTATCCGGGGTCCTGAGGCACCTATTCAGGAAGCGCTATAGCTATTCGGATAAGCTCTTACCCGAAGCTATTCGATCATCCCCATTTATGACTTATTTACCAACATTAACCCCTTAATCCCGTATGACGTACTATCCCGTCAAGGTGACCTGGGACTTAATTCCCGGTGACGGGATAGTACGTCATACTGTTTAATGCGACATCGCGACTTAAGTCGCGGTGATCGCATTAAATTTCCGGCACCATCTCACCTGCAGGATGATGGCGTCGGCATCCCAGGGGCTGGCTCCGCCCCCCAGGCCTCACGATCGCTGTGATTGGCTGTTCAATTCTGAACAGCCAATCACAGCGTTTCTCATTGTTTCAGCCAATCGGAGCGGCTGAAACAATGAAGTCCCAGGCTAGGATCGAGTACCGATGTACTCGATCCTAGGGCCGGTGCCTGGCAATGCCAGGCACCGGCAAAAGACCCCCGGATTGGCGCGATCGCCGATCTAATCGATCGCGCCAATCGCTGGGCACGGCAGCGGTATTACCGCGCTGTGCCCTGCTGTACTCGGCCCTCCCCGGCTCTCCCCTGCTGCAGCGGCCTGGATCAGTGCTTCAATTGCACCGATCGCAGGCCAGAGACTAGTGCAGGCCCAGCAGGGCCTGCAGGAGGTGATTGGCGCGATCGATGCTATCGACGATCGCGCCAATCACAGGGCACAGCGGCGGTCACGTTGTGACCGCTGTGTGCCCTGCTGGTGACCTGGCTGTGACCTGCCTAGAATCCTAGGCAGTTGCCATGGTCACCAGGACCTGCAGGGATTGGTGGGATCGATGTTATCATTCGATCCCACCAATGACAGCTCACAGCAGCGGTGTGACCGCTCTGTGACCTGTCTGCCACCTGCAGGTGACCTGTCTGACCGCTCTGCAGGGGTCCTCACTCTAGCTGAGGACTCCTGCAGAGTGGTCACACAGCCAGATTTTGTCTTGCTGGGCCTTGTGGTGCTACAGAAGCCTGTAACACCACAATCCCCTGCGTTTGAAAACAGCGAAAGCAAGAAGAAAGAAAAAACGAA